>NW_027397080.1:1910984-2118186 GCF_003265705.2 Callorhinus ursinus | reverse complement strand
GTAACCACCAATTTATTCTCTGTATTTAAGAGTCTGTTTTTTGGTCTCTTTTTTCCTTTGTTTTGTTTCTTAAACTCCACATATGAGTGAAATTGTAGGGTATCTGTCTTTCTCTCACTGACTTGACATTATACCCTCTAGGTCCCTCCGTGTTGCAAATGGCAAGATCTCATTCTTTTTTATGACTGAGTTATATTCCATTGTGTGTGTGTGTGTGTGTGTGTGTGTATATATATATATGTATATATATATATATATATATATGTATCACCACATCTTCTTTGTTCATTCATCTACTTGAATGGGGTTGCTTCCATATCTTAGCTCTTGTAAATAATGCTGCAGTAAACATAGGGGTGCATATGTCTTCTTGAATTCGTGTTTTCATTTTCTTTGGGTGAATACCCACTAGAGGAATTCCTGGATCATATGGCAATTCTAGTTTTAATTTTTTGAGACTGCTTCATCCTGTTTTCCACAGTGGCTGCACCAAGTCGTATTCCCACCAACAGTGTATTTTCCCTCCACATCCTCGCCAATACTTGTTATTTTTTGTGTTTTTGATTCTAGCCATTTGACAGGTGCAAGGTAATATCTCACTGTGGTTTTGATTTGCATTTCCCTGATGATGAGTGGTGTTGAGCATCTTCTCATGTGTCTGTTGGCCCTCTGTATGTCCTCTTTGGAAAAATGTCTATTCAGGTCCTCTGCCCATTTTTAATTGGATTATTTGTGGTTTTTGTATTTGAGTTGTATAAATTCTTTATATATTTTGGATATTAACCCCTTATCAGATATATCACTTGCATATGGGAGAAGTCCCATTCAGTAGGTTACCATTTTGTTGGTTTCCTTCACTGTGCAAAACAAAAACAAAAACAAAACAAAAGTAACTCTCTAAAGATAAGCCACTATAAATACTTTCTAATGACATATGATATCTTAAGACCTGTGAGCACCCAGAACCATGCTTGGTACAAAGTACTCAGGAAATATTTGTTGAATATGGAAGACCATTACCCTGATGATGTTTGGGGGGATAGATCAAGGGCCCTGGTCTTTTTACTCAAGTTCATGCTCAGCTGTATACTTTGCCTGCACAGAGATCTGATAGGTCCCAAGATCTAAAGTACTCCCTGACCGTTAAACTAAGCCACACAGCACCCAGGATTCTTGGCAGGATTTCTTGGCAAAGTTTCCTACGGGAGGTGCTTTGCTCAGGCGTGACTTTCATGAGGGAGGTTAGGCGTGTAGTGCCAAGACTATTGAAAAAGAAAAAAAAGAAGGCAAGGCAAACCGTTGTTCCAGCCTGGCACACATAGGCATACTAAAAACAGTTCCCTCCAGCCAGGGCCTCGGTACTCTGCCATCCCGGTTGTGGTTTTCCTTCCCCTGGCCTCTTATCATGGTCATCACTCAACATCCACAGCATTTCCTGTAGAGCGCAGTGCTCAGGGCTGTTTGCAGAGGAGTCAAAAAACTAGATGATACTTCCTCTTCTTGAGGGCCTATGGTTAAGGTGAGTGGTTAGGATGTATATATGAAAAAAGAAAGATAATATAAAATAACAGACAACAGGGGCTCTCTGGGATCTCGGGAGGAGCCATTCCCAAGGCTGGGTTTCTTAAACTGTGAACTAAGGACCACCAGCTTCCCTACCACTTGTGATGGTGATAGAGGAAGGGGTGGTTTGGGGGTGGGGTGGGGGAAATATGACCTGTAATGCAGATTCCCAGGGCCCACTCCAGACCTCCTAATCAGAATCACATGGAATGCGACCTGGAAATCTGTATATTTAGCAAGCAGGTGATTCCTAGACTCCTTAAAGTGTGTGTCACTCACCAAAGGTAAGAGTCTCAGAGGGAAGTTTTCACCAAGGAGAACAGCTTTGGAGGAAGGGCAATCAGTATGAGCAAGTAGAGAGGAAGAGGCTGGGGTCCCAGTCAGAAGCCCGGAATGGTAAGAGTGAAGATACCGGATCCACTTAAGACGGTATCTTTCTTCTGTTAGGCGTAGGATCTGCCCAGCTGCCTCTAGTTGCCCCCTTGGCCTTTGTTCCTCCTCGGGTTGTTTCCCTTTTCCTCCCTTATTGCTGACCGGTTGATCGAACATGCTCAGACCGCCCCTGTCTTGGTACAATATTGTAGTTCTAAGGTGGCCCAGTGGAGGGGCTCACGGTGCTTAGCCAGATGTGAGGGAGCCAATGAGCGCTTTGCTGCCTCCTGGGCTCCAGCCAGCTTGGCTGCTCACTTCTGTTATACTGCCGAGTTGGGGCTAGAGAGGGGTTTTGCCAGCCTTCTCTCTCCTCTTCCCCAGCCCTTAAGCTTTCTTCTTATGCTAAAATGCTCATTTGTAAAGAATTAAGAGTTAGTGGAGAGTTGGAGGGTTAGAGGAATCTCTCAGAGGCTGAATTAGTCACCAACACCTGCAGACTGGCTCTCTGCTTCAAGCTTTAACCCTTCTGGGGACAGCTGCCAGTGGATAGAAGGTTAAATGAACCGCGAGTGGGGGCTTGGTTCGAGGTTCAGATGGTTCAGGCACCTGCACACTGGCAGATATGTTGCCCATGGACTTGGGGGTGGTGTCCTTTTCCTGACATACTCTCCCCTTTTAAAATGCTCATCACATTGTATTGTAATTATTTGCCTACTTGCCCCTTATGTGACTCTACCCAGTGTTTCTCCTCCTGTAGCACCTGGCTCAATAAATATTTGTTGTGAGAGTAAGTGAACGCAGGGTCACTGTTTCCTCGACCGAGTTATGCTGAGTGTTGCCAGCTGGCTCTACCCGCTCCGACATAGTCTGAAGGACCACACAGGATCCACTGCAGGGCTGGGCACCCCCTGGCACATTGACAAGTGGGAAGTGATGACTAGAAATAGAGGCTTTGGAAACAGCTCAGTGACAGGCCAAGAGCACAGAGCCAGAAGCTCCAGCTTCTCATTTACAAGCTGTGTACCTTTGGGCCCATCCCCGTCTCTCTGAGCCCCAGCGCCTCATATATAAAATGAAAGGTGGCAAACAATCCGCACCCTACTTTACAGGGTTGTTGAATCAGGAAAGATAACACAGATGTGTTTTGTCATCCAAAAGATACTGTATAAATGGTACACAAGCTCACAGACCACAACACGTACACATACCCCATACAGTGTATTCATCCCCTTCCAAGAGCATCTGTCTAAGGAGCAGCATGGTCTTGGGGGAGCAAAGCGGTTTATGAAATACCTGAGTATTCAACCTAGAGGGAGCCCTCCTACCTGCAGTTCCAGCCTTGCAGCTGGACTCCAGAAGAGAGGCTACGTTCCCCGCCACCGGCTGAAACATTATTTTCCTAGGTGGTTTGGGACAAAAGTTTTGTGGACTCTTTGTGGATGTAGGTTGACAGGCCACTTTCTGTACAGATCTGTGACATCTGAGCCGAAATATTATTTTGCCGGATTCCCACTGAAATGAATTCACCCTCTGCCTTTCTTCTCAGCAGTTCAGAGCGCCTTTCTTTATCAGTTCCCAGGGCCCATGACTCTAATTCCTACTTTGGGGAGGGAAATATTTTGACTTAGAGGCAGAATGCCTTGGCCTAAGGAATGATAGACAGAATTGAGGTGAAGAGGGCTTTCTGCCTAGGCTGCAAGAATAGCCATGCTCTCCAGGCAAGTATGACAAGATGAAGAGGACCATCAGATTTGGAAGGATTTGGAGGGACTTGCCCCGCAGGTGAGATCTTTAAAAGTCGGAGCTGAGCCTGGAGGATTGGAAAGAGCAAGCATTTGAAAAAGGCTTTCCTTGTGCGGTAAACTTCATTGTGTGATTATTTAATAGACCATTAACAAGCAGATTCATTAACAAGATCTTAATTAACAAGTTCCAGGGTTATTCCTCCAACTTCCCAGGGGAACTGTTCTCCTATTTAGTCCCAGAGACTTCCTATCCTCCTTAAACTAACCATACCCAGACGCATTTAAATTCAGTCTTTTTATTGCAAGAAAAATGACTGCGGGCAAAGACAGGCACATAGCACTACTCCTAATAAGAAGAGCTAACACCTTTTGAGTGCTTTCCACGAGTCAGACACTGTTCTGAGTGCTTTACAAGTAATTGTGTGTTTAGTCCTCATAAAATCCCTTTGAGATCGATATTGTTATCATGTCCATTTTACAGGTGAGGAAACTGAGGCCCAGAGCATTTAAGCACTATACCCACTGTCACAGAAGCAAGAGATAGCAGAGATGAGATTCAGACCCAGGCAATCTGGCTGCAGAGCCAATGGGAAGGAGGAAAATCCCAGGAGAGGGAAGTGTATGGGTCAGATTCGTGAGGTAATAAGAATAAGACTTATATCTGTTCATGATGCGCCAGACACTTCTCGGCACCTCATGTCTGTATGCCAGGCTGCATCCACACTGGAAGAAATTGTGGGAGTCCTTTGTACTGAGGCAGCCCTCAGGGCACAGTCTCTTTTGGCCCACTCACAGGCCTCTGTCGCCCTACATGCGCTGGGAGTTCCTTGAGGCAGGGACTGTGTCTTACTCATCTCTGTTCTCAGTCCCTGATGTGTTGTCTGGAACTTACTAGTTATGATCTCAAAACGAAACAAAAAACAGTTTGTCACATATACCCCTTGATAGGAGAGGGGGCAGATGGTTTAGCATCTGCTAACGCCTCGTGCTGTTTGGGGGGCAGAGCCTGCTGTTTGTGGGTGCTCTGCACTCCACAGATAGAGTGGCTCAAGGAGAGCCAGCTCTGAGACAGGACAGATGCGTCTGGTCTTTCTGTGCCTCAGTTTCCTCAGGGTAAAGTGGGACCAGCACTAACACCAGTCTCCTGGGGTTGTTAGGAGGATTAAATGAGTTATATAAGATGCAAATAAAGTCCCAAGAACGGTTCCGGGCACAAAGCAGGCCTTTAATACACGTTAGGTTTAATAGTCACAATCACCAGGGCTCTGGCACAGTTTTGAAGTCCCTTGAACCAGGCTCTTCCCCCTCCAGCCTCTATTCTTTTTCTTTTTTTTCCTCCAAATTTTTATTTAAATTCTAGTTAATCCCAGCTTCTATTCTTGATTACATTATAGGGGCAGTGACTGGTGAGCCCTGATCTCTTATGGGTTTGTGCAGTTTGACAGTTCTTTCTATAGCTGAAAAAAGAGTTCCCAGTTGACATTGAGGAGCTGGTACCTATAGTGTGGTCTTCTTGGCTCCCATACAATGGGGGCCGGAGCAAGGAGACTACAGCTCACCTGATGATCCCCGCCCCCCCCCTTTAACTACCCTAGCTGGCATGGGGTGGAAATAACCAGAATTCCATGCTAAACTCCTACCTGGGGAAGGACAGGAAGCCATCAGGACTTTATTTGGGAACAAAGGGTTTGGTTAGTCTTGTTTTTCTCCTCTTCCTTGCCAGCCTTTCAGAGAGCAAGCTTGTGGACTCTGCCAGCTATTTTGGGGAGAAGATAAGGAAGTGGCGGAATGCCTGAAATCACTGGGAAATTTGACCTAGGAAGGAACTGTTGCAGGTTGCTTTCTTTTGCTTGCTCTCTGATTACTTACATGGAGCTTATGTGAAGCTATGTTTTCCCCTTTATCCTAAAAAAACAATTACTTCTTTATCCAGATTCTCATCCCATTTGTACATTCTGTAAGTACCCATCTCCTCAGTCTCAACCTGAAGAACTACAAGAGCACCCGTTCTCACGCTGGCTACTTTTGCTCCCTCTCCAGTATCCACCCCCTACCCCATCATCTTTCATTAACGATAGATGCTCATAAACTCCCAAACTGGCCTCCCTCTTCGCAACTTAGCATCCCTGTGTTCTTTCTAAGTAGCTTGGCCATAATATCACTTTCTTTAGCAGCATTCTAACTTCTAAGAAGCTTAATAGGCAAGGAGATTGTAGGGCCTTTGACTTTCTCTGAGCCTCAGCCCTAAGTGGTTTATTCTATTAAGCTGATTCTTGGTGGTGGATAGAGCTTTGCTGGATAAGAAGTTGGGGATGAGGAGGGGGGTTGCAGTTTGAGAAATAGGATCCTTTCACTCCCTCTTCCACTGTTCCCCACCCTCAAACCCATTCCTGCACTAGGATCCTGTTTTTTGAGCTCAGGAATGAAGGGGGTGGTGATGGAGCCAAAGCAAAGAACTTTCCTTTGAGGACTTAAGAAGTTGGCTTTTTTTTTGAACTGTGCTTTGCCTCCTTACCTCTACCCTTCCTGCCCATTTGTTCTTCTTCTTCAATCAGCCACTTTGGGATTTTTCCTTTTTTTTTCCTTCCACCCTTTTGCCTCCTCTCCAATTCTAGCAACAACAAAAAAAGGAGCAATGAATAAAAATTATGAACTGTTGATTCAGAGAGAGGAAATCCAGGTGTGGAATGTAGGAGAAAAAATAATAGATTCGACTCTAACAAAGGAAACAATGCAGAATTCTTCTCAGTGTTCTTTTTCTTTAGAGTTACACCAAGATGAATTTATTCCTTCTGATATTTTGGCCCAGATTAAAGATCTTCAGGTTTCCCTATTAACATTCTCTCTTGGTTCAGAAGGGCCAGCAGGTTGGGAGAGCAGGGCGGGGGAAGAGTGTTTTTTGTTGAATCATGTGGAGCTGCAGGAAAAGTATAAGGGAAATTTGTGAGCAGGAAAAACAAGGTTGCTGGAGAAGTGAGGAAAGGAAATCAAGAGTGTAAGTGTAGAAAAAAGTACAGCAAGACAGGTGAAGGGGGGCTAAGAGGTACAGACTTCTAGTTAGAAAATAAATAAGTCAGGGAGGTGGAAAGTAAAACATAGGAAATATAGTCAGTAATATTGTAATAAGGTTATATGGTGACAGATTATGACTGCATTTATCATAGTGAACCTTGTGTCATGTAGAGAATTGTCAAATCACTCTGCTGTATATCTGAAACTAATATAATATTGTATGTCACCTAGATACTTCAGTAATACAAAATTTTTAAAAAGTACAGGACAGTCTTCTCAGAGAGGGCAGAAAGAAAACCAAAAGTGACCGGAAAGCTAAAAAGAAGGAAAGAATACTTGAAGATGGAGGTGGGAGGATGATGGAACATTTGAAACGTTTCAGGGAATTATGGACAATTTGTTTCATAACATACCCATTGTTGATGAAGGTGCAGGGACACAGGGCCTTGTACATAGCTGGTGGGAGTGTAAAGTTCTATAGTCTCCTTGGAGGGCAATTTGGCAATATCTATGAAAATTTTAAATGCAAATATCCTTTGCTGGTTCAACTGTAGGAATCTATCCTACATATGTTCAGTTAAGTACATAAAGATATATGTACTTTATAATATTGTTTATAATTTGAAAAACTAGAAGCAACCTAAATGTACATTGATAGGGAATTGGTAAATTATGATACATCTATATAATAGAATACTAGGTAGTGGATTTAAAAAAGTAAGTTAGGGGGTGCCTGGGTGGCTCAGTCGGTTGAGTGTCTGCCTTCAGCTCAGGTCATGATCCCAAGGTCCTGGGATCGAGCCCCCGCATCGGGCTCCCTGCTCTGCGGGGAGCCTGCTTCCCCCTCCCCCACTCCTCCTGCTTGTGTTCCCTCTCTTGCTGTATCTCTCTCTGTCAAATAAATAAATAAATAATCTTTAAAAAAATAAAAATAAAAAAGTAAGTTAGGGCCGTAGGTGCTTGTATGTAAAACAAGGTACAGAGAAGTATATGACCCCTTGGTATAGAAAAGAAGATACATACATATATATATTTATATGCATATAAAACTTTTGGAAGGGGACAAAGGAGGTTGTTAACAGTAGTTTTATTTGGGGAGTATGACTGGGAAGGAAAGTAAAAGTAATACTTTTTATTTTATGCTCTTCTGCAATATTTGAATAGGTAACATGTATACGTACTATTTTTATAATTTAAAATCTAGTTTATGATTTAAAACATAGTTTGGAGGTGCTAGTATAGAAAAAGGACATTAGGTAAAAACTAAAGAAATCTGAATAAAGTATGAACTTGAGTTAGTAATAGGGTATCAACATTGGCTCATTAGTTATAACAAATGTACCATACTAAAAATAAGATGTTAATAAGAGGGGAAACTGGGTATGAGGAATATGGGAACTGTCTGCACTATCTTTGCAATTTTTCTGTAAATTTAAAAACTTCTAAAAAGTTTATTTTAGAAAGACAGTTTGGGGGCGCCTGGATGGCTCGGTCAGTTAAATGTCCAGCTCTTCATCTCAGCTCAGGTCTTGATCTCAGGGTTGTGAGTTCAAGCCCTGCATTGGGCTCCACTTAAAAAAAAAAAAAAAAAAAAAAAGACAATTTGGAAGACTATATTATGGGAAAGGCCCATGACCTAGCATTTAAGGATTGAATCTTAGAGAGATGGTTTGATAAAGCTGGATGATTTCTCTAGTTCTAGAACTCGTTACTGATTGGTTCCATTTCTTCCAAATGCCGAGTGGAATGGGGTGGAGAGTCACAACTGCTGCGAGAAAAGTGTCTGATTTTGTTGTTGTTGTTATTTACAAAATTAATTTTCTTTTCTGAATTAGTTTATAAAAAGGTTAAAATAACAGGTGATTTTGGTTATTTCCACTTCACCACCCAAAAAGTACAGACTGGTGCAGGAGCTACCTAGTGAAGGGAGTTTTAAAAATGAAGAGAGACTTAAAGGTGGTCAAATGCTTGCTACTTTCTTCAAGTGAGTGAGATGGGGTAAACAGGGAGCAGATGTGAGGACTAAGTTGTAGTCCACTGAAGCAGTTCCGTTTGTGGTCATTTATATGAGATTTGGCACTTTGGCCCAGGAGGAGCAGGACAGAAGACTCTATCCCTAAACCATCCTCTAAGTGGGCTCTCTTCCCTTCTCATGCACTGATCAGGGCTAGTGGTGGCCATTGGCTGAGTTCTTTGCAGGATTAGGGTCTAGAGAACGCAGACCTGCCATTGGCTTAATAGGATGTGTGCTCTTCTATATTTCTGCCTCTGATACTAAGAAATGGTTAAGACCAATGATAAGAATTTTCCCTTTGAACTAACTTACATGCCGGCCAGAGGAAGGCAGACTTGGTTTTACCTTTCCAAGTAGTAAAGGGAGATCTCTAAGCCTTGCTCCCCGTTGGCCCTGGCACCCAATTCAGAGGAGGGATCCTTTATAGTATTGGATACAACTAACCACTGACTTCATCCTTCTCGGAATTCCCACTTGCTTGGCTTCTGGGACATTATACTTCCATTGTTCTTCCCCTACTCCTTTCCCCTTGTTTCTGTTCTCACAATACCTGTGTTTCCCTGTATCACAGCACTTAACTTTTTTATTGTGATACAGTATCTTGTCAATTGGTGAGGGGAGTAAAGTACTATGTTAGTCTGTAGAGGAATGTTAAAACAACAGTCAGCTAAAAGTTGGTCTGCTTTTTAATGTCATCATGTGCTGGCAATTTTAAACAACATCAGTTAAAATATTTCTCCCCGAAAATATCTTTTGTTGGTCTAAGTTCTAAAAAAAATTGCTGTTGTTACTCTTGAGTTTTACTAATATATATGTAACTTTTAAATTAGCACGTCTTAAATGCTATGATTTAATAAACATTGTATTCTATAAGGAAGAATTGGGAGAACTTTTAGTTATACTGCAGGCCCATGACACCTGCAGGCTCAGTTTGCTTTGCAAGCAAGTGCCTAACAGCTCAGAAGCAGTTGAGCTCACTTAGGGCTCCATCTCCTGTAATAGTGAACATTTCTGCATGCAAACGGTAAATTCAAAATAAACAATGAGAGCAAGTTAATTGTAAAGCTAAAGAAACAAAAATTGAGTTATTTCAGTCAGCCATTCTTTTTGACCTCTTGGAATTCTTATTTATGTTTAAACTTTGAAACAGTGAAACAAACTATGAAGTGGGGTGTGACATTTTCGTTTGGTATGTGCATATTTTAGTTCATCTAGTAAATAGTTTACTAGAATATCTTTAAAAATCAAACATTATTTTTAAATTGTTAATTACTTATGTTAAAACTGAAGAATCAATCAAGAAAATAAGTGTTATGATTGATTATGGCATGATTATTTATTTGTCATAAAAAATAATCCGCCGTGTCCATTATGCCTGGTATGCCCCTGGAGGTGATGTTTGAATTGAAATGTGAACGGTGAGCAAGTGACAACCACATAAGGGTTTGGATCCTGGTACATGTGAGGGACAGAGAGTCTGAGGGCTGGGATGGAGTGAACTTGGGGAAATAAAACAGTAAATGAAAGAAAGAGCAGCCTGATCTCCATGAATCTTTTAGATCATAGAGGGTTTGGATTTTATTCTCTATGCAACAGGAAGCCACACAGTGTTTTAAATGGAGAAATACCATGTTGCGATTTATCATTTAAAAGAGACTATGGGGGCACCTGGGTGGCTCGGTCGTTAAGCGTCTGCCTTTGGCTCAGGTCACGGTCCCAGGGTCCTGGGATCAAGCCCCGCATTGCATAGGGCTCCCTGCTCGGTGGGGAGTCTGCTTCTCCCTCTCCCACTCCCCCTGCTTGTGTTCCCTCTCTCGCTGTGTCTCTCTCTGTCAAATAGATAAATAAAATCTTTAAAAAAAATAAAAATAAAAGATGACTATGGCTGTTGTGTGAATAATGGGTCCAAATAGGGTGTTAGTAAAAGAGAATCATTGTAAAAAGTCCGTTGCAATAGTCACAGTGAGAGAGAGGGAAGAAATAGTGCTTTATACTTATTGAAATATCCACAATTCCCACAGTAGGTACTCAGTAAATACTAAATAAATAAATTTGTAGAACACTAAATGCTTAAAAAAAAAAGACAAAACAAAACCCAAAACTGCAACAGAGCAGCTGCTGAACAACACGGTGGTAAGCCAAGGCCACTTACTGTGGAGTTCAACAGATCGGGCTTTAGTTGCAGCTTGGGCTCTTAATGGATGTGCTGCTTTGAAGCAGGTAATTTAAACTCTTTGAGCCTCAGTTTCCTTGTCTGCAAAATGGGAATGAGCTGACTCACCTTTCTGTTTTATTGAAATACTGTATTTATAGCATGGTGTCTGATACACAGTAGCCACTCAATCAATGGTGACCATTATGGTTAGCAGGACATGAGCTAGTGGTCAGTGAAGCTTTGGTGTGGGTACAGGCACAGGGAACAGGGCATCTGGTGTTCCTTAGGATATCAGGAACACTTTGAACCTTCTAACAAATGAGATTCTGTCTCCTCAATCTAAACTTTTGCTGGCCTTTGAGTAACTGTGTTGGAGTCTTAAAAGGAAAAAAATAGAAGAAGAGAGCTTTGGAAAGAGATAGTTAAGGGTTAGCATATTCTCTGTCAGCTCAGTTCTTTCCCCTGATTTTAAGAGGAGTCAAATCTCCTGTTCCTTCATTTCCAAGTTGAATAGTGAAGTCCTAAGGTATGTGCTTCCTTTACACACAAACTTAGCTGCTCTCCGAAGCAAGTTTCCAGTTTTCTCTGCAAAAGCTGCCTGGGGCACAGGACGCTCTAGTCTTGTACCTAGTTAAAGACCTCGATTAAGGATGCAATCAGAGTTGTTTGGCTCTGTCTATCACTTGACCCTCACCTAAAGTGGCCCAGGCCTCTGGGGTCGCTGCAATAATCATTCTCAATCTGTGAAGACAAGGTGGAGCTGGAGACCGCTTTTATTCATCGTGGGGAGATAGCTACTTCTCCAGGGGTGATATAGTTCTTTTTCTTAAGATTTTCTTGCCAAGATATGTGTGTGTGTGAGTGAAAGAGAGAGAATAAAAAGAAAGAGAAAAAAAGGCCCAACAGTGCACAGAAACTGTTAGCACAAAGGCCGGGGGAGGGACTTGCAGGGGAAGACAAGGAAGTGATTTTGCCCAGTTTAAATCCCACTTGAACCGTGTGGTTTCTGAGTCCTGAACCTTTTGAGGTTCAAGTTGAGTGCACTCTTGACAAAACGTGATTTTCTGGTTCACATCAAAAAGGCTTTAAAAGACTTCGAAGTCTTTTCCTTGGGACATCAAACAGTCCTCAACAAAGCAGGGTGCTGATGAGATGCGTGCAAATGAACAGATTAAATTCTCCCGTGAGGATTAGATTCTCCTTAAGAAGCCGGCAAAGTTGGAAACACGGGAGACGAGACGAGGCTGTGCCCAAACACACTCACAGGCAGGGACCCCAGAGTGCCCTTATGCCGGCTTCCCGGCACTACCTCCCTGGGCCTAGGGGCTGACCTTATTTGTTATAAGGTTCACACAGGAGTACCCAGGGAATTAGAAACTGAAAACAAACTCTTCTGTATTCTCCCTCTTGCCTAAGGCAGCACTTATGTTCCCCAATAAAAGGTGTAAATTAACTTAGAAAAGATAGGTCATTCCTTTGAAAAATTGTCAGTTGTCTTGGTGGCTTAGAGCAGAATTTTGCTTATTGAACCAGCCTCAATCTTTCGAGGACTAAGGACTTAAATGTCTGCTGCCTTATGGTAAATGGACTAGCCGACTTGAGGATCAGTGTGGCAAACCAACTAGTGCAGGTGAATTTCTGTTACCAAGTAAACCCCCGAAGCTAAAGTCGACTGCATAGATGCAGCTGTGGGTGGGTCAACTGCATCGAGCACCGTTTCTGAGCTGAGCAGCTAAAATTATTAATGATTAGCTTTGAGGAGGAGCAACTCTGACTGAGACCACTCTCTTGAAGAAACCATAATTAGCAATTAAAATATATTTAAAAAACTGTTCTAACCAACAGCTTCTAAATAAATAATTGTCACTGCTGATTGAACTTGTTTTATTTTCCTGTGTTTTTTCTCATCTTTTCTTCCCCCTGCATTACTTACAACCCTGTAAATGCTCAGTAGCTGTTAATATGATTCTGTCAATATGTTTACCATGGTGACTTGGGCTGTATTTGGCGAGCATTTGAAGAAATCAGTCACTGGTTGGTGCGAGGAAAGACAAGCTGTCGATATCCAGGGGAAAAATGCTAATAACCCTGGTGACAAATCGTCCTCTGGATTCTCCAAGGGTTAAGAAAAAGCACCTCTTAGACATGGGAGCTCCAGGCTAAGTGGTGGTGACTTGTTAGGAAGCACAGACATGAGCTGTCACAGACCTGCAATATCCTTTTCATTGTCATACTTTGTACCTTTCAAGCCACAGAGGAGTTTTGGAGACAAATGGGCCTAGATTTGGATCCTGATTCCCCTGCTTTTTAACTATGTGACCTTGAGCAATCACCAAACCTTCATTTTCCCATTGTGAGTTAGAGGTTGTAATACGTAGCCTCAAAAGTGGATGGGAAAGACCTTGCACAAAGACATTATTCACTGCTTCTCAAACTCTTCTGGGAAAGTACACAAATGATAAAAGAAAATGAACTTCTGGCCCCTAGCATTGTAATGGTGTATAGGAAATATAACATATTTGGGTGTCTTGTATTACCTTACATTTTTGTGGATTTTACATTCTGGGTTTAATTTATCAAGACAGTGTTTAAATATGCTTATAATTAAGTAAAATTGGTGCTCTGATACAGTTCATTAATTGAACACATATTTGTTGAATGCCTACTATGTGCCAAGCAATTCAAGACGCCAGGGATACCACAGTGAATAAGATAGATAAGGTCCATGCTCCCAGTGCCTTACAGCTGCATCAACCAGGAAACCTAGTATTGGATATTTCTCAGGTTCCCTGGGACCCATTTGAGGGGACACCAAACCCCACACCAGAGAATCCTGGGGAAGACCATCTACTGGCTAACTGCCATGATTTTAAGTGGGGAAAGAGAGAGAATCATTAATATTTTGGCATATGTCCTTCCAGATTCCTTTTTATGAGTTGATAGTAAGTAAGCTGACAAGTATTTTTATACAAGTAGGATCATACTAACATGCTTGTTTTTTCACTTTTTCATTTATTATACATAATGCTCCGTGTCAATAAATATAGATCTATAACACCATCCTTAAAAAGCTACTTAGTATTCCATTGCAGAGATGTATCATATTTTATGTAACCAATGTCTGGTTATCTAATTAGGTGTTTCCAGCTTTTCAGTATTATAAACAACACTGCATAGAACATCTTTGTAAATTCACCTTTGACAAGTATCTGATTATTTTCTTAGAATATATTCCTAAAAGGAGAATTGTTGAATAAAAAATATACATATTTGGGGCACCTGGGTGACTCGGTTAAGCATCCAACTCTTGATTTTAAGGCTCAGGTCATGATCTCAGGGTCTCACATTGGGCTCTATGCTGGATGTGGAGTCTGCTTAAGATTCTCTCTCTCCCTCTTCCTCTGCCCCTCCCCACCCCCCACACGCATGCTGTAAAAAAAAAATATATATACACACACACACACACACACACACATTGTGTATATGTATATATATATTTAGATTTTTATGCTTATTGCCACATTACCTATTTCTTTGTAGTCTTATCAATATATTCTAAAACATTTTAATTTTTGTCAATAGGCAAAAAATGGTATTTTGTTTATTTCATCTGTATTCTTTAATTACTAATGAAGTTAAACATTTTAAAAATGTTTGACATTAGTTTGTCTTTTTTGAATTGCCTGTTTATATCCTTTCTCCATCTTTCTCTTATTGATTTTAAGAGCTCTTTTGATGAGAAGACTAGTCATCCTTTTATATCTATCATCTATATTGTACATTTTTTCCCTAGTTATCATTTGTTTTGATATATTAAGATGGTGGCGTTTTGTTGTTCATTTTGCATACAGAAGTTCTTCATTTTTAATGAGTCATTTTATGGTTCCTATCCTTTTTAGTTTCTGACTTGGGCTTATCCTTAGAAATGTATAAAGCAACTTCTAATCAATCCCTAAAGCATATTCAAATATGCAGTAGTTATCTCAAAGGTAATGGTCCCCAACTTGGAAAAAGTCTAAATCCTGAGCTCCTGTGGATGTCTGCTGAAAGGGAAGTTAAGAGGCGTCCAGATCAGATAAGTAGTCCATAGATAGGATAACCAAAGAAGTTCACAACCTAATGGAACATATGGACAGACAGTAATTAAAATAAAATGTGATGAGTGATATAATAAGAGAAGTACAGAGGATGCTTGGAAGGTAACCAAGGGGAAACCAAACTGGGTCCAGAGTCTCAGGATGTGCATCCTGGAAGAATAGAAGTTCAGGTTGAGATTTTAAGCCTGAGTGGAAGTTAGCTGTAGGTAAAAGGTGGGGAAATATATTTCAGGCAGGGAAATGGCAAACACAAGACCTAGAGTCTAAACCTGTCAGTTATAGTAGCCACCACTATGGGGGCTATTTACATTTAATTAGACTTGAATAAGATTAAAATATTTTTTCTCAGTCCCCCTAGCTACAATTCAAGTGCTGACTACGCACATGTGACTCGCAGCTATTATGTAAACAGCTCAGGGATAGAACTTTTTCATTATTTTAGAAAGTTCTATTGGACAGCACTGTGGAGAAAGAGCTTTATGTATTCAGGAAACTGAAAAGAGTTCACTCCAGCAGGTACATAGTGTGCAATGGAGGGGGGTGGCAGAAGATGAAGGGGACACAGCAAAGAATGGAGGGACTCGGTCAAAGCTGATTATAGTATTGGGGCCAATGTCCCTAGCCTGTTATAGAGGAAGTAGTAGGGAAACGGGAATAAATTTAAGTTTTATTACACATCAACCTTTCTGGTAGATTTTTATCTCCGTTTTACAGACAATGCAGCAGAGACTGAAAGAACTTAAGACATTTGACCAACGCACACCTAGTTAGTGACAGAGCTGAGATTCAAAGCCATACCTGTCTGATGCCAAAAACCTGTCCTCTTTCTGTCACTTCGATTGACTACAGAAAGCTCTACAGAGTGATCTATTGGATCAGGATGGAAGGGATTCTGACTTAGAAAAAAATCCTTTCTCAACTTGGTACTCTATTCTGGGAGGATTACTCATGGGTGAACTTGGGACCCAGCCTGGAAGTATGAGAGAGAGAGAGAGAGAGAGAGAGCGCTTAGAGGCATAACTTTCTTTGGAGCTTTAGGTCTTTGATCCCTGTGTCCCCAAGAGAACCTCCTTCAGCTGCCCTAGGGACCTTGACATTAGGCAAATTTAAGGGGGAGCTCTGTCCAGGGGCTGGCTCTTAGAACCAAGACTACATTACCAAAAAAGGCAATTGGCTTGAAGAACCCAATCGGAAATCTGTCTGAGGTACTCATGGGTATCGGAATATATGACTTGATTCATCCCTGACCTAGAATCTATTGTGGTGGCCACTTCCTAGATACTATCTTCAGAAAGGAAGGGTGCCCATCACCAGCTAAAGAGGGAAGTCCTTACCTTAGTACAAGCCCGTCTAGTCCAGCAGTTGAGGAGCATGTCAGGCCATGTCCGCCCCAGCCCTAAGCCATCATAGGGACTGAAGTTTTTATTTTTTAATTAAAAAATTGTTTTGGGTTGGGGGAGTGGGGAGCTGAAGCTTTTAATTTGCTGTCACAGCACCAAGCATTCTCTGAGCCAATGAAAGTCATGCCTGGCAGGATATTAGAGAGTATATTACCAACAGAATGAGAACCCTATATAAGTCTGTTTCCTAGGTCTGGTATTTTCTAGCGTGAGTATGTTACCTTTGCATCCTCTGAGCTGGTATGAATGATTGAAGGGGAAGATAACATGTATGATCATACAGATCGGGAATAATGAAGGATGCAAATCTGAGAAACAAGTGCAAGAGATACAGTTAAGGTGATAGATAAAATGGTTAGCTTTGGAGATGAGCAGCAAATCTAAGAAGAGTGATAGAAGAGCAAACTCTAAATGGAGGAGGAAGATGCCATGGCCTCCACCTTTAAAGGAGGAAGCAAGATATTTTGTGGAGAACTGTGGAGGAAAGGATGGAGTAGTGGTTGGAAACGTCGTAGGTGGAGAAGGTTCCTGATCTCTGTTGAGTGTAGTGCAGAGAACACTTGAGATATGATAGTAAGAGAAGTGAGTAGCTTATCATCATTTTCATTCACTCATTCCACAAGTGTATTGAGTACTTGTTACATGCTGTGAGCCATTTGGTCATCAGAATCCAGAACCCGGAGATCATGACCTGAGCCAAAGGCAGACACTTGGCTGACTGAGCCACCCAGGCACCCCACATGTCTCTGATTCCTGACAAGATAGAGCACCTTCTCATATTTATTAGCTATTTAATTTTCTCTTTTGTGAAGTGCCTGTTCAGGGTTTTGTCCATTTTTCTACTGGGTTACCTCTTCCCTGATTTCTTCACATTGGCTTAGTATTTCTCCTACTCAACCACTGCTCCTTATAAATATAACCTATATATTCATTTTTAAGCCTATATGTTCTCTTTTTTTAAGAGAGAGAGAGAGAGAGAGCACACACAAGCAGGGAAGGGGAAGAGGCAGATGGAAAGGGAGAGACAGACTCCCTGCTGAGCAGGCAGCTCGACGCGGGGCTCGATCCCAGGACCCTAGGATCGTGACCCAAGTTGAAGGCAGCCCCTTAACCGACTGACCCACCCAGGCACCCCAAGCCTATATATCTTATTGATCTCCTTATTTCTGAACTCAGACCCTTTTAATCCATCTTTGTCATAGCTACCAGAGTTCTATTTCTAAGACAAACCTTGTTCTTGTAATTCCCATGCCTGGAACCCTTCAGTGTCTCCCCATTGCCTCCTGGACAACATAGCATGGAAGGCCCTCTATCATCTGCCCTAAAAGCCTCAGCTTTTGCTGGATCCTCTCAACCCCCTCCTTCCTCTTTATTTACTGTAACTTCCATCTCTACCAAACTGCTTGCAGTTCCTTGAACACATAAAGCTGTTTTATACCTGCCTTTGCCAGAGTTATGCTTTTTTCCCCTTTGTCTTTAATTGAGAGAATACCTACTCATCGTTTTTAAATTCAGTTCAAAGGTCACTGCTTCTTTAAGACCTTTCCAACTCTCCTTCTCATCCCTCATTAACCTCACCATCTTTTGTCCTCCTACTAAATACACTATTGTTATTGCTAGCAGGGCACCTGTTTATTCTTACGCACATACTGGTTAATATACCTCCCTCTCCCACTAGACTGTACCTACACCCTCTGAAGGCATGGGGAGCCCCTTGAATGGAGGCGTATTTCTTACCCCTCTCTTTAATCTCGGGCCTACCATAGTGCAGGTGGCAGGAAATAGGAGACATTGTCATTAGTGTTATTAGTGTTACCGTGAGTACATGTCCACCTGTTTGCTTATTAGATCAGGAATTCCTAGAGGGCCTGGCACTTGGGTGGCATGCAGTGACATTTGTTGAATGAATGAATAACTTACAAAAACTTCTGAAAACAGTTGATTGTTTTAAAGTGGTATTTGGAGTAGGAATAGAGAAGCCAGGTGTACTATATTTGCGGAGGAACAAAGCTGATTTACATCCATTTCGCAAGGATGAAATTTTAATCTCAAATAAATGCAAAGCAAAATTTTATAAGGACAAATGTAAAATTTTATGCTTGGGTGAAAAATTTAAGCTTTAAAAGTGGGAAAAGCCTGACTTACCCATGCCTGTGGAAAAGGAGCTGAAATCTGTGATATGATATCGTCCTTCATCTAGAAAGATCAAGTTTTTGCAGCAGATTATAATTTGTATATGAGTGTGACTGGAAAGATGAAAATCTAAGAACAAGGTCCTAGGAGATTATCCTTTGGTCAGCACCAATGTCTGCTGTCTGGAGAGCTTGTCAGTGTTACAGTGACATCTTGTAGATGGCCCGGCTAAGACTTTCTTTGCTCAAAAAGAATGCCTCTTCCCTGGAGTAACCATTCTTAAGCAGCTATTTTCATCTTCACACAGTAGATGAAGCTCACATGCATGGTAATCTGTCATAGACAAATCTACAGTGCTGTATAATTTCTGGTCCATGAGCTCTGCCTTCTCCTCTTTGTCTCCCCCTCAAGAGAGCATATCATAATGGAAGTGTACAATCATGACATTATTTATTAGAGTGATAACCTTGATCTGCTCCAAGTTATGTTTTCTAAAAACTCAATCATTTCTCCAAGCTTCAATACTTTAATTATTAGTGGTAAGAAATTACTATATTCCTCACAATTGACATCTTGGTTGAGAACCAAGATATGAACAGTATGAACAGTGGTATATTTTATTTGTAGAGAGATGAGAAACTTTGGAGTCAGACCAATTGCGATTCATTTTGCAGTGCATTCCCTGCCATGTGATCCTGACCTAGTTGCTTAATATCTCTGACTTTCATCTGAAAAATGGGCTACTTTATAAGTTGCCGTCAGGACTATAAATAATTATGTAAAACACCCAGCCTAGTGCCTACCTCCTAAATGTCTTTCAAATCTGTATACATCTCTCTCGCCACTCCCTACCCCACACGGGCTGTATCCCTGTTTTGAGCCACTAGGATCATGTTCCACATTTCTGCAGCAGCCTTCTTACTGGTCTTTTGCCCCTACTCTTACTTGCCATTTCCTTCAAAGCAAATATTTTCAAAGACTGATTTGAACCCTCAACAGGTATGTCCCTGGTACGGGGATGGAGGTGTAGTTGCCATTTACTGAGTGCCTATCACATGACAGGAGCTGCTCCAGCATTTTATGCATGATCTCATTTAGTCCTCACAATAAGCCTGAGAAGTAGGTATCATCATTCACCTTCTAAAAATGAGAGGCTGGAGAGATTGAGACACTTGCCCACAGCTACTCAGCTAGGAAGTGAGGAGCTCTGTGTGTATCCAGGTTAATCTGGTTCCATAGTTGATGCTCTGTTCCTGTTCCATGCTGCCTCTGCATTGGGTTATCAGCTCCTGGTGCTGTTAAACACCCTAATCCTATTGCTAACTCCCTGTGTGCTGACTCTGAGTTTACCATACGGTCTCCTAATAATTTGGCTTTGCACATCACTTGGCTACAGAGTGATGATGGTGGATGCAAATATCTCATCATATATTAATAAACTGACACTCTAGTTTTATACTTCAGTTTTTTATGACTTATTGAACATGCCTAAACCTCCCTGGGTTCTCTCACCTGACAGGATTGAGTTTCTGGACCAGCGAGGCTGAGGGCCAGATTCTGGACTTGGATAAATTTGCCAAGGGAAATACCTCCTGGTTTGAGTCTTCTGGCAACTAGCCTACTGCTCCGAGCTACAACTTTCTGATGCCTATCATTAACCTTGATGATACTGATGAAAAATCTTTTATTTGGTTTACCAAAACCTGACTGCTTCTCTAGACTTCTGGATAGTAACAGAGATGAAGACTGTCTACACTTGGTTTCCCAAGACTTAGGCTAGCCTTTGTGAATGGCTGCTCACTTCTTAATGTTTTCTCAAGCATTCCATCAACAAACATGTTTTGAGCCTTTTTACAAGGGGAAATACAAGAAATTTAGTGTTTTAAGATACTTTACCATGTAACTGAGATCATTAGACATGAAAAAAGAAATGACCAACAATTTAAAATACCAGATCACAGTACTTTCACATAGTAAGCTTTCTATGAATCAAATAGGTTTGAAGTGAATGTTTGATATCATATGTGCCTGGAGCTTATATGGGAGCTCAGTAAATATTTATTGAATGATTATTGAATGTTGACCTCCCAGATGCCACTCTCCCATAGACAACTTCCAATCCATATCTCTAGCTCTGACCTCTCTAAGAAGCTGCAGGCTTGTGATAGCCAGCTGCCCCCTGGACAGCTCCACCTCAATGAATATACCATTAGCATCTCAATCACAACATGTCAAAATTTGTCTTATTAACTTTCCATCTTTGGAGAGGCGCCATAACCTTGGGATTAAGAACATGGAGTCTGGGATATTGGTTTGATTCAGATTCACAGCTCCCGTACTTAATGGCTGCGTGACCTTGGGAAAGTCTCTTAACTCTTTTTTGCCTATGTGGGGTTGTTCTTAAGAGTCAATGTGATAATGATAATGGATATAAAGCATTTAGCACAGTATCTGCACATAGTCAGCAATCATTAAATGTTAGCTATTGTCATAATTCCCCCAAACTTCCTATTTTCTTTACTTGGTGATGACACCATTACCCACTCCAACCCTCACATTCACCCCATCTCATCTACTTAGTTACCTAAAACTGTATGTTCTGCCTTTTTGTTATCTTCCAGATTATGACTCATTTGGCATATGCTTGCTCAACATCTGCTGAATGCCAAACACATTGCTAGGCTTTGAAGACAGAGAGATGAATACTTACCAGTCTCTGTGTTTATGAAGGCAGATACATACATAATTGCAACCTTTAAGTGATCCACTTAATGGAAATGCACAAAGTGAGTTAAAAAGAGCCTGGGAGAGATATTCTTTCCTCCTTTCAAAACCAATGCTCCCGCTTCAGCCTCTATCACCTCTAACTGTGGATATTGCAGGAGTTCTTCTTCCTCTTCTTCTTTCTCTTCTTTTTCTTCTTCCTTCTCCTCCTCATTGATTTTGAAAACGTACAGGTAAAACAGAGTAGGTGCTCATTGAAAAAGAATAAATTCCAGAATAATTACAAAGTAACATTCTCTTTGACTCCACTTCTGTAATCCTACTTCCATCCACAAAGGTTAACACTATTTATAGTTTAGTATGTACCTCCTTTAGACCTTTTCCTATTTATAGATGTATACGCGTATGTAGATAAAGATATAGTTCAGTGTAGATAAAAAATATGTTTTTACACAAATGGGATCATACCACAAACATATTTCTTGCTCTTTTTACTTAGCAATATATCTTTTTTTTAAAGATGTATTTATTTATTTGAGAGAGAGAGTGAGAGAGTGCGTAGCAGGGAGGGACAGAGAGAGTCTTAAACAGACTCCGCACCAAGCGCAGAGCCCAATGCAGGGCTCCATCACACAACCCCAAGATCACAACTACCCGAAACCAAGAGTCCAACGTCTAACTGACTGGGGCACCCAGGCACCCCTTAACAATATATCTTTAAAAACTCTTTCACGTCAATGCATAATAGAATCGCCTTATTCTTTTAACCTTTAATGCTATTACATATTTTGTAACTATCATAATTTATTTAGTTGCTTCCCTATTGGAATCCTTCCAAGTGCTTCATTTTTCACTATTACAAGCAATGAAGTCGCGAACTTTTTACACAGATGTTTTTGTGTATGCATGCAATTGTTTCTGCAAGTAAGTTTCTCGTAGTGGAAGGGCTGAGATAAAAGATGTCAGAATTTAAGTTTTTGTTAGAGTGTGCTCCAGAAAGACCATATCTGTTTACGCTGCCATCCAACAGTGAATGAGACTACTTATTTTCCCACATCTCTCCCATACTGGCTATTATCAGTTCTTCAGTTTTTGCAAATCTAATGAGTAAAAAAGCTATATTAATCTTTTACAGATTTGTATTTCTGTGGTTACTAGTCAATTTGAACATGCTTCCATATATTTACTGGTCATGTGTATTTCTTCTGCGAATGGCCTATCTATATTATTTGCCTATTTCTGTATTAGATTGTTGTCTTTTTCTCATTGATTTGAAGGCTTGCATCATTACATTTTGATATGAATTCTTTCTCTGTTATATATGTTACAGATATTTTTCCAAGCCTATTGCTTGTTTTTTTGTTTTGTTTTGTTTTTTTGCTTGTCTTTATTTACACTGTCTTACATCACACAAAACATTTTCTTATGTAGTAAGACTTGCCAGTCTTTTTCTATTATGGCTTCTGAGGTTTGTTTTGCTTAGCATGCCATCCCTACTTTCAGAAGATTTTATATATATAATCTTTTTCTTTTCAATACTTTCACAGTTTTGCCATCCAAGTTAGATCTTTAATACAATTAAAATAAATCTTTATCAATAGTGTGAATTAGGATTATAATTTTAGTTTTTTCTAAAGTAATTTCCAGTTGTCCCAACATAATTAATTAAATACTTCACCTTTCCCCCACTGATTTGAGATGCTAGGTTGTACACAGGTCTGCTTGTGGATTCTATCCTGTTCCCTTGATTTTTTTTTGTTTTTTGGCCCATTTTTGTGCCAACATCACTCCGTTTCACTTACTGTAGCATTATAGGACATGTTTATACCGTATGAGACCCAAAACTGCATGTTCTACCTTTTCATTATGTTCTTTTTCTTTGTCACATTGTTTTTCTTTCTCATAATTTTCTTGACTGCCTTTGTACATTTCCTCTACCAAGTGAACTTTGGAATCAATTTGCCAAGTTCCATAAAATATCCTATAAGTATTTGGATTGGAATTTCATTAAATTTATAGTTTAATTTGAGTTTCATCCAAGAACATGATGTATTCTTCATTTATTTTTGTCTTCTCTTAATGTCTTTCAATAAAGTTTACAGTTTCTTCATATAAATCTTGGACATATTGGTGAGTTTAGTCACGTGTATTTTACAATTTGCTTGCTATTATAAATAAGATACTTTCCAATACATTTTTCTATTTGGTTATAGTTGGTGTATAGGAAAAGGGGTGGTTGTTGTTGATCTTTTATCAAGCTTTTCCTGAAATCTAGTATTCATTTTGAGTTTTTACAGTTAATTTTTAGATTTTCTAAGTTGAAAATTAAATCACTTATAAATTGTGACAGTTTTATGTCTGACTTTGTAATACTTCTATTTCTTTTTCTTATCTTATTGGACCAGCTAGGACCTCCAGTGCCATGGTTAGTAGTTACAATGATAGCAATGAAAGCTGGCATCTTTTTCTTATTCCTGATTTTAATGGGACTAGTAAATGTCCTTTATCAAATTAAAGAAATTTCCTTCTATTACTGGCTTGTCAAGAAGTTTTTAAATTTTTGTTTTGTTTTTTTTATTTGTTCGCCTGCTTGCCTCTTAAAATCAGAAATGGGAATTAAAAATAATCGCTTTTTAAAGCGTCTTTTTGGGGCACCTGGGTGGCTCAGTCATTAAACACCTGCCTTCGGCTCAGGTCATGATCTCAGGGTCCTGGGATGGAGCCCTGCATCGGGCTCCCTGCTCTGCAAGAAGCCTGCTTCTCCCTCTTCCACTCCCCCTGCTTGTGTTCCTGCTCTTGCTGTCTCTCTGTCAAATAAATAAATAAAATCCTAAAAAAAAAAAAGTGTCTTTTTGTGTGGTGATCATGACATTTTTCTCCTTTAATTTATTTAGGTAATGAATTATATTAATAGATTACCTAATAGAGAATCAGCCCTTTATGTTTCTGGATAAATCTTACCTGTTATTAGTCATGAAAAAAGTTTTTTAGAACAATTAAGTTTAAGATATTTGTATTGGGGGCACCTGGGTGGCTCAGTCATTAAGCATCTGCCTTCATCTCAGGTCATGATCCCTGAGTCCTGGGATCGAGCCCCGCATCTGGCTCTGTGCTCCACGGGAAGCCTGCTTCTCTCTCTCCCACTCCCCCTGCTGTGTTCCCTCTCTCGCTGTGTCTCTCTGTCAAAATAAATAAATAAAATCTTTTTAAAAAAATATATTTGGATTGATGTTCTTAAGTAAGCTGATAGTTTTCTTCTTTGTCTGTTTTTCATGTTGGAGTAATATTAGTTTAGTACAATGGTTCTCAAATTTTTCTGTCCCAGGACCCATTTACTCTCTTAAAAACTATTGAGGATCCTGAAAGAATTTTTGTTTATGTGTTGTTTCCTGTCAGTATTAGAAACTAAAATGGAGCAAATTTTAGAACACAAGAATGTACAAGCACGCATTTCATTAATTGCCAGAGCCATGACATCATTACATGGTATTCCATTAGTCTCTAGAAAATGCCACCTACGCTTGTATGAAAGAATGAGAATGGAAAAAGTCAAAACATTTTAGTATTGTTATCAAAATAGTTTTGACTTATGGACTCCCAGAAAAGGCCCCAGGGATCCTAAGGGATCCCTAGACCACACTTTTGAGAACTGCTGGCTAGCAGAATGAGTTGCAAAATTTCCATTTTTTTCCTGTACTATATAAATAACATAGAAATTATTTGTGTCTTGAAGGTAGAACTCATCTATAAATTATTTGGAACTGACTATTTTTAGAATGTTATATCTTTGCCTACCATTTCAATCCCCCATATGATTATTGGCCTACTCAGGTTTTATAGCTCTTCTTGAGTTAATTTATACATTCATATTTACCTAGAAAAACATGCAATTTCATGTAGATTTTTATTTTTTAAGTATGTTATGGTTATGCTTAAATTATAATTTTTAGATTTTCTTTATGTCAAAAATTAAATCTGCTTTTTTATTTCCAATATTGTTTGCCTGTGTGTTTTCTCTGTTATTCTTATTTGGATCTGCTAAAATTTTATCTATTGTATTGCTATGTGTTGGTGTATTTTAAAGAACCAGTTTTTATATTATTAATCAGGTTTATTGTTTTTTATTTGTTTCTGCATCTCTATTAATTCTTTTATTTTGGTGGATTTATTTTTTTTAATATTTAAATATTTGTTACTTAATAAATATTTATATGTATATAAATATTTATTGAGATATAATTTACACATAGTAAAATTCACCCTTTATGGTGCACCGTTCTATGAGTTTTGACAAAAGCATACAATCTTGTAACCACCAGCCCAATCAGGATACAGAAAAGTTCTGTCATCCTCAGAAATTCCCTCATTCCCCTTTGCAGTCATCTTCCCCTTGATCCTCAGTTTCTGGCATCATGTTTCCTGTTTTAGTAGTTTATTTCTGAGTAATATTCCATTATATGGATGCCCCACAGTTTTATCCATTCACCAGTTGAAGGATATATAGGTTGTTTCCAGTTTGGGGTGATCATGAATAAAGCCACTATAACCATTTGTGAATATGTTTCTGTATAAATTTTAGTTTTCATTTTTCTTGAATAAATACCTAGGAGTAGAATTTCTAGGTCATATGATAAGTATATGTTTGACTTGATAAGAAATGCCAAATCGTTTTCCTATCATTCTCTGTTTACTGGATTTCTGTTTGTTTTGTTCTTTCCTTTGCTTCTGTCAAATCTCTTTTTTTAGAATGTGAGTTTGGTCTCCTCATGCTGATTCACCTTAGCAAGGGCATAGGGCACACCACAATGCCTCAAGCATAAAACACCAGGGAGGACACCTCAGTGACAAGACTTGGGAAGTGGTTGAGCAAAATGATCCGATCCCTGTGATTCTTGTGATGGGATTGGGGTTTGGGAAAAGGAGAGAGGCTGAGATGGGGCCAGTAGTGAGGCTGCTATAAGAGTCTCATGGGGGTCATGGTGCTATCAAAGGAAAGAGAAATTTGTGGGATGGAAAATGTGGTAGATATTCAATAAATACTTGTTTAATTAACTGATTAAAGAACTTGACATTTCAAGTTGGTTGCAGGAGGTAAGAGGTTTCTTAGAACTGCAGATGAATGAGCTAGAGAGGTGAAAACATTGGGAACAATACGGAAAGATGAGGAAATTGAGAGGGGAAAAGAATTCTGAAAACTAATTTAATGGTCTAGGGTAAGAGAAGGGGTTGGCAACAGAGACTTAAAGCTGCAAATATAACATGAACTTTGTGAATAAACATGGGAACCTCGTGAAGACCAAGGATGAATTTCTAGGTTCTCTGGCTCCAGCACCTGCCATCTGTCCCTGGTTGATGTCTGAGCTTGTCTGTGGAGACCCTGAGGCCAGACAGCCAAGTGATGAGAAGCAATGTTTCTGAGGGGGTTTAAGCTTTGAGGTGGGGGGTGAGGGGTGAGGGGTAGATGACATGACTCTGAAGAACTTTTCTAGCTTTAGGATCTTGTGATTCCAGTGAAAATACTACTCAAGTGTCATATTCCCGGAATAAGAGTAAAGACTCTCTTGACTTGGAGAAAGGCCCCTAAGGCCTTTAGTGGGAAAGAACAAGTAAAGGCCAGGAGAGGTCAATAAAATCTTTTTAAAATACTTTATTGCTAAAAAGCATCATCTGAGTTTTCAGCAAGTCACAATCTTTTTGCTGATGGAGGGTTTTGCCTCGATGTTGACGGCTGCTGGCTGGTCAGGGTGGTGAGTGCTGAAGGCTAGGGTGGCTGTGGTGATTTCTTAACCTAAGAGAACAGTGAGATTTGTCTCATCGATTGACTCTTCCTCTCACAAACAATTTCTCTGTAGCATGCAATGCTGTTTGATCGCTTTTTACACACAGCAGAACTTCTTTGAAATTGGAGTTAATCCTCTCAACCCTGCTGCTGCTTTATCAACTAAGTTTATGCAATATTCTAAATCCTTTGTTGTCATTTCAATAATCTTCACAGCATCTTCACCAGGAGGAGATTCCATCTCAAGAAACCACTTTCTTTGCTCACCCATAAGAAATAACCCCATCCAAGTGTCATCATGAGATTACAGCATTTCAGTCACATCACCTCTTAAACCTCGTTCTCTGGCTCTTTCTACCACATCTGCAGTTACTTCCCCCACTGAAGTCTTGAACCCCTCAAAGTCATCCATGAGGGTTGGTGTCAACTTCCTCCAAACTCCTGTTCATGTTGCTGTTTTGACCTCTTCCCATGAATCATAAACGTTCTTAATGGCAACTAGAATGCTGAATCTTTTACAGAAAGTTTTCAATATACTTTGCCCAGATTCGTCAGAGGAATCACTCTCCATGGCAGCTATAACCTTACAAAATGTATTTCTTAAATAACAAGACTTGAAAGTTGAAATTACTCTTTGATCCAAAGGCTGCAGAATAGATGATGTATTAGCAGACCTGTAAACAACATTAATCGCATTGTACATCTCCATTAGAGCTCTTGGGTGACCAGGTGCATTGTCAATGAGCAGCAATATTTTGAAAGGAATCTTTTTTCTAAGTAGTATGTCTCAATAGTGGGCTTAAAATATTCAGTAAACCATGCTGTAAATAGAACTGTAAATGAGCATTGGCTTCAATTTATAGTCACCCGCTGCATTAACCCCTAGCAAGAGAGTCAGCCTGTCCTTTGAAGCTTTGAAACCAGACATTGACTCTCTCTAGTTATGAAAGTCCTAGATGACATCTTTTTCCAGTATAAGGCTGTTTTCACCTACATTGAAAATCTATTGTTTAGTGTAGCCACTTTCATTAATGGTCTTAGCTACATCATCCAGATACTTTGCTGGAGCTTCTACATCGGCACTTGCTACTTTAACCTTGGACTTTTGTGTTACGGAGATTACTTCTTTCCTCCAACCTCACGAACCCACCTCTGCTGCTTCCAACTTCTGCAGCTTCCTCTCCTCTCTCAGCCTTCACAGAATTGAAGAGAGTTACGGCCTTGCTCTGGGTTAGGCTTTGGCTTAAGGGAGTGATGTGGCTGGTTTGATCTATCCGGACCACTCAAACTTTCTCCATCAGCAGTAAGGTTGTTTTGCCTTCTTATCATTGATGTGTTCACTAGAGTAGCACGTTTAATTTCCCTCAAGAACTTTTCCTCTGCATTCACAACTTGGCTGTTTGGCATGAGAGGCCTAGCTTTTGGCCTGTCTTGGCTTTCCACATTTCTTCCTTGCTAAACTTAATCATTTCTAGCTTTTGATTTCAAGTGAGAGATATACAACTCTTCCTTTTACTCAAACAGAGGTCATTGTAAGGTTATTCATTGGCCTAATTTCACCACTGTATCTGCATGGAGTAGGGAGGCCTGAGGGGAGGGAGAGACACCAGAGGAACTGCTGGTTAGTGGAACAGTCAGAACACCCACAACATTTATTGATTAGGTTCACTGTCTTATATGGGCAGGGTTCATGGCATCCCAAAACAATTACAATAGTAATCTCGAAGATCGCTGATCACAGATCACCATAACAATGGTATAACAAATATAATAATAATGAAAAAAATTAGAATATTGCAAACATTACCAAACTATGGCACAGAGACACAAAATGAGCAAATGGTGTTGGAAAAATGGCACCCATAGATTTGCACGACACAGGGTTGCCGCAAACCTTCAATTTGTAAAAAACTCTATCTATGAAGCATAATAAAATGAGGTATGTCTGTAATTGGCAGAATGACTAGAAATATGAATAAGGGGATTGGCTGAAGATAAAATCATAAAGGTAAGAGGGATCCTGTTTGTGTATTTGGATTTTTTCCCAGTTGGGAGTTGGGGGAAGGAATGGAAATCAAAGGCTGTTTTTTTAATTCAATTAGCCAACATATAGTACATCATTAGTTTCTGATGTAGTGTTCAGTGATTCATCAGTTGCATATAACACCCACTGCTCATCACAGCACACACCTTCCTTAATGCCCATCACCCCGTTACCCCAGCCCCCCAGCCCCCTCCCCTTCTGCAACCCTCAGTTTGTTTCCCAGAGTGAAGAGTGGAAATCAAAGTGTTTTAAGCAAGAGGGTGTTGTATTCAGATCTGTGTTTTCAGAAAATAATGGATTCTTTATCTATTGCTGTTCCATCTCCAATTTATTTTTTATTTTTTTATTTTTTTAAAGATTTTATTTATTTATTTGATAGAGACAGCAGGGAGGGAACACAGCAGGGGGGAGCTGGAGAGGGAGAAGCAGGCTTCCTGCTGAGCAGGGAGCCCGATGCGGGGCTCGATTCCAGGACCCTGGGATCATGACCTGAGCCAAAGGCCGACGCTTAATGACTGAGCCACCCAGGCGCCCCTCATCTCCAAAATTTTAAATGCTAAAACAGAGAAAGCCCCACTCATTCAGCATTGCTAAGTTGATTGATCAAAATCAGTTGAAGTAGGAAACCATAAAAAGTACTACATATATGTGTTCAACATTTTAATCTAATTTAGAACATATAAATGCACAACAACTGGCTAATCTTCAGGTAGAGGTCCAGGGCCTTCCCTTAAGTGTGGAGTCCTTGATTCTTGAATGACTGCACCCAAATGGAATCATCTTTGGATTTTAGCTTCAACTTCTTTAAAGTAGAACAAGAAACTTAAATATTTCTTGTAAAATAACCTTCTCACAGATTCTATTATTATGATTTTTCAGGTTTTGTACATAATAGCATAATAATGATTAAGAGCACAGCCCTCAAGCCAGACAGCCTGGGTTCAAATCCTGGACGCACTGCTTCCTAACTCAGGCAGGTGGTTTAGTCTTTTTGTGCTTCAATTTCCTCAATACTCACTTCAGAGAGTATCGTGATGATCAAATAGTTATTTTATATAAAGGCTTTATGTGGTACCTGACACACAGTAAACATTCGAAAGATGTTAACTGTTTTTCAGTTGTCCCACCCATACACAATTCAATCTAGCGGCACCTGGGTGGCTTAGTCAGCTAAGCGTCCAACTCTTGGTTTCGGCTCAGGTCTTGATCTGAGGGTCAAGAGATCGAGCCCTGCATCAGGCTCCATGTTAGCCCTGCCTCAGGCTTTGTGTTCAGTGTGGAGTCTGCTTGAGATTCTCTCTCTCTCCATCTGCTCCCCACCCCCTCCTCACTCTCTCTTTCCTCTCTGAAAGAAAGGAAGGAAGGAAGGAAGGAAGGAAAGAAAGAAAGAAAGAAAAAGAGAAAGAAAGAAAGAAAGAGAGAGAAAAAGAAAAAGAAGGGAAGAAGGAAAGAAGGAAATGAAATGGAGATTTACCTCTATTGAGACTTTCCAAAGCATTTGGTTTTGTATTCTTGGAAACAATTCTCTTTCTTTTTGTACCATTGGTTTACATAATATTTACTTAAATTATATAAGTTCCATATAACCATTAACATTGGCATAAACAAATTTTGGCCTAAACAGTGACTTACACTCAACTGGTGGAAGTAGACGCAGACGTACCCGAGTGGCTTTCTCACCAGGAACATTCAGGGTGCTGTGGCCATTAACTAGTGTGTGTTACAGTGGAAATGAAAAGTTATAGTGAACCCAGTAGGTCAGTAGAGACAAGGTCAGTTAAGAGAGCATCTAATCTTGGATGACAACCTCCATCCTTCCAGCATCCTCTCTCCCTTGCTCCTCTTCTAGCTATGTCTTAATTTCATCAACTTCCTAGACCCAGGCCAGACCTTTAATCTTCCTAAGCACTAGAAAAGAGAATGCTCCCCTATGGAATTTAAAATAAAAAGAATACTAACTTGTAAAATAAGCATAAGGAAGTCCAATAAAGTTCTGACTTTTCCCATGGTGATTATTTCAGTGCTTTTTTTTTTTTAATTTTAAATTCTTTCCCCAAATATGTTGTAGGTGGTCCCTTTGCTTTGCTTGTGCCCTGAGAATGTGTATATCTGTTGGGTAATCCCACACTGCCTCTGACTCTTCCATTTTTTGCCAATCTCTCAGCCTCCTAGAATCACTTCCCTCCTTTTTGAGCCTAGATCCTGTGGTCCATCGCTTTTACCTGCTTTCTTGCCAATATCGTCTATTCCATTTCCTTACATACTTGTCTTTACACAGAACCCACCCAATAACCCCTCAAACACTGGATATATTGAATTTGAGGTGATTTTGCGGCTTCTGGGTAAAAATACCCAACAGGCAGTTGAACCTAAAAGTCTAGAACCCAGGAGAGAGTAAAAATAGATAAAGAGATTTGGAAATCTTCAATAAATAAGAGGGGTTTGACCCCATGTGGGTATGTCACATCACTAAAAAAGGGCCTGTTGAGTGGGAAGAGCAGTGGCTGAGCTGAGAACTCTGAGGAATATCACTGTGTAGGGGGTGGATGGAACAGGAGCTGCTGATGAAAGAGAGAAGCCTGAATCCAAGGAAAGAGGGCTTCAAGAAGGAGTGATTGCCAGTATCAAACGTAACAAAGAGGTGAGGTAAGATTGGACAGTGCCCAACACCTAGTAGGTACTCAGTGCATACTTGTTAACTGACTAACTAATTAGGACTGAAATGATTAGGATGTTGGTGGTGATCTTGGTGCTAGGTTTGGGTTTCCCTAGGCAGACCCTGAGATAAGCATTAGTGTATTTGGAGGATGTAGGAATTCTGGGAGATGGGAGAGTGAAACAGGACTGGGGACCAACCAGTAAAGGATGAGTTATCAAGCCAGCAACCACTGTGAGCAGTTCGAGTTTAATCTCCCAGGGAAAATTCTGGAAGTCAGTGCAGAACACCCAGCTTATAGTTATCCTTCTCAAGGGATGAGGGACCTGGAGTATTTATATACCAACTCCTGCAGGTCATTTGTGGAGAGCTGCTCCTGGAGGACTTTAATTCAGTGACGTTTCCAGCCTGCTGGTTGGGCTAGAAAGGAGACCTTGGTTGTATAAGGAAGCAAATGAACACAGATCCTGGCATTTGGAAGGCTGGTGTGCAGTCTAGTAGTAAGGGCAGGGATACAGACGGGACAGCAACAGCACCTGTACTCTTGGTATCTGCAGTTTCAATAGCAGAAGCTAAACTTGTGTGGGTTGGTAGTAAATTGGAGGTTAGCAGTGGACATAATGAGTGTAGATCTCTGTTTCAAGATGCTTAGCTGAAAGAAGGTAAAAGATACGTCCACAGGCTGACTTTATAGAGGGGAGGAAGGAAGGGCAGGGTGTACTGGAGGATCAGAACGTCCTGGTGATATTCACTGAAGAGATTCACAGGGCATGTGGGTGGCACAGTTGGTTAAGTGACAGACTCCTGGTTTCAGCTCAGGTTGGGATTTCAGGGTCCTGGGATTGAGCCCCGCACTGGGCGTGCTCAGTGCGGAGTCTACTGGAGACTTTCCCTCTCCCTCTGCTCCTCCCCACCGTGTGCTCGCTCGCTCTCCCTCTCAAATAAATAAATAAATCTTAAAAAAAAAAAGAAATTCACCACATTTTCCCATTTTTAATTAGGATGAGATATACTTAGTTGCACTAACTACTACTCACCTCAGGGTCCTTCTTCAGCTTCCTTGGGCCAGCATCCAGAGTTTCCTCTGCTGGGCTTTGGGAACTGAGTTCCCCTGCTGAGCTAGCCTTTTCCAGCCTCAAGGTCCCAGAGGAAGAGATTGACTGTAGTGCCAAGTGTGGAGCCCGGTGGCCAGACTCTGAGCCCACAGAGGACCACAAGGTGAGAGGAGAGCTGCTCCCGAGGGGTCTTCCACTAAGTAGCTCCTTGCTTTCCCCTCTCACGTCCACAAATCACAATAATCGGTTTGATTGGGGCATAACAGGCATAATGTTAAAGGAAATAATCTTGTGACATTGATCTAAAGAATAGTTCTTTATTTGATTGCTGTCCATCTCTTAGCTAAAGCATAAGCTCCTGGGGGATTGTGTTCATTTTAGCGGTATCCTATCCCTAGTGCCTGGCACATAGTCAGTATGCAATAAATATTTGCTTAATGAAGAAAGAAAACCACAAGTACTGCTGTCTATTGATGGTGCCTAGACCAAGAAAAAGCTGAGATTTTTTTTTTTTATCCCCCGAGAAGTAGATTTTCTATGAAGTTAATGAAATTGAAACTTATAAGGGCCCCTTACTTTTTTTTTTTAAGATTTTATTTATTTATTTGAGAGAGAGAATGAGAGATAGAGAGCACGAGAGGGAAGAGGGTCAGAGGGAGAGGCAGACTCCCTGCTGAGCAGGGAGCCCGATGTGGGACTCGATCCCGGGACTCCAGGATCATGACCCGAGCCGAAGGCAGTTGCTTAATCAACTGAGCCACCCAGGTGCCCAAGGGCCCCTTACTTGCAGGGCTCCTTTCAAGATCCTGGGAGAGGCCTTAACAATATTTTTATGTGGTCACACTTTTGCAAATTTATTGCAAAAACAAAATACCTTAATCCTTGAATTATATTTCAATTTTTCTATAGAAAATGACGCTTAAAATTGTTCATATGAAGAGTCAATCCAAAAGTCTGCAGCCCAAAAATTGTAGGAAATAATTAACTTAGGGTTCTATCAGACAATTGATTTTAAAATCATATTGAAAATTTTTTGTGATGTTTATGGTCAACTTTAAAAATTTTGTTATATGTTGTGCTATCATTTGTCATGCTAAATAAATACTCACTTTTGAACCTAATTTTATAGTTGTACTTTTGTTTCTTTTTCTTTTCTTTTTAAGAGGGCCCTCAAAGTTGTATATGCTAAGCTTCAGATGCCACAAAACATGAACCTATCCCTAATCCTCCTTTACCTTCCTAGCTTTAGGTGATTTTGGATAAAAAGCATTATCATCTTTAGTGTCCCAACTACAGACAATTGGTGTGTGACTAGTTTTCATGTAGACATTTTAGATGGCTCCTGGCCTTCTTTTTTGGTTTATAGAATAAATTGAGTTTCTAGAATTAACCAGGAGCTGAGGACCACTCCCTTCTGATTCATTCATGGTATTTGAGTTTGAACCTCTTAATTCTAAAGTCTCTTTGAGCCCAGGCCCCAAAGACAGATTTCTTCTTCATTTGCCATTTGGCTGACTCTAGAATGGAGGCAGAGTTGAAAAGAAGAGGGAGAAGAGGACCTCATGCGTACAGAATTCTAAGGTGATGACTTTTGGGGAGTGCCTCCTAATTGGTCCCAGTTGGTATATCTTGCTGAGAAAGGAGAAGGCATATGATGACTGGTGGAAGGAAGTGAAGATATTTAGCCTAGAGAAGAGATCTCTCTGTTGGATACCTATATTAGCAGCTCTTGCCACAACACTGCATAACAAACCACTCAAAACTCAGTGCTCAAAGGTAGTGGGTATTCATTTCTTAAATGCACAGATACTTGGATCAGCTGAGGTTCAGCTGATCTAGGCTGGGCTCTGCCAGGCTTGGCTCCACTGTGGGTGAGGTCCAGGACTGCTCTGTGTGTCCTTTATCCTTCTTGAACCAGCAGTTCTCAGAGGCATGTTTTTTCTCATGGTGAAAGGCAAGAGCCCAAGAGGCCAAGACCAACTTTGCAAGAACATTTCCATCCTCTGCTTGCATAATATCTGCTAACATTCCCCTGGATGAAGCACATCAATAGCCAAGCCCAAAGTCGAGGGTAGGAAGATCACTCTGCCCTGCTTTGAAGACAAAGCAAGCCATATGGGCAAGGCAACATCAGGGGAGCCGGGAAGATGGAGGTGGAGGCACGGAAGGAGGGAATATTTGATGAGCAGTCATCTCATTATGCTACAAGAGCTGTCATAGCGAACAAAGAGCAGATTCCTCACCTCTCCGTCCTCAATGCACTAGTCTATTCTCATTCCCTGCTTTTACCAAAACCACTAAGTCTTACTTATTTTGCTTTATTAATCTAGAATGTGGTTCTTCTTCATGCTTGCCTAGATTGCTGCTACAGCCTGATAACTGTTCTTGTCTCTGGTCTCGTCCTTTCCCAATTCATCATCCACAGAGACGCCAGCTCTCATCATTATCCCACAGCATCAGCATTAGTGTTATGTATTTTGCATTACACTTACTGGTTTCTGTGCCTTATTCCTTCGTTGTATTGAGAGCTCCTGGATGGCAAGAGCTCCTCGATGTGTTTTCCTTATCTTTGAATCTCCAGCATCCTGCACTGGGCCTGACACAGTAACACTTCAATAAGGAAAAAAAGGAAGATGGGGCTCCGATTTAAGTGTGTATGACCTTAAAGCCCCAACTCTTTCTAGTCTACCATAATTTAGACTTAGTCACAGATGTGTTGCTGATAAAAATAAGGCTAAAGCTCAAACCCTCCCACTGCTACACCTGTGGAAAAGTAGGCTACTCGATCAAGATTAGCAAAGATCTTTTCTACCATAATCACAGTAATCCTTCCTAATCCTAGTTCTTGGAAAATGGAAAGGTCTTGAAGCCATAAAAAATTATAAATGGCCATCAGTACTTTAAATATATGAAAAGATGCTCAACTTCACTCTTAGAGAAATGCATGTAGCCTTTTTTACCTATCAGGTTGGCAGGGATCAAGAAAAGCTTTAACATTGTCTTGGTGAAGGGTTTAGAAAGAGGCATTCACATGTATTGCTGATGGGAGTGTAAATCACTACCTCCCCTATGGAGGGCAATTGGGCAATGTCTGTCAGCTCTTATGTACTGATGCAAGGAGGTCTCCAATACACCCTGTGTTGTCAGTAAAAAGGAAAGTTGCAGAATATGGAGTATACTCTTACTTTCTTGTGTCGGGGGAAGGGGGGATAGATACACATATATGTTGTTACTGTTCAAGCAAGCTCTGGAAAGCTATCTAAGACCCTGTTAATAGCACTTGCCTTTGAAAGGGTAATTGAGCTGGAGAACAAAGAGGAGAGGAAGATTTCTTTGTCCTTGTGTGTATTTGACATTTTCTTCCATTTAGAATAGAACTGTTTAGATGACATAAACAATACAGAAGATCAACAAACTGGAAAACATATTTGCAACATGATATTGCAAAGGGCTAATTTCCTTAATCTATAGAGTTTATAAATCAGTTAAATTAAGACAGAGGGAGAAGTAAGTAAGGGATATAAGCACCAATTTTAGAAAAAAACACAAAGGCCAGTAATTACATGAAATAAAAAGCTCAACTCATACATTATTAAAGAAAATAAAGGAGAAATCAGAAGGAATCTTTCAGAGAAGAATTAAGCTTGATTATTAAATGTGTTTAAGTGGAGACGAAGTGACCAATTACTAAGGTTGCTGTTGAGGAGTTTCTTTTAAGCATCTGACAAAAGAAGAATTTCTAGCACCCGAAGGAACGAATTCATTCCAATCCTTAGAGGCCCTAATACCTTCTGGTACCCAGTGGAGAGGTGTTCACAAGGCCCAGCATAAGAAGGGAAAGGAAAATAATGAAAAGTCCCCTAGAAAGCACAAAATCTTGGAAATGGAAGGGAACCAGCCACCTAACACTCTGTCTCTTGGGACACAGTCCCAGATTTGCCACTTAACAACTTTGGGCAATTTTATTACTATATCATTCATTCGAATAAATATTTACTGAGTTCCTTCTGTGTGTGTCAGGCACAGCCCCAGTCCTCATGGAGACAGACATTAATCAAATATTTATTCAAACAAATGTAAAATTGTCACCGTGATGGGCTACGAAAGCCTAAGGGTATGATGTGACCCAGACAGGGACTTTCGGGAAGTTGAAGAGGAGTTTAACGAGGCAACAAAGGGAGGGGAAAGGTGCCAGGCAGAGGCAGCGGCACGTGCAAAGGCCCCGTCAGGAGGGCTCATGACAAGGCCTAGGAGGGGATAAAATTGGACATGGTGCTGACTGTGTGTTATGAGGCAAGACTGAGGAGAGAGGGCTCTGGGTTGAGCTCAGTCAGAGCCCTAAGGGCAGTGGAAACACTTCAGAGGGTTTGGAGATGGAGAAGAAGGGGGCCAGGGCCTGGAGGAGATGCGCATTTTTTAACTACTACTCTGGCTACAGGGGGGAGAGTGAATTGGAGGAGGCAGGAGCGGATTGCACAGGTGGGCGAGGAAGCCCAGAGAGGATGGAGGCTCGGGTTACAGCGCTGGAGCGCAGGGGGAGCAATCCGGACCAAGGAGAAAGACGCCTGGGAGGTAAAATTGGCAGGAGTCTCTGGTGGATTCCATCTGAAGAGTGACAGAGAGGAAGGAAAATGTCAATACTGCTTCCTGAGTGGATAGATGACAGTACCATTCACAGACAGAAAATAATGGGAGAGAGGACTAAGTTGGGGAGGTAATGTCAGGAGTTCGGTTCAGAAACCACGAGATGCTTTTGAGAGGACACATCGGTCGGTTAGCAGCATTTACCTGGAGCGTCCTCTATGTAGCCGGCAGTGGAATGTACGGGTGTGTTTACTTGTAATAAAGGGGAACAAAGAGCTAAACACAATACCCCCTTTGAGGCCCCTTCTTTTCCACTATTCTGTTGTTTCTTCCTTCTTCCGTCATTTGCCTATTTTCTGACTCTCTTCTGACCTCCTCATCTGTTGGACGGAATGATCCAATACCTTACATTTATAGCTTCTTGGTCTACTAATTTCTAAAGACCTTTATCACTACTCACTTCACTGTCTAGTCCCATGGCCACACGGTGAACCTTATCACTCAGAACCCACCTTAAACTTCTCGCACTGACTGTGCTCTCCTATCCTGCCGGTTTTCCCTTCCCCTCTGGGTCTGCGTCCTCCTGCATTTACTGTCCTGTTTCTTTCCTTGCCATTATTTCCAAACCTCCCAGAAGGATCTCCTCCCCAACATCACCAGAAACATAACAGGCATTCAGTAAATATCTGTTGATTGTCTCCACTTCCTTATTAACCAATTGCTTGTAGCAGGGTTGACCTCCATCACTGCAGTGGCAGGCCAAATGGGGCGTCCTAATTACCAAATCCAGTGGGTACTTTTTTCAGCCTTTGTTTTATCAGACCACCCTTCATTGTGGCTGGCCTTGTTGCCTTTCTTTTCACACTCTACATTTCCTTGAATTCTGCATTTTCCCCCCTCTCTACTTTTTCTTTGCTTCTTTTGAGGAATCCTAACCCTCAAGGTGTGTCTTCAGCCTTCTTTGTCCCTCATCTACCCATTTTCCCTAAATGATCCTATCTACTCTCTGTGTGGCGAATCCCCAAATATCTACATCTGGCTCAGAACTCTATCAAACTCTGAAAATGTGTTTTTGCCTGCCTACTGGGTATTCCCACCAGACACCTAGTAGGTATTTTTTACGTACTGGTTGAATGAAGCCTCTATAAGCTCCCACCTCACAATTACCATGTCCAAAAAAGAAATCATCTTTTCCTTCCAACCCACCCCTCCTCTTTTTTTGTTTCCTATTCTGGTTAATGGTAGCACTGCCCATCTAGTCATCCAAACTCCTCACATGAAGCACCAAGATCTAATTATTTTTACCCCTAAATATGTTGAAATCTGTATCTTCCTCTATCCCCGCTACCACTCTCTTAGTCCAGTCCCTCATCAAAGCCCTGCTGTTTTTTCCTTTCTCCCCTTGTAACTCACCTAGATTATTTGAATAGTTTTCTAAACTAGTCTCTCTGGCCTTTATCTTGCTCCTCTCCAGTCTTTTTTTTTTTTTAATTGAGATAAAATTCATCATTTTATCATTTTGAAGTGTACAATTTGGTGGTTTGTAGTATATTCGCAATGTTGTAGAGCCATCACCACTGACTAATTCCAGGACTTTCCCATCACCCCAAAAAGAAACTCTGTGCTTCCCAACCCCTCCCTACCCCCATCTCTTGGCAACCACTAATCTACACTCTGTATTTATGGATTTGCCTATTCTGGACATCATACATAAGTGGGATCATACAGCATGTGGCCTTTCATGTGTGACTTTTTTCACTTAGCATAATGTTTTTTGAGGTTCATTCATGTTACAGCATATATCAGTACTCCATTCTTTTTTGTGGCTGAATAATATTCCATCATATGGATATATCACATTTTGTTTATCCATTCATCAGTTGCTGGAGATTGGGGTTGTCTCCCCTTCCGGCTATTATGAGCAATGCTGTTATGAGCACTAGTGTAGTTTTTTATGTGGACACATGTTTTCATTTCTCTTGGGTATATACCTAGGAGTGGAACTGCTGGGTCATTCATTAACTCTCTGCCATCCAGTTTTCCATAATGGCTGCACGATTGACAGCCACCATTGCCATCGGTAGTGTGTGAGGGTTCCAGTTTCTCCACATCCTGGCCAATCCTTGCTATTTTCTGGTTGGTTGGCTTGTTTCTCTGTTTTGTTTTGTTTTTTTTTTTTAAAGATTTTATTTATTCATTTGACAGAGAAAGACACAGCGAGGGAGGGAACACAAGCAGGGGGAGTGGGAGAGGGAGAAGCAGGCTTCCCGCCGAGCAGGGAGCCCGATGTGGGGCTCGATCCCAGGACCCTGGGATCATGACCTGAGCCAAAGGCAGACGCTTAACGACTGAGCCACTCAGGTGCCCCAGTTTCTCTGTTTTTAATAGCCTATCCTACTGGGTGTAGGGTGGCATCTCATTGTGGTTTTGATTTGCATTTCTCTAACAACCAATGATGTTGAACATCTTTTCATTTTTTTGTCCATTTATACATCTTCTTTGGATGCAGGGTCTCTTTAAAAAGCAATTTCATCATGGCATTCCAGTACTAAAAATTTTTAATCACTCCCTATTGTCTAAATAATAAAATCAAAATTTCTCAGTGTGTCATACAAGGCCCTTCAGGATCTGGCCTCGGCCTTCTTTTTGCTCAACACCTTCTATTATTCTCCTCCTCTGACTCGATGTTTTAGCCATATTGAGCTGAGGAGAGGTAGGGGGATTGTACTTTTGTTTCCTTTTGTGTCGACTCAGTCTCCAACAATAGAAGATGCTCAGCCAAAGTTAAGGAAGAGTCATCTGAGCAGTGCAGTGATGAGGTGGGATTAGGATACCTGTGAGCCCTGCCGGTGTCTCCTTTCTTCCTCTTATTCTCTTGGCAGCTCTCCCTTTGCCCTGATCAGACCGTGTGAGTGCCGGACAAGACTATATTCGTGTCTCTAGACCTTACTGAAAGGCTCCCCGCTCAGGTCGTCCTGGACGGCGAGGTGTGTGTTTCTTCATGTCACTGCACATCCTGGGATTCCACAGCTCAGGAGGAGGCGGGCAGGCAGAGGAATAGTGGCCAATTTGTTCTGTGGGCCCTTCCCTCTCTTGTCTTGACTGCAAAGAGCTGGAAAGTCAGCTCCTATTGTGATTAAGTTATAATTTAAGGCAGTGAACATGTGCTCTGCTGGCGGCTATAAAGATTCAAATCATAAAGTTTTACAGTGGAACGGTTTCTGTAAAAGCATCGTTAGGAAGTGGGAACCATGCCTTTAATTCTTATGACATATGGGACTGGCTGGTTTGTTTTGGTTTCAGTGGAGTTTAGTAGGGTGATGGTCTGACTAATTAAAGTCAGACCTTCTTCCTCACCACAGTGCTCTGCCCTGTCAGAGGACAGCGTAGAAAGGTGGAACTTTCTCTCTACTTTTGTTCCTATCTCAGTTTATCAGGGACAAGGAACTCTTAGAAATCAAGAGTAACCCTTCAGTCACTGAGTATTTTAAAATCTCCTCCAGCCTCCCAGGCTTCATTTGTTGGGAGTCCATGTCTTCCTCTGTCCCTTACTGACCAAGGGGGCAAACCTAGACAATGAACCAAGCCTAACTTAAGAGGATGATTTCATTCAGGGGGATCAGCTGAGGAGATGGATGGGCCTTGTAAGCACGTCAATGGTAGAAACAAAGAATAATAGTTGAGTAGCTCTCTTAACCAACTTTCACTTAACTTACTTGCCTGGTTAACTGTCGTTCTCTATGCCGTGTGTAAAATGTACTGATGCCTACAGTGTACTCTCAGGTGCTGGTTACTCTTGATTTGCTGTTATAGGTTACGCCATCTCACTGCTCCTCCCACCAGCTGACTTGTACGCTAAACAAGACCCGGCTATACTTGCCCCTAAGCCTGTTTATGCCAGTGGTAGTTGCTACTATAACTGCCTAATTTCATTAAATATTTTGTAAATTCAACAATAAAACCGGAGAGATGTGTTTTGTTGTTGTTTTATGAAAGCCAAGTTGAAACCTAAGGTGAGCTTTTAAAATAATGGCTGCTGAAAGAGCTGTAATACTGAGGGAAAACATCACAACAATCTGGGAACCTGCACTCTCATTTCTCTAAGTTCTTGTTCCGCTATAAAAAACCAAAACCAAGAAATGTAGACAACGTATTATGGGTGTGATTTACGCAAGAAAGATCTGGAAAGCCAGTCAGCAGACACATTCCTTGGCCTTACTTCAAAAAATTGGAGAATGAATCTACTTTTGTATATTTTAAGTTAAAATAAAATGTTTGAGGTAAGTATATATCTTTTTAAATGATATTCTGCTTTACAGGACTTTTTGGATAATCAACCAATGTGTTGGATAAGAGGGTTTCTCTGTAATAAGATTTATCATTTATTGGTATCATTATTGAGTGTGTTAAATCTTTGCAGTGGAAGGCATTGTTATCCCCATTTTACAAGTGAGGAAACAGAGACTTAGAAGAGTTAAATTGTGCTAGTTCACACAGAGAGGGTGATCACTTCAAGTCCTTTAGCTAGAGAACCAAGAAGAAAATGAAAAGTCCACTGTGGAATACAGGAGCAAATGGGTCAGGGAAAGAGGTATTTGTGTTTGATCAAAAAAGTAATAATAAGTAGCACCCAGTAGGCTGCTGGGAATATAAATTTGGTATCAACCAAATTTTTTCATAATGCTATGAAAAAACATAGCATTATCTTCATTTATTTAACCAATAACTATTGAGTCACCTACTCTGTGCCAAGCACTGTTCTACATTTTGGGGATATGTGGAGGTTATAGGTTACACCATCTCACTGCTCATCCCACCAGCTGACTTGTACGCTAACCAAGACCCGGCTATACTTGTCCCTAAGCCTGTTTATGCCAGAGGTAGTTGCTGCTATAACTGCCTAATTTCATTAAATATTTTGTAATGAACAAAATAGACAGAAAACACTGACCTCATGCATTGTAGCTTACATTCTTGTAGAGCTGAACATGTATATATCATATGCCTTAGCACTTCCACCCCTTGGTATATTCCCTAGAGAAACTCTTGCTCACATCCTCCAAGAGATGTATATACAAGAATGTTCACAGCAGAAATGTTTGTAATAGCAACAGAACAAAGCCTATAAATAATCTATATGTCCACTAAGAAGAGAATGGATTAACAGATTGTGGTATATTCATATAATTGAATACTATAAAGAGGTGAAAATGAAAGCACTATAACCCTATGAATCAACATAGAGAACTCGTAGAAATATAACATTGAGTAGAAAAAAAGAAAACAGTTGCAAAAGCATACACACAGGTCTGGGAAGGGATGAGGGAGGTAGGGAGATGGGATCCAGAAGGAGCACATAATTATTAGTGGTTATGTTCTATTTCTGAAGTTTGGATGGTGGTTCACAGATGTTCATTTTATTATTACTTTTCATATAGCATATGTCTGTATTATTTATCTTTGTATCATACAATTCATATAATATTTAATAAAATGTTAGTGCCTGAACAAAGAAAAGAAAGTAGAAAAGTTGTAGAGATTAAAGTCAAAGATCTTGGAGCACTTGGCTGGCTCAATCAGTAGAGAACTGATCTTGGGGTCCTAAGTGCAAGCCCAATGTTGGGCATAGAGTTACTTTAAAAACAAAAGTCAAAGATCTTTACTTGGAGAAGCTTGGGATTAGAAAAGCTAGAAAGCCAGACCCCAAACAATCTGTATAGCTTGTACCAGGATCCAGGCCCTGGTTTTTCTTTCTACCTCTCCCATATAGGAGGATCTTCATGCTCAGGAACCCCTCTGTGCTTCTTCACAGCATATGGTCTATGACTTCAGAAACACTGTAGAGACTGACACTGGGACCTTGTAGCAGGGGCAGCAAATGCTACAAGAAAGAAGCTAATGGTAGCTTGGGGAAGGTATATGTTAGAGTTGTCAGCCTGTGGGCTTGGAGTCATCAGGCTGAAGATAGAAGAAATCTTTGGACTTCAGGTTTCCATCATAGCTTTGAACCAAAGCTCTGTGTGTCTGCATGTGTTTTTATGGGTATGCTTATGTTTTTGGAGTGGATGGAAGACACCAACTAAGCTTGGTGAAAAAAACTTGCTCTGACCTTGGCAGAACAGCAGATGGCCTGATCTTCATCTTTGATCCCAACTCATAATATTCGTCTCAAAGCAATCAGACATAATGTAAAGAAGGAGCCCATCAGTTATGTATTTTAACTAGGTTGGTTTGTTTGGTTACCAACCTAATTCCTTGGGAAGCATAGCTCACTAGGAAGGGAACAAAAAAATTACTATCAAAAATAAGAAGAAGAGGGACACCTTGGTGGCTCAGTCAGTTGAGGGTCCAACTATTGATTTTGGCTTGGGTCATGATCTCAGGGTCCTGGAATCGAGCTCTGTGTCATGCCCTGCACTCAGTGGAGAGTCTACTTGAGGATTCTTTCCCTCTCCCTCTGTCCCTCCCCTGGCTCTCTTTCTCTCTCTCTCTCTCTCTCTCTCTCTCTCTCTCTCTCTCTAAAATAAATAAATAAATCTTTAAAAAATTAAGAATGGAAATAAATTGAATTACACTTTCTAAAGCTATTTTCTGGGCAGGCCAAAGAGTATTCCAAGTGTTTCCCAACATATCTAGGTTCATTCACTCACTTTAAAAATTCCTTTACTCAACAAATATTTATGGATAACCTATTGTGTGCCAGTCCTAATCCTAGAATTTGAGAAGGCATTAGTGAATGAGTGGATATGGTCCTTCCCCTTACAAGACCTGTAGTCCAGTGGGGAATGCAAACAAACTAAATATTTATTATTACACACAGGGATGAATGCTATGAAATAAATGGCATAATAATATAGAATAATTGGGTGATTTACTAAAGGTGGTCTCTGAAGAAATGCGTTTGTATAAAGACCTGAAGTAAAGACCTGCAATGAGCAAAGGGCACATTCAAAAAGAAAGAACAGGTTATTTCAATAGTCTTGAAACAGGAAAGTGCTTGTTGCATTTGAAGAATGAGAAAGAACCAGTTAGTTATTGCTACATAACAAACTCCCACAAAAATCTCAGTTGCATACAATTACTATTGTAATTGTATACAAACTTCCAGATTGTATGCACTTAGTTCTCATGCATCTGTAAGTCAGCTAATCTAGCTTCAGCTTGGACAGGCATCTTTGCTCCTTGCAAGTGGGTTGAGTGCTAGTCTGATCCATGGATATTTGTTCTGCAGCTTGGGCTGAAGAGAGAGCAGCTACATAGGGAGAACGTCTCTTCAAGAAGGCCAACCACACAAGTACATTTCAAGCCCATGCTTGGGACATATCTGACCCAATGTACCATTAGCCAAAACAATCACATAATTGAGCCAAAAGTCAAGAAGCAGGAAAGTAAACTTCTCCACAGAGGCAGCAGGGGAGTAAATATTTTTGGACAATAATCTAATCTAGCACAGTCTACCACTTGTTCATGAATATTCACATACCTCCCACTTGCAAAATACACTCACCTACAATCCCAAGACTCCCCCACATTTTATCTAAATCATGGCACCTGGCCTATTAAAGTCCAGGATCTTATAATCCCTATATTAGGCCTAACTGTGATTTCTCTTTATCTGAAGACCTAAGAACCAAAATAAATAAATAAACCACCACCACCACCACCACCCATTTAATATACAGTGGTGGAACAGGTACAAGATAACAGCAATAAACTACTCCATTCAAAAAAGGGAAGAACTAGATGCATATAGAAATCATCAATCCATAGCAGTTCTGAAATTCTACTGGGCAAATGTTGACAGGTCCCACCATCCTAGGAGTTGGGAATTCTTTGATTAGTCCTTGGTTCTGTTTTCTGGGAGTCGATCTCCAATCCATTGTTCTCTATGGCTCTTTGTTCTGTCCTGTAGAAATTCTTCTTTTTCCATCAGTCTTGGATGCTTCTTCTTTTTTAGAGAAGCGGGGAGGGGGTGTGGGGGGGCAAAGGGAGAAGGAGAGATAGAATCTTAAGCAGGCTCCATGCCCAGTGCGGAGCCTGAAACAGAGCTCAATCCCACGACATGAGATCATGACCTGAGCCAAAATCAAGAAGAGTTAGACCCTTAACTAACTGAGTCACCCAGGTGCCCCGCCTTGGCTGTTTCTAAAGAGGGCATTAAATAATATGTATTTCTGATGGCTGAGCAGATCTTTCTGCCTACTGCCTGCCGGTAGAAATTTGGGGACTCAGAGATCTTTTTATATCTTGAACAGTCTCAGTCTCTTTTAGTTGGAGCTGTCGCTGCTTTTGCCAATACAACTCTCTCACAAACTTTGTGGGTTTTCTATATATTTGATACTAGTCAACTCTGTGTGCCACAAGCCATACCAAGGTTTTTGCAAGACTTGATCTATCCAGACTTAATTACTGGCAGTCTGCACATATCAGGCTACTGGAGAACCACACTCATAAGCTATCTAGGAGCCTCTTTTCCAGCTGAAAGAACCTACTAGATGCCACCTTATTTCCCTCAGAGCTTAATGAGGACCCTTGATTTTTACTTCACCTTGAAACGATCTCTTCTGACAGCATCCTGAATTTGATCGTTAGCCCCAAGATGGATCTTAATTTGAAAATCTTTTACTGGAAAGGCTGGAGTTGAGAAAGTTTTATGGTGCAACCCATTAAGTTCTGAGTTCTTTGTATTTCCACTGAATTCTGCTTGCAGACTAGCCAGTTCTTTTTAAAATTTATCTCTTTCTTCTTAGTGCCTCATCAAATGCAGCTAAAAGCAACCAGCTCATGATTTCAATATTTTACCATAAGAGCTCTTCCAACTCTATTAGTTCATTAGATCCATCTTCTGTCTTCCAGATTACTATTGTTTAACCAAGTGTTTACCTCTACATGATACAAGTTGCTATTTTTCTAGTCTTTTATATCAGCTTCCTTGCAGCTCTGCCTAGTTCCAAAGCTAGTGTCCCATATTTTAGATATTTTGTTGTTTTTGTTATAGCAGCATTTCAATATTTAGAGTGATTAAAAAAGATGAAATCACCAAGGCAAATCACGTTAAAAGGAGAAAATAAAAGAGCACAACCTCCAGAGACCTATAACATTTAAAGATTTAATAGAAGAAGAAGAAAGGAGTCTGAGAAGGATGGTAAAACCAAGGAGCAGAAGGGGAAGTGTTTTAAGAAAAGAGCAAATGGTGAGCTATGTCAAATGCTACTGAGAGATCAAGTAAAGGGTTGTGTCTGCGGGCTTTGGCAATATGGAAGGTGATTGGTAGCCTTGAGAGCCATTTTAGTGGAGTGACAGGGCAAATTCAAATTGTCATGAGTTGAAGAGTTAATGAGAGGTGAGAAAAGGTACATAGCATATGTAGACAACACTGGAAATGTTTGGCTATAAAGAAGAGCATAAAAATATGATGGCAAGCAAAGAAATGTGAGGTTAAGTGAGGGTTTTTTTTTTTTTTAATAGAGGAGACTAGTACACGTGTGAATGCTGATGGAAATGATTCAGACAAAGGAAAAGACTGATAGTGCAAGAAAAAGAGATGATGATTAATGATGCAGTTTTTAAAAGGCAAGAAGGGATAGAGCGCATGTGGAGGACTGACTTTAATAGGAAGAGGATCATTGTTCTCATCAGGAAGATGGGTGTTAATCCAGAGATAGGAAACCAAAACAATGATAGCTAACATTTCCTGGGTGCTTGTTATTTGTCAAGCATTGTGCCAAATGTTTTGCATGCCTTGCTTCAATCCCTATGAACTTGGTTTTATTTCATCCCCATTTTACAGATAAGAAAACAGAGGCTTAAAGAGGTTAAGTAATTTTCCTAAGATTTCTCTACTTGCAAGTAGCAGAACTAGAACTTGAACCCAGTCAGTCTGACTGTGAGCCTACACTTTTTTTTTAAGATTTATTTATTTATTTGCAGGGGGAAGAGCAGAGGGAAAGGGGGAAAGGGAGAGAGAAACCCAAGCTGACTCTGCACTGACTGGGGAGCCTGACGAGAGGCTCTATCTGACAACTCTTGAGATCAGACCTGAGCCGAAACCAAGAGTCAGATGCTCAACCAACTGCACCACCCAGGCGCCCCAGCACCCACACTCCTAACTTCTATGCCAAACTGACTCAATTCATTTTGCCATAGAGGAATAATATTTTTTTAAATGAGATAAAACCAAGAATGCACTGTAAGCCAGACCAGAACTGGTCTAGATGAGATCTCCGCAGGCTCCCTTCTCAAGTGCACAGGAGGAGTAGGGAGAGAGGGCTACAGTAAAGACATCTGAAGGAAAGAGGGAGATCAGACCAATACTAATACTGATCTCTTCCTCTTTTATTTATTTTATTTTATTTTTTTATTTTTTAAAGATTTTTATTTATTTGAGTGAGAGCGAGAGCGCATGAAGCGAGATGAAGGGCAGAGGGAGAATCAGGCTCCCTGCCAAGAAGAGAGCCCCATGCAAGGCTCAATCCAGGACTCCGGGATCATGACCTGAGCCGAAAGCACACGCTCAACCGACTGAGCCACCCAAGCGCCCCTGTTCCCCTTTTCTATACTGCAGATTTTTCAAAGCTGAATATCTTATATGGAGCTAATAGTCCTTCTGTAGGAAGAAAAGGAGTTCTTTTCTGGTAGCATGAGGTACTTGAGTACTAGGGGATCTGAAATGGGCTTCTTCACATTTCACATTTCTAGCCCTTGGCATAGCCTGTGGCGGATTCAATCGTAGTGTTAATTAACATACACCTTTTCAAGGGGATCAGTTCAATCTCTTTGTGGGCCAGTTAGCTCTGCTCCACCTTGCTCAATGCCAGAAGCCCAGTTTGCCGATACCCGCTGTAGATCAGAAAGAAAGCTGAAAGGAAGTATGGGGGAGGAACCATCTGCAGTATTAACAGCACTACTTTAGAAATCATCCCAACGTGTAGAGTTAGAAGATAAACTCATCACATTAGCATGCGGAACTTTGGGGTGCCCGGTTGGCCTGGGTGGCTCAGTGGTTTAAGCATCTGCCTCCTGCTCGGGTCATGATCCCGGGTCCTGGGATCCAGCCCCTAGTCGGGCTCTCCACTCAGCGGGGAGCCTGCTTCTCCCTCTGCTGCTGCCCCTGCTTGTGCTCTCTCTTAAATAAATAAATAAAATCTTTAAAAACAAAAAAACACATGTGCAATGTTTTGTGCCCATTCATTCAGCAGATATTGAGCTAGTCCTGGGTTCCAGGCCCTGTGCTAGCTAAAGGGGTGTAGAGTGGAATGAGGCTCTTCTCCTGACCTTGAAGAGCTCCTAAGCTCGTGGGGCAAGCAGATTACCTTGCAAAGGTGTTTGATGAAGGTATGTCCAAGGAGCTGGAGAACAAGCAGTAGGCAAGAATAGACACGTAACCAGATGAGAGAAGGCCAAAATGTGTAAGCAGCGATGCAACTTGATCTGATTTGAGATTATGATTTATAGTTTGCTTTCATATACATGTTTATTATTCTGTTTGAATCAGATATTCAGACTTCCCCCTCATTACCTTTTCTCCTTTGAGCCTTCCAAAGCCTATCAGATGAAATTGTCAAGTACGTCAAGGACCAAGAAACCCCCAATGCTGTGAGCTCCCTTTGCCAGGTGGAGAGTCTGGGCCCACAGCGGGCGGTTGCCGTCGTAAGCCGCTTACCCTATCCAAAATCTGTTTTCCCAGCGTTGGACTCCAGACTCTCCTTTCTCACCTATCCTTCACAAGCTGTAGAGCCTCCTGAGGAAGGGCCTGGGTCAGCTTCACTTTTAGAGTTTATTAGTCAGGGTAAGGTAATTTCTACACCAAGCAAACCCTGTTCCGAGGGTAGCTTCATAGCAGTGATTTGGGAATACAGGTTCATCAACCCCTAGGGTTCAGAATCCTCTGCTGGATGTTCTAGCAGGCATATGAGCAAAGAAAGAGAGCATAAAGGATCAAGTAGTAGACTTTCATGGGCCCAGGGGAAATAACATAGCACACATCGCCTTCACCTACGATCCAATGACCGGAATTCAGTCCTATCTAACCGCAAGGGGAGCTAGGGAAGACCATCTAGTTGTGCGCCCAGCAAGAAGGAACAGGTTTCAGTGGGCACACAGTAGACTCTGCCACACAGCAGGCAGAACTGACAGAGAGTGGACTGCTGAGCTCTGGTCACAGTGACGACAATGGAGCAGCAACGGGATCCCCCAACGTCCATGTCTGGAGACCAAGGATATTCTACTTCAGGTTTTCAGTGGGATGGCTGGTGGAGGCACTATCCACCCCATTAACGAAAGGAGACCCGCTTGAGGAGATGAGTGAGACCTGCTGTGACTAGGATGGGGGGCGGGGCAGACTCAGGTGGCCTGGAAGAGGGTTCTCAGGTAGGCTCTCTGAATAATGCTGCACCAGAGCCTGTCAGCTTTTTCAACCAGGGTAAGCACAGGTGCCCTAAGCCGTCCCTTCAACGTAATGAATTAACATCTCTCTTATGTATTTAGAATGTACCGTCTAGATGGACTAATTGTACCATCCTAGGGAGAACTAAGAAAATAGTCACTCAAGTCGTTTTTCTGTCCCTGAGGTTCAGTCGAGGAACCCTGGTTGAGAACCGCAGCCTGTGGCGCTGCAGACAGCATTTTGTATTTGAAGCAAAGGCTCTGGGCTCTTTTCCCCCTTCCCCCAGTCTCCTGCCCCCTGAAAGGAAACAAACTGATGTCATGAGAAATTCCTTTCTAATAACAAAAACAAATGGGCGGTCTTGGGGGACTGTTCGTGTGGAGAGACAGTGGTCGTTTAAGAATGAGGAAATGGTGAGTCCTGCTCAGAGTTCTGGCTAAGTACCAGGTAGAATCTTTCCAGCATCATTCTGAATCAAGAGAGGCAGGGAAATCACTTTAGTAAAATCTTGGAGTGGGAAAAAATGTAAAGAAAACAAAATCCAACTAAGGCTGCTTTTCCCCAGGAAAGGCATTAGTCAGGCAGCCGTTGGAGCCAGCCGCCTCTCAAGAGCCTGTTTTTCAGTGTCACTACGGTGACTCTCCATGCTCTGGGTTTTAATTCTAGCCTCTAATCTCAGTTGCTTCTGTGATAAATTAATTGTAATGATAGAGGCCCCAGTTACGAGGTCTGCACCGTTTGCTTGTAATGTGAGCGACAGGTTTAGGACCTGCTTTATTTAAGATGCTGGGGTAATTACATGGGAGTTAGCATATGCGGGCAGAGATATGATTCATTCTTCCAGCCACAAGCATGACACAGCTGTTTGCGGGATAAAATAGGGGAACCGTGTTGTTACAAAATGTTCCCCTTATTATACCTCATTAAAAACAAGGCTGTGATAAGGCAGGACTGGCAATGAAGAAAATCTATTGCCCCTCTGTAAAACCTGATAGGGAAGAGACTCAGAGCTGTGCTGTGTCATTTTATTTTTTTATTTATTTTTTATTTTTTTATTTTTTTGTCCTTTCTCTGACTCTTCCCCCTGTTATTTAGCAACTCACCAAATACTTGGGGGAGGGATAGTCTCCCAGACCCCCTTCCTTTCTTCTAGTGAAATAAGGTCTGCCCTTTCCCTTTCTTAGATAAAGCTGAGGATTTTCAGAAAGAGAGAGCATTCACTGAGAACAAAGGATGGGGGTCCTTTTGGCGACCTGGCCCAATTTTGTCCTCATCACCTTCAACAGGAGCATGTGGGCTGAGAGAGCGCCCAGTGCAGAGAGAGCTCCGAGGTTCCAGCAGGAAGCAGAGCTTCAAAGTCAGAGAAAACCACGGGCAAGAGACAGAGGCTCATTCCTTTCAAGAGACAGATATATGCTGTCTTCCCCCATCATCTTGCTTTTTAAAAATAACCTTAAAAATTGAAATGCATCTTTGGCCTCATTTTCCTCCTTTTCTCTCTTCAAGAGAACTAGTGAGAGTCTAAACCAACCTGCCGATTAACATTGAACCCAGGGCCAAATAAATTAGGCTATTCTTTATCAAAATGGATGGTTAGGAAGGAGAGGAGCTACAGCGTAAAGAATATTCTTCAGGAAGTAGCTACTCGAGCCCAATCCAGAAGAGGTGTTCCTTGAGACATGCATGTGTCTGTCCAATAGTGAAGCCCACTTGGAAAGCCATAGATCTTAGTGATTAAGAACATGGGCTGAAATGCTAGACTACATGGGTTCAAATAGCTCCACCATCTCCTAGCTATGTGGCTTTGGGGAAATTGAGTCAATCTATCTGTGCCTCAATCTCCCCAATCTATAAAATGAAAGTGGCAATAATAATGCCTACCTCTAGCATTATTATAAGAAGTAAATATGATAATACGTGTAAAGAGCTTAGAATAATGCCTGGCAAACACCAAGTGCCAAATAATTGCTGTTATTACAAGTAGCACAATTAACAGCAGCAAACAGCTATGAGCCAGGTTGTGTGTTAGATTTGAAAGGACAATTTTGGGGATTTTTAAAAATGTTGTTGCTGCAACAGAAGTAAGGACTCTAACCTGATTTGTGATCCTTCTTCAGAGTTTGGGCTTGGGGACAAAGTCTCAAAATTTTGGCTAGAGATACAGGGAGGGAAGTTCACGGACATTCTCAGTTGTTGACTTACATACCAAACACCTGTTCACCTTGGTAATATGGGTGTCTTAGAGGGGTGCCTGGGCGGCTCAGTTGTTAAGCGTCTGCCTTCGGCTCAGGTCATGATCCCAGGATCCTGGGATCGAGCCCTGCATCAGACTCCCTGCTCTGCGGGAAGCGTGCTTCTCCCTCTCCCACTCCCCCTGCTTGTGTTCCTTAATGTGTCTCTCTCTGTCAAATAAATAATATCTTTAAAAAAAAAATATATATATATATGGGTGTCTTAGAGTAGTGGACTTCAACTTTTTACACTATGATTTATATTTTAAAATATGTTTTACAATGTGACTCAGTACACACACTCACCAACTGAAACAAAAGCTTCACAAAGATAGTACTATCCTTACTTTGTGTGATGCACTTTACAATTTTCTGTCTTACTGTATTCTATTGCATTTCATTAAAAAGTGCTGATGATCACTCTTAAGTTGATATTACCCTCCACTAATGGATCTCACTTTGTAAGTGATGGGAACTTGGTTAGTTCTCAAAAAGTGCTTGTTGAATTGAAGTGTTCTAGAAGAGGGATTAGAATATGAGAAGGACAGAACCAAGTGTATATGGCATGTTCAAGTTGTAAAATACTGCTGAAGTGATAAAAGTTGATGCTGAAGGGGTAGGGTATATATACCCAATAGTTAGGATCAGGAAAGCATTAGATCCTAAGAGAACAGATAATGTAGATTTATAGACAACTATACTATGAAATCAAAGGTGTTAAACACCATAAGAACAATTCTGAGAGGTTGTGGGAGATCAGAGGAAGCTGAGATGGCTTTCAGCTGGGAATTCCTGGTATTCCTCAGGATTCTGTTCGACACATTGTTCATTCATTCATTTATTAAATGAATATTTTTTGAGTTCCCACTATGTGCCAGACACTCTCCCTTGGCTCTCATCCATTTCCCTAGTTTCAACTGCATGAGGATAACTTGGGTTTTTAGCTGTTCATTAGGCACTTTCCAGTGTGGAAAGGTAAATGGTTTTACTCAAAATCCCTATTGAAGTCCCAGTACCTCCTTTTGGCTTTGATTTGTGCCATCCTGAACCAATCACCTTGGCCAGGGCAACATAATGCTCTAATTGTCTTATGCCTGGGTCACATCCATTACCCTGGAGTGAGGTGTGGACTCTACTTCATCAGAATCTCATAGACTGAGGATGAGGGAAAGGGTGGTCTTGAATATCATATTTTGTTTCACAACTCTAAGTCTACACATACTGTTTCCACTGCCTGGGAAATGATTTTTCATGATTTTGCCTAACTAATGAGTTACTATTTGTCCTTAAAAGCCCTGCTCAGTAATTATCTCTATTGTAAGATTTACTCTGTTAAACAGAGCTAATTACTTCCTTTTCTATATTCTTTTGAACTTTAAGCATAAGTCTGTCATTGAATTTATCAACATATATTACACTTATCTGTTTCAGGGTCATCTCTCCCACTGTACTGTGAATTACTTCAGTGCAGGAACTGTCTTAACCATTTTTGTATTCCCAACCCTCAGCTTGAACATAGTAGGCACTCAGGAAATGTTTATTAAACTAAACTGTTCTTCATAAGACTAGTCAGGCAGCAAAATGTAATATCAACTAGAAAGGGAAATACTGGATATGTTTCTTAGCGACAGATAAAGATAAATAAGGAGGTATCAAAGAAGAAATCAAAAGGGAAATTAGAAATTGATATGAATGAAAATGATAACACAACACACCAAAACTTAAGAGATGCAGCTAAAGCAGTGCTCAGAGGGAAATTTATAGCTCTAAACACCTATACTTTAAAAAGAAGAACTATCTTGGACACCTGGGTGGCTCAGATGGTTAAGCGTCTGCCTTCGGCTCAGGTCATGATCCCAGCATCCTGGGATCGAGTCCCGCATCGGGCTCCCTGCTCCTTGGGAGCCTGCTTCTCCCTCTGCCCCCCTCCTCGTCTCTCATGAATAAATAAATAAAATCTTTAAAAAAAAAAGAAGAAGAAGAAATATCTCAGATCAATAACCTAACCTTTCAGCTTAAGAAACTAGAAAAAGGAAAGCAAACTAAACCCAAAGCGAGAGAAGGAAGGAAATAATAAAGATTAGAAAATAAAATAAATGATATATAGAATTAAAAAACAAAGGAGAAACTCAACAAAACCAAAAAGTGATTCTTCAGAAAGATCAACAAATGGACAAACCTTTAGCTAGACTAAATAAGAAAAAAGGAGAAAATACTCAAATTACCAAAATCTAGGAATTAAAGAGGAGACATCACTACCAGCCTTGCAGAAATTTTATAAAAAAGCACTATTAGTGAATACAGTAAACAACTGTATACCAAAAAAGTAGATAACAGATAAAATGCACAAATTTCTAGAAAAATGCAAACTACCAAAAGTGACTTAAAAAGAAAGAAAATCTGAGTAGATCTATAACAAGTAAAGAAATTGAATTAGTAATTTTAAAACTTCCCACAAAGAAAAGCCCAACTCCAGGTGGCTTCACTGGTGAATTCTCCCGAACTTTTAAAGAACAATTAATACCAATCCTTCACAAACTCTTCCAAAACATAGAAGAGGAGGGAACCCTTCCCAAGTCATTCTGTGAAGACAATATTACTGTGATACCAAACCAGGCAAATGGATCATAAGAAAATAAAATTACAGATCCTTTATGAATGTATGCACAAAAATCCCCAGTAAAATTATAGCAAATCCAGCAACATCTAAATAGGTAAGATTATGCACCATAACTAAACAGGAATGCAAAGTTGGTTTAACGTTTGAAAAAAATCAATGTAATACACCATATTAATAGAATAGAGGACAAAAACCAAATGATTATCTCAATAGATGGGGGAAAAAAGCATTTGACAAATTCATCAGCCTTTCATGATAAAAACACTCAAGAAACTAGGAATAGAAGGGAACTTCCTCGATGATGAAAGATTGGGAGTATCAAAAAACAAGACAAGAAGTCCACTCTCACCACTTGTGTTCAACATTGTACTGGAGAGTCTAGTCAGAGCAATTAGGCAAGAAAATAAAATAAAAGACATCCAGATTGGGAAGAAAGAAGTAAACTCAATAATAAAAAGAATAACCCAATATTAAAATGGGTGAAGGATTTGAATAGGTATTTCTCTAAAGAAGATATATGAAAACTCAATAAACAGATGAAAAGATGCTCATTATCATTAGCTATGAGGGAAAGGCACGGCAAAACCACAATGAGATTCTACTTCACACCCACTAGGGTGGCTATAATCAAAAAGTCAGATAACAAATGTTGGTGAGGAAATGGAGAATTAGAACACTAACAAATTCCTACTGGGAATGTAAAATGGTGCAACCACTTTGGAAAATAGTCTGACAATTCCCCAAAAAGTTAAACATAGAGTTACCATTTGATCTAGCAATTCTGACTCCTAGGTTTATGCCCCAAAGAACTGAGAACATATGTCCACACAAAAATGTGTCACAGATGCTCGTATTCATAATTGCCAAAGGTGAAAAGAACCCAGATATTCATCAAGTGATGAATGGATAAACAAAATGTAATTTATCCATACAATGAAATAGTATTCAACCATAAAATGGCTGGTACATGAAGTACCAAACATTTAAAGAAGCATTAATACCAATCTTTCTCAAACTCTGCCAAGAAATTGAAGAGGAGGAAACACTCCCAAATGAATTTTACAAGGCCAGCACTAGCTTGATACCAAAGCCAGATAAGGACACTATAAGAAAAGAAAACTACAAGCTGATATCTTTGATAAATATAGATGGAAAAATTCTCAACAAAATATTATCAAACTGAATTCAACAGCATTTAAAAAAAGGATCACACACCCTGATCAAGTGGGATTAATCCCTGGTTTGCAAGGATGGTTTAACGTACACAAATCAATAAATCTGATAAACTTTATCAATAGAATAAAAGATAAAATCATATAATCATCTCAATAGATGCAGAAAAAGCATTTGGCAAAATACACCATCCTTTAATGATAAAAATTCTCTTGGAGTGCCTGGATGACCCAGTCAGTTAAGCATCTGACTCTTGGTTTCTGGCTCAGGTCTGATCTCAGGGTGGTGAAACTGAGCCCTGCCTCAGGCTCCAAACCCAGCCCACCCCCCTCCCACCCCAGCCCCTGTCGGACACTGCATTCGGCTGGAGTCTGCTTAGGTTTCCCCTCTCCCTCTCCCTCTGCCCTCCCCACGTGCTCTCTCTCTCTCTAAAACAAATGAATAAAGCTTTTTAAAAATTTCTAAACAAACTGAGTATAACAGAGACATACCTCAACATAATAAAGGCCATATGACCAGCTCACAGCTAACATCATACTCAATGGCAAAAGATTCAAAGCTTCTCGCCTAAGATCAGGAATGATACAAGGGTGCCCACTCTCACCACTCCTATTCAACATCGTACTGAAAGCCTTAGCTAGAACATTCAGACAAGAAAAAGAAGTAAAATTCATCCAAATTAGAAAGGAAGAAGTAAAATACTGTCTGTTTGCAGATGATATGATCCTATATAAGGGAAATCCTAAAGGCTCCACCAAAAAAAACCTTTTAGAACAAATCAACAAAATCAGTAAGGTTATAAGATACAAAATCAACATACAGAAATTGGTTGCATTTCTATGCACTAACAATGGAATATGCGAAAAAGAAATAAAGAAAACAATTCCATTTACAATAGCATCAAAAACAATAAAATACTTAAGAATAACCTTAACCATGGAGGTGAAAGAGTTGTACACTGAAAACTATAAGACTCTGATGAAAGAAATTGAAAAAGACACAAATAAATGGAAAGATAACCCATGTTCATGGATCAGAAGAATTAATATTGATGAAATGTCCATACTCTGCAAAGCCACCTATACATTCATGCAATCTCCATCAAAATTCCAAGGGCATTTTTCACAGAAATAGAACAAACAATCCTAAAATTTGTATGAAACTACAAAGGACACTGAATAGTCAAAGCAATCCTGAGAAAGAACAGAGCTGGAGGCATCACACTTCCTGACATCAATCTATGTACAAGGCTATAGCAATCAAAACTGTATGGTGCTGGCATGAAAATAGACACACGGAACAATGAAACGGGACTGAGAGCCCAGAAATAAACCCTCACATAAACAGTCAACTAATATTTGACAAGGGACCTCAGACTACTCAATGTAGAAAGGATAATCTCCTCAATAAACTTTGGTGGGAAAACTGGATAATCACATGCAGAAAAATGAAACTGGACTCCTATCTTACAGTGCTCACAAATTTTAACTCTAAATGGACTAAAGACTTAAATGTAAGCTCTGAAACCATAAAATTCCTGGGAGAAAACAGAGAAAATGCTCCTTGATGTTGTTCTTGGCAACAATTTTTTAGGTATGACGCCAGAAGCACAAGCAACAAAAGCAAAAATAAGTAAGTGGGACTCATCAAACTAAAAAGTTTCTGCACTGCAAAAGAAACCATCAACAAAATGAAAAGGTAACATCCTGAATGGGAGAAGATATTTGCAAATCATATATTGGATAAGGGGTTAACATCCAAAATATATAAGGAACTCATACAACTCAAGAGCTGAAAAAAAATCTGATTAAAAGTTGAGCAGAGGATCTGAATATTCTTCCAGAGAAGACATACAAATGCCGAATAAGTACACGAAATATTCTCAACATCACTAATCATCAGGCAAATGCAAATAAAAGCAACAATGAGATATCACCTCATACCTGTTAGAATGACTGTCATCAAAAAGACAAGAGGTAACAAGTGTTGAGGAGGATGTGGAGAAAAGGGAACCCTCGGACACTGTTGGTGGGGATGTAACTTGGCAGAGCTACTATGGTAAACAGTATGGAGGTTCCTCAAAAAGTTAAAAATACCATATCATATGATCCAGCAATTCTACGTCTCGGTATATAGCCAAAGGAAATGAAATCAGGATCTCAAAGAGATATCTGCACTCTCATGTTTATTGCAGCATTATTCACAATAGCCAAGACAGAGAAGCAACTTAAGTGTACATCAACAGATGAAGGGATAAACAAAATGTGCTGCAGACATGTACAGCGTAATAGTATTCAACCATAAAAAGAGAAGGAAATCCTGTCATTTGCAATAACATGGATGGACCTTGAGAGCCTTATGCTAAGTGAAATAAGTCAGATAGAGAAAGACAAATACTGTAGGATATCACTTATATGTGGAATCTAAAAAAGTCAAACTCGGGGGCGCCTGGCTGGCTCAGTTGGTAGAGCATGCAACTTTTGATCTCGGGGCCATGAGTTTGAGCTCCATGTTGGGGGTAGAGGTGACTAAATAAATAAATAAATAAGCCAAACTCATAGAAACAGACATTAGAATGGGGATTTCCAGGGGCTGGTGGGTGGGGGCAATGGAGAGATGTTGGGCAAACGGTACAAAACTCTGGGAAATCTGATGCACAGCATGATGATTATAGCTAACAATGCTATGTTATATACTTGAAAGTTGCTAAGGGAGTGAGTCTTAAATGTTCTCACCACAAAAAGAAATGGTAATTATATGAGGTGATGGAGATGTTAACTAACCCTACTGTGGTAACTATTTTGTAATATGTGTGCATCAAATTAACACAAGGTATACCTTAAACTTATGCAATGTTATATATCATTTACATCTCAGTAGAGCTGGAAAAAAACAGGCATGAATTACTGATACATGCCATAACATGGATGAACCTTGAATATGTCACACAAAAGGTCATGTTTTGTTTGGTTCCATTTCTATGAAAGCTCCAGAATAGGCAAACTTGTAGAGGCAGAAAGTGGATTAGTAGTTGGTAGGGCTGTGGGGAATGGAAGGTTTGGGGGTGAGAGCTTGAAGATAGGGTGTTTTTGGAGGGTGGTGATGAAAATGTTCTAAAATTCATTGTGGTGATCGCTGTACAACTCTCTCTGAATATACCCAAATCATTGCATTTCAAATGAGTCTATTGTGTGGTATGTAAATGACACCTCAATAAAGATGTATTTAAAAAAGACAAGAAAGCAGAGGACTTGAACTGGAACAGTAACAGTGAGAATAAAGAAGAGGGGATAAACTAAAGAGAGATGACAGAGCCAGAGGATCTGTTGGACTTAGCTAAGATTTTGATGTGTGGACAAGGGAGAAGAAATAAATTCATGATAAAGTTTCTAAGTTGGGTGCCTGTGAGCAATGGGTAACACCATTCATATGAACAGGAAATAAAAAATTTTTTAAAAGAAGAGTACATTTGGATGGCAAGATGAATGTTCGCAGAATTCCACAATGCTAGGCACTAAGGATACCACAAGATGATGTCGAAAACTGCCTTCAGAGAATGTATTGTCTTATTGCAATACAAACGGCTTAAAAAGCAGTTAAAAGAAAATGTAGTTGAGTGCTTTGATGGGGCTGGGGCAAGTTGCTTTGGAAGCATGTAGTTAGGAGAACCTAACCTAGTCTGGAGAGCGAGAGAGACCTAAATGATGAGTAGGAGTTAGCTAGTCAGGGGGAACTCTAGTATGTAGACATTCTGGTAGAAGGAAGACGATGAGCTTTCTAGGCAGAATAAACTTTGTTATATATTGGCCCAGAGGTGAGAGGGGAACAGAAACTAAATCAGGATAGCTAGACCTCCAAGATGGCAGAGATCCATTTTGTTCACTGCCATATCCCACCAGTCGGAATACTGTCTGACCCGTAGCAAGCACTCAATGCATGGTCACTGAATGAATGAACAAATGAAACAGTGACGAGAGATTATGCGGGAGAGGTAGGCAAGAGCCAGACATGTGGGGCTTTTATCAGCCTTGTTAAGGAGCTTGGACCGAATCCTAAAGACAATGGGAAACCATCGAAGAGTTTTAAGTTTTAGGAAACACGGCAGATTTGTACTTTAGAAAGAGCAGTATGGCTCTCGAGTGGAGAATAAAGAGTAGCTCCAGGATGGACTGAGCGACAGGGTGAACAGAAGGACCATCCACTGAGATGGGAAGACAAATTAAGGTGAAGGGGAGAGAGAATGAGTTCCGCTTTTGACATACTGCATTTTAGGTGTCTGTGGGGGAATCCTGGTGAAGTTGGGGCTACGGGCAGTTTTCCCAGGATGGAATTCAGAAGAGAGGTCTGGCCAGGTGATAAGAGTTAGAGTCACTAACATTTCTATCACAACTAAAGCTGTGGAAGTGAATGAGATATCCCTGGAAGAGGGATGGAATGGCATGAGAATGAATGAATGAGTGAATGAATGAACGAATGAAACGCAGAAACCCGCTCTGAAAGAGCTTTGGCTAAAAACCTACAGGCTGAGGAATGCTGTGGAAAGAAAGGAAGACTTAAATTAATGAACCAGTGCCCCCTCCCAACCCTGCTCTGCAGAGCTGGCGTAAAAGAAAGGTATGGGCCATGGAGTAGGAAAGGGGGACTCACCACATCAGCAGCTCTTACTTTTCACCCTTACCCTTTGCCACCTCCCTCATCCCGTGTGGTGCTGCTGTGTCTAGATTTGTGTGATGTGGGCTGAGGGTCCAGAGCCCAGCTTTTATTCTAGTTCTTCCCTCCCTCGCCCCAACAACGAAACAGCCTCCCTTGTTCACCTAGCAAGTTGCTAAAATTGGAAACTTAATCAAGCATGTTCACTTAGGAATGCTGAATAATTTTGCAGCCTGCCCTCGAGAACAAGGAACTGCTAGGGCAGAGAATGACCACATGAGAGCTGCAAAAGGTGCCTGCACTTCTTGTGTCGGGTGTCCCCATCTGAACTCCTGTTGAACAGAAAGACAGCGGCACCTTCCTCCTGCCCACTTGCCTATTGCTTTAAAGCTGAAAAGTCCCCGCCAGTTACAGCTCCTGGCCTGAGGACGGGCGGCGGGACCCTCAGGACAATTTCTCCTCTAACTGCTTCTGCCCTTTCCCTGGATGCAGAGAAAGAGCTACATTGGTGTCACCTTTCAAATTAATTCTGGGTCTTAGAGCTTGGAATTCCTGAGGCACCTCTGGAGGGAGGTCCCTTTAAAACAATGCTGCTATGACAGACACATTTCATGTGTCTGTCCCCTCCTTTCAGATGGTGTCCACCTTAACTTATCCACGGTCCAGATATGTTCTCAAGGGTCTTAGTGATTCTGGGCATGTATGTACTTGATAATTCCTTCCCCCCACCACCAGCCCTTTATGTCCTTGGACCCTTATGCACCTGTGTGGGTTAATCTGGAATCTTAAGTGACCATCAGGTCTCACCAGGGTATGGTCAGACTCCAGTGTCTGGCAATTCCTCCCATCCACCTGTGTATGATAATCCCTTAGTGCCCCATCACCACCATGTGATAATCCTTCTCTTTGGCCTTAGTGTTGTTTTATTATATGAGGAAATCTCTGCCACTCAAGTCTTCCTGCATAAAGGCCAAACCATAAAGGATGAATATATGATCATCCTTACTCCTTTTCCCCAGTACCTGATAATCTCCCCATTCTCCCAAATTCAATAATTCTCCTCATCCCTGGGTTTATTATCTACATTTATTAAGCACATATTATACTGCTCCCAAAACCCTCCCTTTCTGCTAGAATTTGCCTCCTAAATTCTTAGGGTACATCTTCCTCCAAAGCTAACTGTGTTCCTTCTCTTATCTGAACTCCCAAGGCGTCTGGACTGGACGTGGAGGCCAAGATGCCTGATATATGAAAAGCCGCTTGTGCTTCCATGAGAAAAGAAACCAGCTGGGGAAAAGCCTGGCCTGGCCAAGGAGCTCACTGGTTGGAAGCGGCGGATCAGCAGAGACCTTGCCAGAACTTGGCTCAGACTGTGCTTGCTTCCCTAGACATGGGCATGCCCAAAGGAAGCCAGCATTCGCCATGGAGTGTGTTTGGTAGGCAGTGAACATCCCTCTTTCTTTCATTTATAGATCTGTCTGTTCTCCCAAACTACATTTCTTCTGGGTTCCCAGAAGAGAAAGACACATTGGCAAGTATAAAGTGGAAACTCCAGAGGTCCACAATGCTCCTAATAATACTGTCATACCTTCCGTGCTAGCACAATCAGCCTCACCACCAAATTCTGCCCCGGAGTCTACCTGGAGTAGTGTCATCATGCTTTCTGTTTACTGCACTCACCACAAAAGTCCCCTGGCTCCCAGGAGGATGTCATCACCTGGACTGTGTCATTATATGTCCTTATATGCTCTGTATATCGAATAATCTAGTCGTTCTCAACCTTGCCCTCATACTGGAATCGCAGGACAAACTAAAAAATACTGATATCCTCAAAGTCCCCATCCCTGACAGATTATAATTTCACTGACTCTAGAGGACAGCCTGGGCACTGGGAGTTTTAAAGCTCTCCTGGTGATTCTAAAGTTGTGTGGCCACGGTTGAGAACTACTGCCCTAATCTGACCCCACTCTCGCCACCCCCCAACTCCCACAATCCATCAAAATCCACTATACTAGTAATGGTCAAACTTTAACATCATCAAATCATCCAGGAGGGCCAGATTTCTGTGCCCTAACCTCCGAATTTCTGATCGTGTAGGTCTAGAGTGCAGCCCAAAGATTTGCGTTGCCAGTGCTGCTGGTCCAAGGACCCCACTCTGAGAACCATTTCCAATTTCCTGCTCTCTTGCTTCTTAGACCTTCTCTCTTCCAGTAATGTTGTCTTCCACCCTACCTCAGTCAGGGACTCTGAAGTTCATCCCCAAAACCTTGTCATTACCAATAATGGTACCCCTTTGTAATATCCATTTTAAGCATCCTTCCCTCATGCCACCAATTCACTTTCTCTAAGTGCCCCAATTCCAACCGCAGTGGGACAATACTCCACTGGTCTTACCAGCTTTTCACTGTCCCTCACCACATCATGCCCTAACTTCTCTTCTAACCTAGCTCAGATTTCATGGCCCACTGTTATTTCTGTTGCCTTGTACGTACCCTCCACCTATTCCCTTACTCCTCTCTCTTTCATTATACTGTCCTAGCAAAACTCCAACCCTAGTTGAGTCTACCTCTTGCCTTCTCTCTGCTTAATTCTTGCTTCTCATTTAATTGAGAAAATGGAGCCATCAGAAGATAACTTCTACCTGCTCCCGCCTTCTCATGTACCTCATCTCATCTGTGTCTGTACCCATTTTTGAGCTTTCTCTCCTGTTGCTATGGGTGATTTGTCATGCTTCTCTAGAAGGAGAACTCCTGCACTTATGCTCTGCATCCCAGTCCCTCTTACTTCCTTAAGGATACCCACTGTCCCTGCAGTTGTCTCCTCTCCCTCTCATCATCACATTTTCTTTCTCTGCTGGATCATTCCCATCAATAGACAAACATGTTAATATTGACCACCTTCTAAAGAGCCCTTCCATTGGTCCCATTCCCCTTTACGTCTATCCTTGTTGTCACCCTCCTCTCCTTTTGTTCTCACTCAAACCCTCTCTAGTCAGATTTTTCCCCAATCTTTCCTCTGAAATGGCTTTCGTCAAGGTCACCAGGGACTTCCCCTATTGCCAAATCCAGTGACCAAGCCTCAGTCCACATCACACTCAACCTATCATTCCCTTCTCCCGGCCTTTCTTCACATGCCTTTTGGGACACCGCTTTCCCTTGGTTCTCCTACCTCACTGCTCGCTCCTCTTTTGCTTGTTCCTCCTCCCCTCTCAGACCTCTAAACTTTGGAGTACGCTTGGATTTGGCCCACAGATTTCTCCTCTTTTCTTTTTTTTTTTTGTTTTTTTAAAGATTTTATTTTTTTATTTGACAGAGAGACACAGCGAGAGCAGGAACACAGCAGGGGGAGTGGGAGAGGGAGAAGCAGGCCTCCCGCGGTGCAGGGAGCCCGATGTGGGACTCGATCCCAGAACCCTGGGATCATGACCTGAGCTGAAGGCAGACGCCCAATGACTGAGCCACCCAGGCACCCAGATTTCTCCTCTTTTCTATCTACATTCCCATCCTAGACAATCTCATCCAGTCTCCTGGCTTTAATACCAGCCATTGCTGGTGACTCTTAGATGTATATCGGTAGCCCCGGCCTGTTCCCTCAACTTCCAACCCTGTACCCAGTTGTTTACTGGACATCACCACTTGAATGTCTAATAGGCAACTCAGATTTATAAGCCCAGAACTGAACTACTCATTCTTTCTTCTAAGTACATAAACCCAAACAAGCATCCTCTTAATCTCTGCCTTATCAATAAATGGTTACTTCAGTCTTCCATTTGGATCAGGCCCCAAACCCTGAAGTCATCCTTGATTCCTTTCTCTCACGCCTTCCATACAACCAACCAGCAAATCCTGTTGGCTCTACCAGCAGGAGATATCCAAAATCTGGCCACTCCTCTTCATTTCTACCACAGTCCCTGGTCCAAGCCACCATCATCTCTCGCCCAGGTAATTGCAACAGTCTCCTGATAAGGTCTCCCCACTTCTGTGCTTGCCCTGGGAACTTTGAAAACATAAATCAAATTATCTGACCCCTCTGGCTTCCCACCCATTCAGAGTAAAATCCAAGCCCCTTATCAAGGCTTAAGAGACCCTATATTATCTGGCCTCCCTGCTTCTCTCTAATCTCATAGCTTACAGTCTCCCTTTGATCTCACTGCTTCAGCCTTTCTCTTCCTTAATCAATAATTTAGGGCCTCTGCTCTTGCCGTTCCCTCAGGCTGGGATCCTCCTTTTCCAGTACTTCCTCGAGATAGGTCTCTGTCTAAATTCTGACTGTATCAGCAGGCCTTCATGACACAGCCTCCCCTCCCCCCGTTAACACTACCCCACCTGGGGCTCTCTAGCCCCTTTTCTGTCTCTATTTTTCCATATAGACTTATACCTGAATATTTATTCAATTTGTTGATTATCTCTCTCCCACCAGACTGTAAGCTCTGCAAGGAGGGACTTTATTTTGTTCACGGCCATTTCCCAGTGAGCATATGGTAGATGCTCAATAAATACTTGTTGAATTAATTAATTAATTGAAAATTGTTTAGATTTTTCCTCCCCAGTGGCTGCCACCCTGCTCAGGGAGGTGTCCCCAGGCTGCCTTTCTCTTCTCTAATAGCCTCCTGACCACCACCTGGGCCCCCCTCCCCTCCCCAGAGCCTGCCAGAGCATTCTAATTGCTCCTACAGCGGAGGGAGGGAGGGAGGGAGTCTCCAAAGAGGAAGGAGGGAGGGAGGATCTCCATCTGGTATCCAGGAAAACAAGGGAACAAGCTTGGGTCTGCTGTTCTAGGTCCACTCTCAAGCCCAGGATGTGTGGCTAGGGAGCCATGAGGCCAGGCCCTCTTTCGGCCTAGACTTGCTCTTGGCTCTCTTTCCTTCTGTCAGAGGGTGGGCCTTGAGCCTCCATAGAGGGCCCCAACTTCTCTTGGTTTGGTCAACTAAGCTGGGCCCAGCATTAGGCCTCCAAGCTGCAGAAGGCAGTGGGGGTGGGGGTGGCGGAGACAATGGAGAGCCCAGAGCCAGCTCTCCTTTTCCACCAGCCTCAAGTGATACAATGATACAAAGGGAGAGTCTTGTGCTTGGGGGAAGGGGGTGGGAGAGCCCTTTGTCCCTCTATTTTATGCATTGCTGGGGGGGTGAGGGGTTAGAAGGTTGGGGGTGGCTGGTGAGCGGCTGTCAATATGGGGAGGAGTAGAGAGTGGTGCCGAGGCCCTGGAAAGTTTTTGAATTTCAATCAGATTGGCTTTGAAAGAGTTTGGCTTTTGTTGTAAGAGAGAGAAAGGTTAATGCTAAAGTTGAGCGGGAGGGGGTGGGTTCTGAAGATGGCGTCCTGTTTGCAGGCCAGTCAGCTGTGGGACCCCCAGGCCGGCAGCAAGACTGGGATGGCAGCACAGGAAGGCGCAGGAATCCCGTCTCCCTCCACCGGAAGCCCATCGAGGAGTGCCCCGCAGAGAAGCCTGGGGAGTGTTGGTTGGGTAGGAATGGAAGAACCTGGGCAGCTGGGAAGCACTGCAGGGCAGAGCAGGGGAACTTCTTTCTCCCTTTTGCGAGCCTTACGGAGCCTTTGACTTATTTTAAGCCAGCAGAGAAGGAAGTTCCCTCCCGTTCTCCCCTCCCCCACCCCCAGTTGCCAAAGCGCCTTTGCCAGGACTGACTTTGTGACAACTGCGGGCTTAGGCTGGGGGGGAGGCAGGGAGGCTAAGGTGGCTTAGGACCCCCTGGTGGTCAGGAATCATCTGGTTGCCCTGCTCTGGGCCTCTGCTGACTCTCCCCAGCACCCTAACTCCTCCAACAATAAAAGAGAAAATCGTGGCGCTGTTGTAGTCTTTGGAATGGGGGGGGGGGATGAAAAAGGATGAGGGGCCCTTGGCCAGGAAACAGGCTGCAGCCACCAGTCGGGTGTGGGGACCAGCCCTTCCCCAGCTCAGCACCTCGGGCAAGACAGACAGCCAGGTCCGTGGGTCTTTACCTTCCCTGAATTTGTGGCAGACGTACACACCCACACCCCACACACCTAATTTATAAGGCTGCTGGGTAAGGCTGCGGCACAATCCGGTGTTCTGGGATTCCTTGGGAAGGAATCTACGGGGTGCTCTGTTCTCCAAATGGTACCACTATGCGCTCTTAGCTCCACCGGCTACAGACCTGCCAATGATACCCCCACACACACCCCAGACTCCAGCCTGGAAATATTTGAGGGGCAAAGAGTCCGAGGAGGAGAGAAGAAGAATTGGTGAATGGGTTTATTCTCATTTTTACATTTAATAAGCACATGCACAGTGTTAGGCCTCTTCTTCACGGAGCAATATTTGTTCATTAAATATTTGTTAAACATTCCTTGTTAAACATTATGCCAGGCCCTTTGGTGACAAGAGGAATTATGAACTGTCTCTGTCCTCAAGGAGCTCACAGTCTAGAATAGAAAAACGGGAAGAGATAATTATAATCCAATGAGACAACAGTGCTATCACCCCAGCACACAACACACTGCAACATAAATCACATCTAATTTCATTTGACAGGGGAATACTACAGAACTATGTGTGAATTCGTTCTTTAAGATTACAGTCACTTTTTTTTTTCTTTTAATTCTGGTACATTTGAAATGTTTACAAAGGAAAAGCATTCCAGAGATGAAAACTCACCCCAGTGAGCAAGAAGGGGCTTGGACTCCAAATCCTGGCTAAAGGAAATAAAAGAGGAATGTGCTCATTTTTGTGTGCATGCAAATTTATGTGCTAAAAGATGTCCAGAACTGTGCTGCCCTCCATCCACCAGCAGACTGAAAGTACTTTTCTGATTTTGTTCTCCATCTGGTTTGCAGCCAAAAAACCATCCCAGGCCCCCAACCCCAACCCCCATCCCCACCTCCAAGAGCAGGTCTTTCAGTTCATCTTTCAGGGCCAAGTCTGAGGTGATGAGAGGGCCCGGGGAAAGTTGACCAGAGGCAGATTTCTAGCCCAGTGTCCTCAAAGCCTGGTCCCTGGACTGGTAGTGTCAGCATCACCTGGGAATTCAGAAATGTGAATCCCCAAGCCCCACTCCAGACCTACTCAACCAGGAATTCTGGGTGTGGTCCCAGCAATTTGTCTTTTAATCAGCTCTCCACCTGATTCTGATGCTCCTTAAATTTCTAGGCATGCTGATCAACTACTCCTGGTTAGATAATCCTGATGCGCCTCAAAAATTTCGTGCTCTGGGTAGAAGCCTAGCCAGTGGGCCAATCCAGCCCACCACCTGTCATGGGCTCATCTGCTCAAGGCTGTGAACATTAATGGCTGTCGCACAGAAGCTTTAAGGACCACATTATCGTGGGTCCCTGGGGCCCAGGCCCCTGTGATCCTCCTGGGCTCAGAATCAGAGAACAGGACGCTGCAGGAGGAGAGGCTGGTCGAAGCACAGAGCGATGACCCAGTGCTGCCGGTTCCTTTGAGATTCCCGTCAGGAATCCGGGCTTGTAACAACACCTAACACGGTTTGGTTCTCTGGGGTTCTGGATGGGCACGGGTTATGAAGAGTTGGTTGGAACGGGACAGGAGGGAAAGGGCAAAGTCCCCTCTTCCATATTTGATTTTGTAGGTAGTATCTGACACCTCAGGGACAGGGCTTAAGAGACCGCGGCACCTGCGTCTCCTTGGCATCAGTATCTTTCTCAGCATCAATGGACAGTGTCTTTTTGGAGGCCACACGACCATTTCTGTCTTAAGAAAGTGGCATCTATCCTTTTATCCAATCTGTGTCTCTGGCCTCTCTCCCCGCCCCCGGCTTCCCTTTCACCTTGTGCTGGAAACCTTTGGCATCCTCAGATTCAGATTGCTTTAATCACATGATCAGTTTTGATCTCCAAAAATGAGGCCAAGAGTTCCTTCCAGAGGGAAAGAAAAATCAATGTTAAATAGATATTAAGCGCCAAGCACCGTGCTCCCTGCTTTACATTCATTTCATTTATCTTCATGGCAACCCCCAAAACTACATGTTGTGCCCCCCATTTTGTCACTAAGGAAACTGGAGCTTGAAGAGATCACCACTTAGGCAGGGTCCACTGGCTTTTCAGAAGCAGTAGGATTTGAACCCAGATCTGACTGACTTCGGAGCTCCCGTTCATCCCCCTTTACCACACCATTTCCAGAGAGTTCCTCTAGGTCCAGGCTCCCTCCCAGGCAACCATCAAGGAGACAGGACCCTGGCCAAGTCCATGGGCCATGTAGTCCGGGCTGGATTCCTTCTTGGTTAGGCTCCGGATCAGGCCTTACCTAATTTCTGTCCTCCCCTTCTGGTTTGCTGTGCTGTGTGCCCTCTTGGCTCTTCATGGGCTCCCCGGGGAGAGGGCAGAGTGAGGCCTAGACAGGTCGCTGGGAGCATCCTTTCCATCCCCTGTTAACCCCTGCGGCTGGCCCACAGCAGGGAAGCCTTCCTGCCCAGCTCTGCAGGGACTGCTCGCCTGCCGGAGTTTGCATTATTTATTTAATGTCTTGTACCGTAAATAATGGTAACTTTATGGTTATTAGGAACGGGTTAAGGTACATGCGGGTAGCACCAGGCTGCCTTCAAAAGGAACAGTCCTGGCATAAAATGTTGCGATAATTGCTTTACTGCTGAGTGTTGGTCTTTATTTTGTGTCTGATTTGTCCCTTAAGCCAGCGTAACATTCTCCCCACGGCAGGAGAATGCAGAGAGCAAATTGAAGGGCTGAGCATGAACAATGCGACATGGCGCACTGCTGGGTTTTTCTTTTTTCCTCTTTCTTCGTTTCTCCCTTGACCTCCCTCCAATCCTCTCCACTCCCCTCCCCCCATGCCCTGCCCAGTCTCCGCCCCATTCTGGTTGGTAGAATCATTTCCCCCCACCCTTAACACCTCAAGAAGGTAGCCCATCTTAGCCGCCTTATTTTGAAAAATTAGGTGAAAAGAGCACTCCTATCCCTTACCTCTGCTCTGGGCAGCAAACAAGACAGAACAAAAGAATAAACACAAACACCAAGGCTTCCTCTGCATGGACCCAGTGCCCAAGCAATGCCCGGGCATCCCAGCCCAGAGGTGGTTGTCCCTTCATTTCTTACAAGGAAGCGGGGTGCTGGCACCAGCTAGGACACCAGTCTCCTTAGGGCCACCTCACCAACCTGACAGCCCTGCAGGGGTCAGAGAGGGCAGGTGTGCAGGAAGACCGGGTCTGCCAGCAACTTCTGATAGTGGGACAGGGAAATGGTCTCCAGGGGCCACTGGGTCTCTCCCCCTTCCCCTCCTGCCATCACACCAAGGCAGGCAGGCTGAAGGAACTGTCCGACCCATATTTCCCTGGTCTGCCTAGGAAGCCTGTCATCACAGGCCAGGGAATGGAGAAGAGGGAAAGTGCCCTCCGTTTGGGTCCTTGTCTCGCTTTCCCAGAGGTGAGAGCTCCCAGCCTTCGTCTGTTTGCCCCGAGGGTCGTCTCTCAGCCTCTGGCAATGCCCCATAGGCTGGGATGACCCCAGAAAAGTAAAACCTCCATCCCCTCTCCCCGAAGGTCAAGCCCAGAATCACTGGAAAGGGCACTCCGGCTTGCTCTGGGCCTCTCCGACATTCAGGGAGTTTGGCTGAGGGGAGAACATGACGTAGGAGTCAGGAGGCCTGGGCTCTTGTCTTAGTTCTGCCACCGATTAGCCGAACAGTAGCGAACTTGTGGCAATGGAAGTTCCTTGGGATCTTTCCCTCCCAATTTCATGTGTAAAGTGAAGGCAAAAATATCTGCCTTGTGAGATTATGAAGATCCAAAAGGAGATAACTGATTAATACAAAGCCCAGAACCATCGTGGTAGGTTTATCATGGAGGCGCTGATGTCCCATCATGCTCTCTCACCAAAGGCGAGTGGCTAATTCTGGGCAAGGGAGGGAAGGTGGGAGTGGGGGAGATTTGGGGTGGTACAAAGAAAGGGAGAGGAGGAAGGCAGAGCCCACCCACCCAGCCCCCATGGCTCCCCTTGGAGAGGGAGATCACTGTTGCTCTTCTCCACATAGCCCCTCATTGGTCATCAGGGCAGATCACCAGGTTGTGCCTGACCTATTCAACCAGCAGCCAGGATGACCTCTCACCCTCGGGCCCATTCCCTTCTCCTTCTTTGGCTCCCTTGCCTTAAGCTCCGTTTCCTCCCCCCTAAGGGTTTCTCCCTCTTGGCTATAACGGAGGGACAACAGAGTCCAAGCATGTTGACAGCCAGCGAGCGCTTTAAGCTATAGGAGGCTGAAGAGACTTATACTTCTCTCCACTCACCGCACCCCCCAGCCTAGTAACTCATCAATAGCGGAAATTTGAACAAAGTGGAGAACCTGGGATGAAAGGAGAAATGCTGCGGTGATTGGGGTGGGGGGGAAGGGGGCAGGGGGATGGCTTTAATTAGGGCTTCTTGGCCTCTTTAGTCCTGGGGCTGGTTGGGGTAATCCAGTTAGAGTCGTCGCCTTTCATCTCAGCTGGCTGGCCTCTCTGGGGCCCTGTCAGAGCCTTTAGGGGGCAACAAGTGGCGGGCCGCGCTCGGAGCGGGGGCGTGGGGAGGGGGTTGGTACCGCACTCCTTTCCAGCTGGCCGCAGAGGGGGGTGCGGAATGAAGCCCAGCCAGCACGGCAGTTGGTGGTGGGCAGAGAAGTGGCCTGTGCGGGCGGCCTGGGCGCTGGGCGGCTGTCTCCTGACACCAGAAAGTCTTTATGAAAGGATCAAGTCGGGAGCATTGTTCCCTAGGCCAGGGAACCAAGGGCTCAGAATGCTCTTTTGTGTGGAGGTGCCCCCCCCCCCCCCCCCCCCCCTTTTTTTTCCTTTTTGGCCCCCCCGGGCTGTGCCTCTGCCCCCGTGCTTGGGGGGGGGGGGCAATGGAGTGGTGGAGCTGGGCTCGGGACAGACAGTCCTGGGGGAGCCATCTGTGCTGGGGTAGGATCCACTGGAGCTGAAAAATTAAACAGCATTTTCAATTAACTTTTCCTCTCTTGTTTGGGGGTGGGCGTGAGGGGGGTGGTGGAGCAGGCTGGTTGAATTTAACCTTTGAAAAGCTGCTGTGGAGACGAGGAGGAGGGAATGACCTTTCTTCCTGAGGCAGGGCTGGGTGGGGGTGGGGAGCAGTGGGATTGTTTCCTTGGGCCAGCCAGGGACCCTCTCCTCTGGTGAATATTCTAAGAAGCTCTTGGTGTCCTTGACCTGAGGTCCCACCTGTGTAGATTGGATTTGTGCCTGCATCCCCAGAGTGCACACCCTGGGAGAGATGGGGGGAACCGCATGCCGCATGGAGTCAGCAGGTGGGGTGCAGACTCACTGCTGGGCAACTGCCCCCTTAATGGCTATCCCCGTTCTCTACACATCACCCCTTCTTTTCCTCCAGAAGTCCTGCTTTTTAGTTTCAACTCTTGGGAGGGGTGCCCCAGAACATGGAAGAACACTTGTAGAAGGGATTCTGCTCAGGTGGTGTTTGACCTAGATATGCTCCAAGACCTTTGCAAGCCTGTTCGATGGCGATGTGGAATATACCTAGAATATGACATGGCCAGAAATCATCATCCAAGAGTCCAGGTTGTACCATTCTCACATCCTCAGGGCTGCATCCCGCGGCCTTGTCCATCTTCCTGGGGCTCTGGGAGCAGATCTTCCTCAGCCTTTGCTGGTCTCTTCCTCACTGTGGGCCACACAGCAACCACAGGGCCCCCCAGCTCTTCCTGGGTCCCCATAGTGAAGACTTCTCTCACCATTCTGACTACTAGTACCCAAAGAACACTCCGTAGGTTTCAAAGGATTCATGTGAGTCTTCTCTTGATCTGTGGAGATAGGTGGATAGTGTTAATCCCGTTTTTATGACAAGGAAACCCGGGACTGAAGCAGGGTTAATTTTGAAAAATTAACCCTTGGATGGTACATCAGCATCACCTAGGGATCTCTTACTAATTGCCCGTCCATTCCCAAAGATTCCAAAACTTTCACCCCTCCTACCCATCCCTTTACTCCAGAGTAGAATTGTTTCATGAAATTGTATCTTTGCATTTTTCTTTAGCCAAGCATAGAGTCCCATTTATAGGTGAGAAAATCAGGAAGGTCGCTTGATTAGCTAAGGCAAAAGAGAGAATAAATCCAATGGTTTCACTTGATTTTTTACCACTCCCTGTCATCAGAGCACCAGGGGAGATGATACTGGAATATCCCAAAGTACTGGAAATGAGTTGTCCCTCAACTCTTCTAGGGCACAGTGGAGCATAATTTTCCTTCCCAAGCGTGTTCCTCGTCTTGAATTTCATGCTCAGTTTAGGGCACTCATCCCTAGCCTCAATTCAGGGCATTCTCCCCTTCCCTGTGTTCAGTCAACTACTTTTCCTTTGGTTCATCAAACACTCAAGCTTTCCTTTTAGGCAGCTTAGTGTGTACTTCGCCCAACTCTTACCCATCCTTCCCATCTCTGTGAATTTCACTGCCTAAAGAAGCCTTTCCTGTCCTCCCAATGTAAGTCTTGTCCTCCAGTTTTACTTTCTCATAGCACTTGGAGAGTATTTAATGTCTCCTCTACTAGACCGTAATGCCTGTGAGGTCAGACATCCTGCCATTTTGTTCACGCTATCCCCAGTGCTTGTGGTAGGCACTCAAGCCCTTAATACATGTTGAATGAATGAAAGAGTGAGTGAATGAATGAAAGGAGAAAGAGGAAAGGTAGCAACTCGCAGAGAAAATGAGCAAAATGAGAACCAAGTCTTTCCAGAGATAAAAGTGAGGACCAAGTATTGCTTTGACATCTAGAAAATTTCTTTAGAACCCCATAACGGAAGCCAGCAAGTCTGAATGGTGCAGAGAACACTTTCAAGGCAGGGGATGGGAGAAAATGGAAATGATGGTTAAGGTCTTTTAGGTGAGGCAGGGAATGCAGGCAGCTAGCTTCAGTTTTCCCCCTATATTCCAAAGATGCCAGTCCAATTTTGGGGCACTGAGGAGGAGAAGGCTGGAAGAACGCTTAGAATCTCAGCCAGTTCTGATGCATAGTAAGAGAAAAGAAAGGTTTTGCTGGCTTAGAATAGCTTTGGGTGAGGTCACCCTAGTATTCAGCCAAATAAAAGGATTGTCTTTGGTAGGCGGCAGAGGAGAGATCCTGGGGCCTGTGGGCAAGAGGACAAACCAGAGGAGGGGGAGAGAAACTTGAACTAGTGAAGAGTTAAAGGGAATAAACATGTTTTGCAATATATCTAGGGTGAGGGGCAGGGAAAGGTGGGGGAAAGACCAGCGAGCATATAGACCGTTAATAAATGAGGAGAAGTGGGAGATTCATCTTACCTCCTACAGGGCAGAGATACTCAGCTCATTTTCTAGATCAGTCTTTAAAAAGAAAAATGACAAAAAGGAATTTGGATAATTAGGAAGTAAATGCAGACGGTGCAAAAATCGTTACTGATAGAAAGCAGGTAGGAGAATACTCAGAAAATGTAAAGGTTTCACAAATCAGCAAGCCAGGATGACATCCATCATGAGGTATTAAGGCTAGTGTTCTGGGAACATGCTAAGCGGGGAGCTGATTGAACCACTTATAATTATGTCTTGGAAAATCATAGAAAGTAAAAGGGGCCATCAGGAGCCTGGGGAAGTGAAATGGATGTGACTTCTAAAAAATGGTACAACAGTCCTAAAAATGTTCATCCAGCTAGTTTGGAGCTAGATACAGTGAAAGGGGGAAGGAATCTGTCATCTTTGGGAGGAAAATAGAACTGAGAGCAGTGCGTACATGCATGTGTGCGTGTATGTGCATGTGTGTGTGTGTGTGTGTGTGTGTGTCTAAGTGTGCCTAAGGGCCAAACGACACCAAACGGAATAATACTAAGTGATAAAATTGGAAACAGAACAACAGATGTGTTGTAATGGGTGCACCACAAGTGGCTGTTGTTAAAACAGGTTCAGGTTTTTGCCAGTGGTGTAGACATGTAAGTGAAGACTGCACAGAAAGGGAAAATCAGTGGCAGAGAATCCATTCAAGGAGAAGGATACCCTCCCAATGAACAGAGGATTCTGAGCCCACTGACTCAGGGCGGGGAGGGGGGTGCGGACTGTGTGAGCTGAAGAAGCTGATAGAGGTATGTGGCGGAAGGATAACACAGCAATCTGAAGAAGTCTTTGGTGTGGGCACCTACTGATGCGCGCGCGCGCGCGCGCGCGCGCGCGTGTGTGTGTGTGTGTGTGTGTGTGTGTGTGTGGTGGGGACCGGCTGGGCTCGAACAAATGAATATGGGGAGGCCCCCCCCCCCCCGCCTCTTCCAAGAGAGCCACAGAGAAGGCGCGGGAAGCCACCTGGCTTTGGGGGTTACACGCACAACGTTTGGATGCAGAGCTAGAGGGGAGGCCTAGAAGGGAGGTGACACTCTGGAGTGGCTTCGGAAAGAGTGGGGAAGGCCCCTCCGGGCTGGCTGAGAGGGAGTGGTCTCTCATGGTAATGATCCTAACTGACTCCACAGCCCCAGCGCGCCCCGCACGCTTTTACAAGGTTAAAGCAACAGCTTGAACCTGTATGGGGTGAGCATTTGTTTCCTTTCCAGATTGCCAGCTAATGAGGAAAGATTAAAGGAGCTAAATCTGTTTAGCTTGGCTAAGTGACGACGGAGGCGGCAGGAGCGGAGTGGCGTGCTGGGCTTGCCTGGCCGGGCTGGGGGTGTGATAACTGTGTGCAGATTTCGGAAAGGGGTAATTCCAGCGCAGGAGGAGCGGCGGGCTCAGGTGCTGCCCTGGCCTCAGATGAAGGCAGAGTCCCCCCAGCGGTGAGCTCGGTGCTCCTGGAGTAGTCCATTGACCTGAGGAGAAGGGAGGGACCAAGCCAACCTGCCTTCTTAGCAGGATTGTCCCAGTGGGCCGGCTTTCATTTTACCTTCTGCTAACAGCATCTTCCGGGGTCCCTGAGGGTCCTCTCTGACCCACTGCCCCACCACAGCCCGCGACTTAGGAGGCTTGGAACCCAAAAAGGTTACTACTCCACTTTCTGGCCTGTGACGTTCTTAGTAGCTGGTCTGGTGGTTCATAGCCAGGCCAGTCCCTCAGGATGTCTTCCGATGGAGTCCTTCCAAAGCTGTGAGATCAGCACCTGTGAGAGGAGCCTTTCTAGGAGCAGAAAGAACTTGCCCCAAAAGTGGGGGACAAGGCCCAGGGGTCCCCAAGTCTGGACCCTCTTCAGGAGAGCCAGGCTGCCTCTCACCATGCTTCCTGTTGGCAGTCTCACAGTTAAACACTTAAACAATCTTTCTTTCTCCTCTTTTCTCTCTCCCCCTCTTTCTCTTTCTCTCTTCTTTTCAGAGTTGACAGGGGCCAAATAAAGGCCCTTTTAAAAAAAACACACAAAACAATTTTGTCCCTTCTGAAAGTGATGGAGCGAAAGTGAGTGCAGATTATAGGCCTGTGAGGCGAGGGCCTTCCTGACGGGGGAGAAGCGGTGACATGATGGGAACCTAATGGCAGTAATTGGCCCTGGCTTTGACAGGGCCCATATCACAGCTCAGGAAAAGAGAGATGTTTAAAGTAAAAATTTACACAAAATTATATGTTTTCGGGGTGAAAAAGACTGTTTGGATTTCATTTTTTTTTCTTCCTCTTCTTCCCCCCAGGGCATGTTTCATGGGTCTTCCTTTGCCGGGTGTGTGTGTGTGTGCGTGCACGCGTGTATGCATGGGTACATGTATATGTGTACATGGCCGTGCATCTGCCCCCCCCAGGTACATGTGCGTTTATACCTGCATTGTCAAGGCCTTCTATTTTCTCCCTTACTCAATCGGAAGTATTGGTTAGCTTTGGAAGTTTCTCTTTCAGAAGTAGAAGGAGCCTACGAGAAGGGAGAAACAGAGAACGATTCAAGTAATGTCTTAGGCCACCCTTAATAATTTCACCTTAGCACTGCTTGTTCAGATTCAATATAAAGTCAACTGGCATCTTGTATTTATCCTTGTAGTGCTTCATCCTAAATAGAACCAAATAATAGATTGGGTAATTGTATTTGCTTAGTGTCTGACTCCTACTCCTCCAGAAGGTGAGCCCTTTGAATGCAAGACTTTATCTTGTTCAGTGCCGTAATCCCAGCACCCAAAACAGTGCCCAGCACACAGCAGGCTTTCAGTATTTGTTCAGTGGGTGGCCCTGAATCTCAGAATTACGTTGAGACAGGAGCTGTGTTGGAAGACCATACCTTCCTGAGTATAAAATGCTGAGAAACCAGACTTTTGTCTTGGGTACCAAAATATTCTTGGGTACCAATTGATTCTTCATTGCTTATTGGCAATGTGGCCTGAAGGCAGTGAAACTAGAACATGAGGTGTTCATCCCTTGTTCAGAGTAGTTCAGACTGTCTCCATGTGAGCTGTCCTAGAAGCTCTTCAGTCAAACTCCAATCAACTCTTTAATGCTAGTGACCATTTCCAGTGTAGACTGGTCCACTGGAGGCTTACAAGATGGACTGCAGCTCCCTGTTTGATCTGGAGGTTAAGCATCATGTATGGGCCAAGCTGAGCTCTGGTCAGCTCTCCAGCTACTTCTTAGATTTTTAAAAAATATATATCCTTTGACTAAAGTAGTAATGAGATGCATGAATGAAACTAAATCAAACGTCTTCTTCAGGTGAGCTCAAGGTGAGGCACCAGAATCACAGAATCTCAGACTGGGGAGAGGCTTTACAAGTTCTGAAGTCCATCTTTCACTAGTTACATGCATATAAGCTCTACAATAACCCCTTAAGCTCTGGAAGCAAAGATTGGCATGTCGGGCAGGAACCAAGAAATGAGGGGGCTAGGAATTGGGCTGAGCAAGAGTCTGTCCTTGGGAATGGGTCAGTCGTGGGGGACAAAGTTAGAAAGGGGAGGCCCAGCAGGGACTGTGACAGGGAGTTGGCTGAGCAAGAGTCTGTCCTTGGGAATGGGTCAGTCGTGGCGGACAAAGTTAGAAAGGGGAGGCCTAGCAGGGACTGTGACAGGGAGTTGCTGAAGCGGTGGAAACCAGTTCCGAAAGGAAAGTCCAGGAGGCTGATAGAGAATGGGAATGGATAGGTACCAGCAGCAGAGACAAGGCAATATTCTATGTCCTCTCCATTTTACCTCAACGAACAGAAGAAAATTTCAACCCAGGCAAAGTAGAAGTTGCCAAGACCACCGAGGGAATCCAGAACCCTGGGTGGACATCGCTGGGGGTAGGAGAAGGGCAGCAGTGGCTAGAATCCAATGGAGTGATCCTCCTAGAACTGTGACGGTCACCGAGATGCCAACTGATGAGGAGTTGATACAATTCAGGGAAGAGTTCTGGAATAACATCAGGTGTGGTCCATGTACTCAGTACGGAGTCAGGTACAGTAATAGCAAGTGATGTAAATGAGTCATAAGATTCATGCACTCTAGGAGGAGAGAGGACGAAGGGATCTTTTATGGTCAGAGAACGGGTTCTGAAAGAAAAACGGAGGCATTTGGGGCTTTAGAACCATTTATTTCTGCCAATATTTATGGAATGCCTACTCTATTCCAGGCATCCCGTTTGGTCAAAGCCCTCCAGACCTACTGTTTAAGTCACTTCCCTTTTATTTTCCCTTTATATGCTGAATCGAGATTGTGAGTAAAGAAAAAAAAAATGGCTGGCATTCCATGAAGGAAAATCACAAAATATGAGAAGGCTCTCTTGGCAACCTCAGGATTCTCCGAGCTCTGCAGACGCTCCAAGAGTCTACGGGAACAGCTGCAGCTTACAGAATTTTCCTTCTTTTTGGCATTTAGCACAGAGATGATAACCTTGTCCTCCTATATTACCTCAGTGTAGGAATATTAAAATTGTAAATTACATGCATTTTCCTAAAATACAGTCCTTTCACTGGGATCTGGAATAATGACTTGGCTGCAGGTGCCTCTGGGTACCACTTGGCTTGCCAGTCAGTGCAGCATGTTGATCAGAAGATGAGATGCTAAAACCTTCCAGCCTGACTCCCTTGGACGTGATCTTGGCTGTTAGAGCATACCCTCCTAACAGGATCCAAAGGAGCTGTGGGTGGCGCTTGCTTTTTCACTCATCTAAACTTTTTGCTTAAAATTATGGAATCTCAGAGCCTTGGAGGTCATGAGACATTTCTTTTTTTTTTTCTTTAAGATTTTATTTATTTATTTGACAGGGAGAGACACAGCAAGAGAGGGAACACAGGGGGAGTGGGTAAGAGAGAAGCAGGCTTCCCGCAGAGCAGGGAGCCCCACGCGGGGCTCGATCCCAGGAACCTGGGATCATGACCTGAGCCGAAGGCAGACACTTAACGACTGAGCCACCCAGGTGCCCAAGACATTTCTTAATAGACGGCCTACTCTAAGTTAAATGCTGGAGACACAGAGCTTTAAAAATAGTTCCTGCTTAAAGGGATTCATAGTCCACGGAGGAGACAGCCCAGCTAGAGAGATCATTTCAGTATACTATGATACATGCCAAGATAGATGTCTGAACAAGTTGCAGCACCACCTAGAAGAAGCAAGCACCTAAATCAGCTAGAGATCTCGAAAAAGCGTCACAGAGTTGGCAAAGTTGTTGAATGATTCTTTAGGGAGAACATAAGTTTGATAAGCAGCAGAAGAGCACAGGGGAGGGCGTTCCAAGCAGAAGGCAGAGCGTAATTGTTGAAAGCATGAAATTTAAGTTGACCAATCCCGGCCCTGAGTTCCTTAGCAGTTTCTAAGAAGTTCACTCTCCTCACCTTTGTGACAATTGTGTGCACGGTATAGGGGCAGTAAGAAAGGGAAAGGGCTTGAAGAACCACGAAGAGAAAGGAAGGTGGGAATAAATTAGAGGGAAAGAGGAAGGGAAAGGAAGGAAGCTGGTATTTATGGAGTGTCTGTCTTATGCCAGGTGGCTTTACGTTATCTCATTTCGTGTTATTGCTCCCACTTTAGAAGTGACGAAAACGTGGCTCGGAGAGATGAATGAATTCCTTCACCCTCCCTTCACTCTTCCGTCCTCTCCCGCCCACCCCCCAGCCCCGTTACCACTCTAAGTCTACCTCAGACCTTTCTCTGAAGCCCCCGCCGGCTGTTGACTACCATCACTTGGATCTCTGACAGACACTCCAACTTCCCTGTCTGGAATGCTGCCAATAATTCATTCCCCCCCCAAATCTGCTCCTTCTCCTCTCTTCCCATGCCCCCTCCCCATCCACGTGCTTGCACAGGAAACCAGAACCACTCTTGACCTTTCCCTCTTGCTCAGCCCCACATTTGATGCATCACTCAGTCCTGACCATGCTACCTCTAAGACTTCTCTCAAGGGCATGCACTTCTACCCCGCTTCTCTCCACCACCCTCAAGCAGGCCATCATCACCTATCATCTGGTATGACTGAAATAGTCTTACTTGATTTCTTTTTTCCATTCTTACCACCTCCCAATCCATCGGGCAACCCAGAAATCTCTTTAAGATGCTTGGCCCCTAGAGTCAAGCTCATAATCCCTAACACGGAAAGACATGCCTCCCTGTCTGCCCTGACCTTCCCCTCACATTGGGGGTCTTTGCATCCCACCCACCTCTTCACATGGCTGGGTCCTTATGCTTCAGATCTTAGCTTAAATGCCATTTCCCCCAGAGAACTCTTCCCAATCTAATAAAAATGTCTCCTATTTTTCTATTTATTATCTTTGTCTCTAAGTGTTTATGATGAATTGTAGTGATATGTTTGTTTGTGTATTGGTTTAATGTCTGTCTCCTCCACAAGCCTAAGTTCTGTGCAGGGAGTACTATGTCTCATTTGTTCACCACTGAGTCATGACCACCTTGCACAATGCCAAGCATTGAGTAGGCATTTAATATTATATTTTAAAATATTATGTTTTGTTAAAAAAGAATATTAATTGAAACTGGTTCAGGATAAGGAAGAGCTTGGATTTAAACTCACCTCTTCCTGATGCCAAAGCCCCAGCACTTACCTCTCCACCATCCTTCCCAAGCAGCATGGACAGGTAGGCAACATGTGGTCTTCCTGAAGTTCTTTTCAGAGATGAGATGGAGAGCCTTCAAAAGCTTAATCCTGACGGGGCAGGGAACTCTGTGAAGTGAGGGTTCATGTCCTCACTGTTTAGCAAAGTGCCTGGCACAGAGTAGGGACTCAATAAATGATGAATGAACAAATGAACCATGAGAAACTCTCAAGTTTCTAATATGAACCAATGGGCATAGGTACCATTTACTGAGGTGGAGAAGGGAGTGGAGGAGGAGGAGATTCACTGGTGGATGGAGAGAGGTAGGGAGAAATGAAGAGTTTAGTTTGTGCAGTTTAGTCTGTGCAGAATGACCTGCACAGAAGGCACAAACATCAATAAGCATGTGTTTCAGGAACAGTGATCAGTTTATCCATTCATTTATTCATTTATTTGACCATTCATTTAATCAACAAATGCCTGTTAAAAGTTTAGTATATGCCAAGCACTGTGCTACATGCTTAACATAAGACAGTAAGTCAGATAAAGTCAAGTCAGGGAAATGGATAAGAAAACAGATCACAGGGCGCCTGGGTGGCTCAGTTGGTTGAGCAACTGCCTTCGGCTCAGGTCATGATCCTGGAGTCCCGGGATCGAGTCCCGCATCGGGCTCCCTGCTCGGCGGGGAGTCTGCTTCTCCCTCTGACCCTCTTCCCTCTCGTGCTCTCTCTCTCTCATTCTCTCTCTCTCTGAAATAAATAAATAAAATTAAAAAAAAAGAAAACAGATCACAACTTAGAGTAGTTATGCCATTATTAAAATGAGCACACAGTTCAGTGGGACTTCAGAAGTGGAGGCAGAAAGACTTTCTAGAGAAAGTAACACCTCACTTGCATACTGAAAACTGGAGGAAGTAGGTGCCAGCCTGACTAAAAGCCAGAGAAAGGGTGTTTAAAGCAAAGGAAGTAGCATGTGCAAAAGCCCAGTGGCAAAAGAAAGAAAAGTGTTCAAAGGAGCTATAAATAATTCAGCAAGTGGGAATCATGGTGTTAGGAGCAGGATGCTCCATGGAAAGTAGTAAGAGATCCAAGCCATGGACCTCTTCAACATCCCTCCTCTCTGTCTCCCCATTCAGAGAGAATAGATAATGCTGGAAGTCGAGTGTAGATGTTAGTAAAGTCACTGTGGCTCACAGCGGTGTGTGTGAGGAGAAAGTGGGGTTGGAATCATAAGCTTGCACCAAGTTGATAAGAGCCTTATTTGCCATAATAAAGTGTATGACTTCTGGGAGCAATTGGTAGCCATTGAAAGTTTTAAATCAGGAAGGGTCTTGGTGGTGATATGATCAGATACATATCTTAGAAAGATAACTCATAGCTACTATGAAAAATGGATTTGGATTAACAGAGACATAACCAGAAGCCACTTTCTGTCATATTTTCTGTCAAGAAGACATTCTTCAGTTTGGAAAAAAAGAACAGTAAGAAAATACCAAAGTCCAAGACAATGTGTGTGTTGTGGGGTGAGTGCGTGCGTGTGTGTGTGCGCGTGTGTGTGTGTGTGTGTAATTGTAAGAAGCTATCTGCAAGAGTGCCCATTCTGACCCTCACGAGTCAACTGAACTACTTGCCATGTATTTGCCTCACATGTCTTGGGTTTGTCTCTATGCCGGGACACATTTTCTTCCTCTTCTCGAAAGGTCCTCCCTGCCTCGTGTCCATCTGAAATTAAAACTGTAGATCTCAGTTCAGCCTTCCTTACCCTTCTTCCCCCAGCCAGATTTAATAGTTCCATTCTCTGGACATAACAACTGCTCTAGAACTAGTGGTTGTCTTATATATTTATTTATTTATTTATTTATTTATTTATTTATTTATTTATTTGAGAGAGTGCGCATGTGTGTGTAAGCGGGGGGAGGGGCAGAGGGAGAGAGGAGAGAGAATCCCAAGCAGACTCCCCTCCAATGGTGGAGCCTAATATGGGGCTTGATCTCATGACCTGAGCCAAAATCAAGAGTCGGACACTCAACTGATTGAGCCACCAGGCGTCCCTAGAACTACTAGTTTTCTTATCTGTCTCCCAAACTAGACTGTCAGCTTCTCAAGAGCTAAGACTGTGCAAGTTTCCTTGTATCCCCAATATCAGGTACCTTCAGGGTAAACAGTAGGTACTCTAAATATTAGATGGATTGAAATTTATTGGAATACTAATAACTAGGATGTTCTAATGTGAAATTTAATAAATGCAAATTCCTGTGCTTGGATCCAAAACTTCAGCTGCACCAGTAGAGGATGGGAAAGCAGGATTACTCATCCAGCAAACAGCTATTGGCTATCAAGTACATGCCAGGTACTGTGCTTGACACTGGACATAAAGCAGGCAACCAGGGAGGCCCATTCTTTGCCCTCATGGAGTTTACAATCTGTTGAGAGGATAGATTTCAAGCAAGTAGTTAATGTAAGCAAAACACTATAGAGAAGAACATAGAGAGCAATGGAGATCTAACATCGTCTCTAGGGAAGACTCTACGAGGCAGTGCTATGTAAGCTGACCTGAAAGACTGCTGGAGTTCTCTAGGCAAAGTCAAGGGTCGGTGGGGGTTGGGGTAGGAGATGTGGTTCGCAGCAGATCTCAGCTCTGTTATTACTTCCGTAGGTCAACTTTCCCTGACCTTCTTGACAAGGTCACATCTCCTATAGCAACATGGACGGCTCTTGCAGAACTTACCTCAGTTGCAGACCCACGTGTATTTCCGTCATTACTCAATGAATGCCCATCACACCCCTAGACTGTGTACACAGTGAAGAGACTTGTCTCATTTTGTTCACCAGTGTCTTCCCAGTGCCTAGGACCATACCTGGCATATAGGAGGCTCTCAATTGATGTTTACTGAATGAATGAAAGAGTAAATGAATGAATTGTCAAGAGAATGAATGAAGAGGTGGGCGGAGGAAACAAGCACCGAAGACCAGTGTGTCTGGGAACAGAGTGAGGGGGAGACCAAGAGTGAGAAAAATCTGAGGGTTTGGTTGACTGTCAGCTATGTATGAAACAAGGTAGGACAGATGGCTACAAACTTGGGCTTCATTGAGAAAAATCTCTCTACTCTGCCCTGGCTAGACTAAATGCAGGGTGTTATTTTCTTTCCAGGGGGCCACACTTTAATAAGGACTATGACAAATATTTGCAAAACATTTCCATGTGGGAAGTTCTATCACATAATGGAAAGATCATGGGATTTCTGATTCAGGCAGACACCTGAGTTTGAATTCCAGCTCTACCATTTGCTCGCTGGATTGGACGAATCACTCAACTTCCCAGAGCCTGTTTTCTTGTCTATAAAATAGAAATAATAATATCCAAAGTTCTGAAACCTAAATAAAATAACATGTAAAATGCCTAATGCAAGTGGCACCTAGTAAATGTGAGCCTCCACATCTATTAGAAGAAAAAGAACTCTGGGCTATTTGAGTTAAGGAAGGCGTCTTTATTTATTTATTTATTTATTTATTTATTTATTTATTTATTTTAAGATTTTATTTATTTTAGAGGGAGAGAGCATAAGCAGGACGAAGGGGAGGGGCAGGAGCAGGGGGAGGGGCAAGGGCAGAGGGAGAGGCAGAGGGAGAGGGACAAGCGGACTCCCCACTGAGCAGGGGACCCTCCATCCCAGGACCCTGACATCATGACCTAAGCCAAAGGCAGACGCTTAACCAACTGAGCCACCCACGCACCCCAAGGAAGGCTTCTTGAAGGGAGCAAAATCTGAGAAGGTCACTTAGGGACTGGGGGACTTTATATTATTAAAGAAAAGAGAGAGGCTTCAGTCAAGGGGGTGGGTGATTACTGAGCGTGGCAATATGCTAGGCCCTATGCATGGATAGAAAACCAAGTAGAGCCCATTCCAAGCTCCAGGCCAAGAATTTCCCTTCTGGGCAGCAACCTTCTTAACCAACTGAGCCACCCAGGCGCCCTGGGCAGCAACCTTCTATCCCTTATCTAGCTTTCCCAATAGGCATGTAATGTCCAGGAACCATCTCTGACTAGTGTACCGGTTTGGGGAAGTAGGGAACCTACAGCCTGGTTCAGGATTTGCGCACAAACTTGGGCAACCTCCAAGAACCTGCCCTCTTTGAGCCTTTATAGTACATGCACTCCACTAATGGCGCTTTGAGCAAGCGTGTGCCCGTGCACACACTAAAGCCCATAGCCAAGCCAAAACAAAGCATGCTAGCCACACTGGAGCTCGGCTGTAACATCCAACAGCAGCCCATCCAGAGGGTAGCTTTGGGTATGGAAGGACTAGTAAGGGAGAAGGGAAGCGAGAGATGGGAAAGAACATATGTTCAAAAATAAACACTGCCTCCTGCTAAATGGTCTAGAAAGCATCTGTAAGAGGGGCTCTGGGCTGTGGGGTTTCCGAGGATGGTTAGTGCGGGAATGTTTTGTCTGTACAGTTGGGGTTGGGGGCTTCCACATCCTGCCCCACTGCCACATCTGGGGAAGTCATCTGTGCTGGGCTGATGGCTCCCCGAGCACTCCTATTTTAATGGCTCGTGGTGCCGCAAGAAGTGGCCCTGGAATGGCCATTCCAGGCCGCCCCAGGGAAGGGTCTGGGGCAGGCCCCAGGCAGCCTGTTTGCTTTTCTCCCACCCGGCCCATCTACCACCTTTCAGGCCCTCTCTGCCTCGGTGAGCTGGCCTGCATCCTGCTTGGCATCCTCCAGCTGCCTGCGGGGTGACCGCGGGACCAGGGGACTTTGGCATGGGGAATGGGGAAAGGTCTCGGCCCTGCTCTCCTGGACTGCCATCGCCTTGATGAGGCACCGGCTCCTACACCATCACGGTTTTCTTTCTCCTTTTGATGCAGCTCTGTCTCATCTCCTTGCAAAAGAGGGAGGTTCAGGGTTATGGGGTCACTTCCAAGACCAAGTGGTGCAGAAAGGGCAGGCAAGCACATTTTGAAAGAAGTGCTTCTCTCTGTGAAGCATGGTATTAGGGTGAGAAATGAAAAGAGCAAAGCAGAGAGATGTGCTGAGGGCTCCTGCCTCTGCTCTCCCCTCAGGTCTAAGAGGACCCCCTAGTCATTTCCGCCCTGGTGCTCCAAAGTGTAGCCCCATCCTACAGACAGTCCCTCAGCCTGAGACAGATGGCTGTAGGTGGAGACAGACCTGCTCCCCGGGGAACTCTGGGATGGGTCATTGACCGGCCGGCCGGTCTCCCTGCCTTGCTGACAGCCCTGGAGGATTACCCACCGGACCCAGAAGAAGGGGCATTGCCTGCGGAGATACCTGCAGGTTGACAGGATTGAGTAAGGGACCAAGGCCTCAGCAAGGGTGAGGGCCCCCCTCCCCCTCCCCCCCCACACACGTCAGGTGCCCCTGGGGCAGCCTGGCTCGAGTGGGGGCCCACAGCGCCTGGGGAGAAGCTGGAGGGGCCAGAGGAGAGGGGAGGGTTTGCGCTCCTCTCTCGGCAAGGGCTCGTAAAGCTGCAGGTGTGAGATGTTGTTATTTAGTCTAGAGCCTGGTATGTGACAGCCCGGGCCCTCTCTCCTGCGCCTGCCGCCGCCACCGCCTCTGCTGGCCAGATAATTAGTCCATTACGACTCTCCCACCTCGGGTAGGTGGGGGCAGGGCGAGAGCCCACCCTCAGACTCCTTGTAATTCAACTTCCTGTGTTTTATGGAAGCGGGCTGTTGGGGGCAGCGAGTGAAAGGCCCTCCCTAGGCTGGGCCAACCCCTCACTCCGCTCCCAGCCCCCACCTCTCTCCTTCCCCGCCCCCCCCAACCCAGTTGCTGTGACCAAAGGTTATTTCCCAGCTTCGTATTCAAACTAATTTGTAGAAGTTTTTTACATCTCTTACCTGCCGAAAACATGAATACCAGACGGGTCTATCTCGTCCTGACTCTTGCTCTGCCTGTCTCTCTTCCTCCGCATCTCTCCTCTGTCTCTCTCTATTTTTATTACACGCTTATCGCCTTTTTCCCTCCTGCTTTTGAAATTGATTTCCTTTCCTTTCTCCCCCTATTCAGGACCTAAACGCTGAATGTTCGATATTTCATTTGAGACCGCTAATCGCATTACTGCCCTTGACGTTTTACAGATATCATATTATGGGCGCAAATTTGGCAAATTATTAGCGCTGTAATGTATAGCTTGTCAGAGGTATTTAAGACGCTAAGAGCCCAAGGCTTATCGGGGTTAGCAGAGAGCTCTCGTTGAGCTTTTGAAATGCAGAGAGCCAGTTATAAAACACACTGTGACTCTCTCTTCAGCTGGTGAAAAAAAGGAAAAGAGAAAAAGAGAAAGAAAAAGAAAAAAAATGTCACCCGTCTATCAGAGGCTTCCAGGGCTGATAACAAGCAAAATTCTTCTCTGTGGGTTTCACTGGAAATGTGAGAAGCTTTTAAAACATTTCTCAAGCTGTCTGGAAAAGAAAAAAAATCTTTATTGAAAGGATGTAGCAATCTTTTTTACTGTGGCCTATTTATCTCTGGGGAAAAAGCTGTAACAAGAAGATCCCCTACCGGCCATCAGCCGCGTCAGGGCCTGCCTGGCTTTGGTGGCGGACTTTGGTGTGGGGGGCTTGCTGAGAGAGAGTGGGGCCATCTTTGGCAGAAAGGGGAAAGGCTGCTGGCTCTGGTGCATTCCTCTGGGAGAGGTAGCCTCAGCACAACATCTAGCGCCTTGCTCACGGCTCATCAGACTCATCTCATCACATCCCTTTTGAATGAATGCGTGATTGAACCGACCAACCAAATAAACAGAGCCTTGAAGCTGCTGCCCCACTTTGGCTGGCCCACCTGTGCCCTGAACCTGTTGGCCCCCAGTACTGTCAGTAGTGAGGTGCTCTCTCAGCCCCCCACGACCAGCCCTGCTCTCTGAGCCTACACCAGCCTCTTCCTGTTCTTGTCATTGCCACCTGCTGATGACATCTCCCCTCTGGTCACTGTGAACTCTGGCACTTGGCTCGATATCTCCCCGGCCCCTATTCCTGCCCTCGTCCTGGGAATTTCAACACCCACAGGAACCATCCAAATCCCAGATTCTCTGCTCCAGTCTCCTGCACTCCTACAGCAGAAGGCCAGGATTTCTTCACCTCAGGAATCCCACATTCTAACCAGACCCTTCTATCCTTCTACATCTCTGCTACTTCCTCACTCCCACGGAGACTGGTTTTTGACCTTATGGAGACCCTCGATCCTTGGACCATTCCTAATGCAACAAGCCCATCATTCCCTCCTAGGCTCACTTTTATTCTTAACCTTGACCCTTTGATCAATCTCTTTAAAGAATTTCTTCCATCTCAGATCCAGCTCCGCATAAGTATTTGCTTTCTCCTCTAGCTCCGCCCTGTGATGCTGGACTGAGAAAATCACACAACCATTCTGCCTGGTACAGACTTTAGCTGGGCCCCAAATGCTTCTCACCAGTCCTCCGGCTTGGCCTAGAATCAATTCCCTTTTTCCCACAGCAGTTGTTTTAAGCCTTTCCTTCTTTCAAAAAATTTCCTTCCTTGCCTCTGTTTACCTCATTCTCCCTGGATGACTTCATTTCCTGCTTTACGGAGAGACTAGAGGCTAAAAGCTCAACTTTTCTCCCGTCTTAACCTTACCCTTGACCCAGAGGGTTATCTGCACAGCCATGCATCCTGACTCAGTACTGATCCTCTCCCTGTGCCCTGGTGCCCATCACCACTGCTCCTTGAGACCTTGCACTGCCATGTCTTCTTCAATGTCCCTCTTCCTACCAGCACCTTTCCCTGTACCTTCAAGCACCCTCAAATCTCCCCTTCAAACCTTGTTCCACACTATCGTTCAAGCATATTACTGCCCCATCTTCCCCTTTCTCTTTACCGATAGACTTGTTCGAAAGCAGTCCTAACTCTCACACGTCCATTGCCCCATCTCCAGCTCACTCAGCCCATTGTAGACTATGTTCGATCTCATGACGTTATGGATACTTGGATCACCTTTCCCCTCTTCAAATTCTTTTTCCTTAGCTTCTCCAACTCATTTCTTTGGGTTTTATCTACTCCTTCTCGTTCTCATTCCCTAGCTTCTCCTCCTGTGTATGTCCCTTCCACATGGTTGCTGCCCAGAATACTTTCAGTTGTCTCTTTTGACTTTACACAACTGCCCTGCGTGAGCTCAACCATGCCGGTGGTACCCCTTGCCCTCTAAACTCTGATGACTCCATGACTACAGCTTCAGCCTCAACCTCTCTCCTGAGCGTCCTGCCTCATATTCTAACTGCCAACTCACTATCTCCCCCCTTGAACCCTTGCAGGGCACCTCATATGCAACATATTCAAAAGTGACATCCGTGTATTTTTTTCATCCTGCAACTTAAATGATCCTTAAGCACCATTCAACAAAACACTCAAGCAAAACCTGGTTCAATCTAGATTCTTCCCTCTTTCCCTGCCCTTTACCTGTCCTCCTTCACCTACAAAGAAAAGAAATATTGGAGGTAGCGAAGGAGTAAGTTCCTTGTCTTGTACCTCATATCAAAATAAATTCCAGATGAATTAAAAAGTTAAATGCAAAGGATAAGCCATAACTAGATCTGTATCAAATACAGATATGTATAACAAGTTAGGGAAGGACCTTCTTAGCATAAACACAATGGAAGAAGTCACCAAGCTTTTAGATTTCTATACAACAATGAAAGTCCCACCACAAACAAAAATAAAAGACAAATACCAAAATGCCACTTGAAGAACAAAGATTTGCTGTAAACAAAGCAGAACATTTGATATTCCTAATATATAAAGAGTTCTTACAAATCAATAAAAAGCACTACTAGCTCAATATAAAATGAACTAAGGCATGAACAAGCAGTTTGCAAACGAAATAGGAAAATCTTCAAATTAATATAGCTAGTATAAATTAAATAAATGAGATAATATTTTGCCTATACAAATGGACAACTTCTAAAATGATAAAGTTCAGTGTTAATAAGTGTGGAGTTAGATAGGCATTTTTATATCCTATTAGTAAAAGCACATATTTGTATAACCTGCCTGGAAGCAATTTTGTAATGTACAGCAAAAGCCTTAAAATAGTCATGCCTTTTATTTTAGTAATTTGTATTTGGAATCTATTCTAAGAAAATAACTGGACCCGTGGTCAATGATTTATGCATAAGGATAACCGTGTCAGTATTACTTATAGCCAGGAAAATATGAAAACAACCTAAATGTTCAACAACAAAGGAATGATTACATAAATTATAGTAAAATCATTCAATGGAATATTGCACAGCCATTAAAAAAATCATGTTTTTGGAGAATATTTCGGAGAATATTTTGGAGAATAATAGCAGAGATCCTAAAATAAGGTTAATTAAAACTATGCAAAGAAAAAAAATAAAAGGAATCACACCAACATATTATACTGGGTGGTGGGATTATAGGTCACTCACTTTAGAGTTCTCTTGGTTTTCTAAATTATCTACAATGGACATATGTTACATTTACAATTAGAAAAAAACTTCCTGGGGCACCTGGGTGGCTCACTCAGTTAAGCATGTGACTCTTGATTTCTGCTCAGGTCATGATCTCAGGGTCCTGGGATAGAGCCCCGTGTTGGGGTCTTGAGATGGCTGGGCTCCTTGCCCAGTGGGGAGTCTGCTTCAGGATTCTTTTTCCCTCTGCCCCTCCCTCCCCACCACTCACTCTCATGCTCTCGCTCTCTCTCTCTCAAATAAATAATCTTTTTTTAAGATCTTATTTATTTATTTGACAGAGAGCACAAGCAGGGGGAGTGGCAGGCAGAGGGAGAGGGAGAAGGACTCGATCCCAGGACCCTGGGATCATGACCTGAGCTGAAGGCAGATGCTTAACCGACGGAGCACCCAGGCGCCCCAATATATAAATCTTTAAAAAACAATTCTGAGCATAGAGTCACCAATCACCCTCCCATGCTTGTCCTTCCACTTCAGTCCTTTCTTACAGCCCGTGCCAGCGACCGTTTTTAAATGCAAGTGTGACTGTGTCACTGTTTTTCAATCCCCGCCATGCTCCCTGTAACCCTTACCATATATTCAAGGTCTGCAGTAAGTTGCACTAAGTGCCTCACCCCACCTGTTTCTTCAGTCTCGCTTCCCACATACCTCATCCTCCCTAAACGTGCCCTGCTGATGCACAATACCATGGCCTTGCACACCTTGCCCCTTCCACCTGTTGTACTCCTACTTCCCTTTTCCATCCATCCTGTAAGAGCATTTCTTCAAGACTCAGCTCGAGGACTCCCAGCACTTAGTTCTTTTCTCTGACGTGCGCCAAGCACTCTGCTGGACCTCTTTTGTGACAGTTAACCCCGTGAGACTATAAGAGCGCTGAGGCCATAGTCTTTTCCTAATTTTTGCTTATTTTCTCAGCATCTAGCACAATGCCTGGTGTGTAGTACATGTTTAATGAATATCAGATAAGTGATCGATTTGAGGATTTCTGATTCTTCCCTGACCCTTTGATGACAGAGAACAGGAGGGAGAGAGCCCCTCTAGCCATGACATTTCAGGGAAGGAGAGCTCTGGTGTCAACCTCCCTGTTTGAATTCCCTCTATTAGGACAAACTAACATCAGCCAACCTCTGCTTGAATACCTCTTATGAGGGGGAGCTCATTACTTCTCAGAGCAGTCCTTGTCTAGATACCTGATTGTTAGAAAATACTTTTCTTAAAAAGAACCCAAATTTGAGGAGTCTAAATTTGCTTTAACCTTCCTGTTCTTGGTTTTCCAAATGGGGGACATACAGGAATCAGCTCCCTCTGCCTTTATCAGCTTCCTTTTTTACAAACTGATGATTCCTGCCTTTCTTTCTATGGTGCTGAGTCCCCTGCCCTGCCTTGCAGTACTGTTTTTACTTACTACAGATTATCTCTACCCCACTGAGCAATATGCTGCTGACAGCTCATAGTAGTGCTTTCCATGTGAAAAGCTCTGTGGTTTGCAGTAGGTCTTCTTGTATATGGTTGGTTGGGGCTCTTGGAGATGGTGCCCGGACCTGCGCTGCCTGAGGCAACTTGACCCAGGGCGGAGCAGGGTGAGCCTGTCACTGCTTTGCGAATGCAGTGGGATCTCTCATTCGCTACTGGCTCCTATTGAGCTGGTTACCAACCGAAACCCCAAACTGTTCATTGCTGAGTCATGTCTCTTTCACCCCATTCTATGCTGTTGGGTTTTTATTTTTTATTTTATGTTTTTTAAGATCTTATTTATCTATCTGAGAGAAAGCGAGAGAGATCACAGAGGGAGGGGGGAGGGAGAAGCAAACTCGACACTGAACAGAGAGCCGGATGTGGGACTCCATCCCAGGACCCCGAGATCATGACCCAAGCCAAGGGCGGACACTTTCCTGACTGAGCTATCCAGGCACCCCATGTGCTGTTAGATTTTTAGATCCAAATTCAGACCTTTACATTTATTATTATTATTATTATTATTATTATTATTATTATTATTATCTTTTCTCTTCATTGAGTCCCTACTATATACCGGGGTAGGCACTTCAGATATATGCATATATTGATATCGTCTATCAAATATTTTAGTCCTTATTAACATTATGGGTAGGTTTTATTATTTCCATTTTATAGGTAGGGAAACTAAAGCTGAGAAAGCTAAGAAGTTTTCCCAAGGATGAATAGTTTAGAAGAGACAGAAGTGTTTTCAGACTTCCAAGCCCATGTTCTTTTTTTTTTTTTTCCTCTTCTCATGATAAAGTGTGTCTTTCGATGCGGAAGAAGGACTGGGACAGTGTGACTTCAGTGCTCATCGTGTGACTGGCCCAGGGTTAGGGGTGCTGCATCAGGGGTCTCAGTTCCTCTCCATCATGACCCTGGGGAGGGCATCAGTAGCCTGCTTCCTGTCCACCTCAGGCTCCTGCAGATGGGAACAGCCCAGAGTAGAGGGGGCTCCTGGGGCTTTCCGTTGAACCAGCCCCTGAAGACCCACTGACCACCACATGGGAGGAAGAGGGAGCTTCCAGGGTCCTCAGGGAACGGGAGTGGTGACCCGCCCAGCGCAACAGGATGGAGCCACAGTGGAGCTGTCCCTGGACCAGGTCAGTCGCTGCCTGCGCCTTTAAGGACTAGACTCAAAGGAAGGAGAAAGTAGATGACAATGAAGCAAAGGGCTTTCAATATCACAGAAACAGAGGTTTCCCCTGCTCTCTCTGGTTTTGGAGGGGGCTACCTGGCTTTGAGTGCCTAATGCGTGCTGGATTAGTGGTTGTTACCTAGAGAGTAAATGAAAGTCCACTGAAGGCTCTATCTGATTTGGGATGCTGGTGTGAGTTTACAGACCTTCAGTTCACATCGGTTCTTTCAAACTGCAATAAGTAAAAACATGGACTAAGTGCTTGGTCTGGGCCAGGCTCTACGCTAGGTCCTAGGACAGTAAGGCATAAGACACATGCCCTGCAGAGATTCCAAAGCTGCTGATCGACACTGAAATAGAAGTAAGTACAGGCACATAAGAGCAGACTAGATCAGAATAGGGGTGGAGTATCAGAAAAAGCTTCTGCAGGAGATAATGCCCAACCTAACGTATGACAAGTTGGCCGGGGGGAAAAAGTAGATGGCCATTCCAGGCAGAGGGATCAAAATGAGCAAACAGGAAAGCCTCCTTTGTTAGGGGGAACTAGACCCAATTCAGCATTGCAGGGGCATTGGGGGAGGAGCAGAGCACAAAAGATGGGGTGAAGAGGGAGGTGGATACCAGTTCACCGAAGGTCTTGTAGCCTCTGCTAAAGAACTTGAACTTGATTCTTTGGTCAGTTCACATAACAATTGCCCCTATATCCCAAATACCATTTATTAGCTGTTGGAGTCTGCCACAGCACTGGTATGTAGTCTGTTCTAGAGACACAAATCACCCTTCAGCCTGCTGTTCTGTCCTTGGACTTGGAGACCATCAGGTGTCCCAATGAGGTGGTCATTGCTTTATCATCATTGTCATCATCATCATCATGGTTATCATAATAATCAAATAATAAAACAGAATTGCATGTGAGAGAGAATTGTGAACCTCCATTTCATCAACCTAAAGTCCCTGGGATATTAAAGCATGTCTCTGGTATTAGAAAATAGTCTAGTGGTCATTTCTCTGACCAGCCGTAGTCTGATTCAGACAGACATTTAAAGAGTGTAGAGAATAAAGACAGCAAAGAACATATCTAGAACAGAAAGTTCTGACATATTATTAAGATCTTCCAATGGAGATGTCATTCGCAGGGAGAAAAGGGAGTTCTGGAGTGGTCCAGGGGGTACTTACAGCATGTATGTACAGACACATCTATAACACATGCAGCACACATAAGACCAGGGGCAGTTATAGCGTGTCCTCTTGTTAGGAGTAAAGCTTTCTGGCTTCAAGGGGTTGGTGGCCCTGTAGACCCAACAGCTTCAGTCTATCTCTTCCTTCCATGTGGGGAGGGGCTTCCGATATACCCTCCCTTCAGGAGGCTGTGGTTTCTGGGAATGTAGTGGAATTTAATTTGTGAATTAGCAGATCCACCATGGATCACTAAAGGGAGTGTGGCTGTTGAGGGTACGTCTCCAGCCTTTTTGAAGTTGACATCCATTTCCTGGACCCCTCATGCATCCTTTGGTATTTCAAGACAGCACAGAGCAAGACAGAATTGACTCCTTGCCCTGCCACAGCTCCTGGGGAATGACTAAAGTCGATGTCCCCTTGCAGGTCTGAGAGGACACACAGGGCCTAGCTAAGGCTTCTGGTCAGAGGGCTCCCTGTTAAGCACTGGCCTCTTCCATCCTGTGGCCCGTTCCTGACCGTGAGGCTGTCAGGAGCTGGTTATGTGTTGTGGGTGCCGGCAGTCCGAAAGAGACCTTACCGGCAAAGTGCACTGAAAGCTCGGCAATTCCCCTGCAGCCTGGGGCGCGGTGAGGCGGGCTGACAGGGCCCCAGAGCCTCTCCCTGCTCCATCACTAAATAAGGGGGCTCTTAAAATCTAACAGAAAAACGGAGAAGGGGGCCTCTCTCTTTCCCAACCCCAGCACCCTGATGGGCCTCTCCTGTGTCTGCTGACGGTGATGGAGTAGAGTGACCTTAAGAGGTGTGGCCTGGGCCCCGTGGACTGGCTGGAAAATTCTTGGGGGTTCCCTCACTTATTCTCAGCTTCCCCTGCAGAGTCGGGGACTGGGTCATAGGCGTGCCTGGAGCGTGCCGAGGCAGAAAGCAAGTCTTTGCAAGAACCACTGATCTCTAGAACGTCTTCCCCAAACAAGGCTGTCTGGGCTACATTCAGTCGGCGCTTTGGGGTAAGGCGGTGGGGGCGAAGTGTTGCTTTGAACTGGGTTACTTGAGCTACCACTCTGGAAGGTTGGAAAGCAAGTGGTGCAGATTTACAAGGTCTCATTAAACCGCCTGTGGGCCTGGTACAGGACTCTGTCCTTGGAGGTTCTGTGCCGTCCAAAGGGCTAAGGGCACTGCGTCTCTGGGTCCGGAACCACGGGCCTGCAGCCTTCCTCGGCGCTTACCCTCCTTGCTTTCCCCCTGAGCTGCCGAGATGGGGAAGGATGGGATCTCGTTGCTTCACTCTCATGAAATGGCGCATCAGTAAGTGCTACTTAAGAAAACACATGGTCTGCCCCTTGAAAAGGCCCCCCTCTGCTGCTGCCGCCACCAACACCTTTCTTTATTCCGCCCAAACCTCACCAAGGGGAATTCGAAACAACTGTGGTGATAAATCCGCCTGCAGATAATTGGCAAGAAAACAACACTTGTGCAGTATATAACGTTTTATGGTTGTTTCATGTACTTTATTATAATACTAATGAGCAGTTATATATCAGGAGCTAACTGCACGCCGGATTAGCTTGTTAGCATGATATGAAATGGCAGAGCAAACAGTCCAGGCCCCTCGCTCCCTGCATGCCTCCCCCACCCTCCCTCCCTACCCCTCGGTCCCATTTGCACTCAGTAATTAGTATGCAAATTAGGCCCCGGGACCACACAAGTTCTAGTATATTACAAGGGCTTTATTATGCTCTTGTGAGTACATGATGGAAACGGCCCATGACAGTGTTTATCTCAGTACCTCTGTCTTGCCTTCTTTATCTCTCTCTCTCTCTCTACCCCTCTGCGTGTGCACACACACACACACACACACACACACGCACACCTTCCTTTGCATGGTCTACAACCAACCTCATCCTGAATCAGACCTCCAAACTTGATAGAGGTTTAACTAGGTCTTTCTGCCTCTATTTGAACATATCTAGTAATGGGAAGCCTGCTCCTTCTGGAAGCCATAGTTCCATTCCAACTGCCATAATTGAGAGACAATACTCCCTTTTTCGTGGTTGTTAATGTGTGTGTGTGTATCAGTCACAGACCCCTTTAAAAATTTATTGAAAGTCATGGACCCCAATACATATTCACATACACGCAACATTTTCTATTTGGCGTTAGGAATCCTAAAACCCATGCATAGAGGGGGATCCATAGACTTCTTACCTCATATTAGGCCGAAATTTAATTTGCCTTTATTTAATTCTTGCCCTGGGATTAAAGTTCTGCCCTTTGAATCTCTTCAGAAGAAATCTCTTCTCTTTACTCTGTGATAAACTGGCAAGTATTTAAGAATTCCTATCACATTTCTCAAATTATTCTTTCCCCAGCTGCCCCAACCATTGATCACAAATCATGGTTTCAAGACATCTTTCCACCCTGACCAAATCTGCCCTAGTTATCAATGGCCCGCCAGGAGTAGGAACCCGAGTCAGAGCAGACCATCTCCACTGCGCTGTGGCATGACCAACCCTCCTTTGTTCTACACACCGTACCTCATTAATGTGGCCAAAGTCTTCCGAAGTCTTTTGGCAAATATAAATTCACCCGAGACTCCCAGGTCTTCTTCCCACGAATTCTTCTCAAGGTATAATTCCTCCAATCTACACTTTCTCATATTTTATATTTTTTTTAGCCTACAAGTAGAATACTTAGTTGTTCTGTTAAATTTCACTTGTGTTCCAACTTGTGGAAGTGACTTTTGAATCCTGATTCTGTAACCCATCTGTAACCCAACCCGTCTTGAAAACTGATTCTGTCCTTAGCCTTGTCTCACTTATACATTTGTTAGCTTTATTGTTTCTGACTTCAAGTTGTTGATAAAAAATGCTGAACAGAGCAAAGGACATCATCCTGCTCTGTGTCACTCAAGACCTCTTTTACAAACTCTGATCAATATTCTTCAGGTGTGGCTATCCAGTGTGCTCTGGATCTACCTGACTTTCTACTATATGTGTGTCATTTCTTTTTTACCCTCTTTTTTCTGTCTCATTTTACCCAGCAACTGTTTTTTAAACCTTCCTCCTTCCTGAAAATATCTCCCCTTGATCCTGTTTTTCCCCTGAAGTACCCCTATTTTTCACATTCCCTCTTGAAAGAAGAGTCCACACTTTCTCACTTCCCAACCAGAAGTGAACTGGCTGGTCTGACTTCTGCCTGCACTCACGCCAATGAAACTGCTGTCACAAAGATCACTAACAACCGCTGAATTGCCAAATCCCGTGGACACTTTTCTCTCTTTGTCTTATTTGATTTCACTTTTGCATTTGACACCAAAAATCATTGTCTTCTTATTTTATTTTATTTTAAGAGAGAGAGAGACAGCCAGCAGGGGAAGGGGAGGGTCAGAGGGAGAGGGAGAGACTCTCAAGCAGACTCCCCATGGAGCACTTAGCCCAACAGAAGGCTCAATCTCACAACCCTGAGATCATGGCCTGAGCTGAAATCAAGAGTCAGATGCTTAACCAACTGAGCCACCCAGGCACCACTCATTGCCTTCTTCTTAAAAAAATCTATTCCTATGACTTGCCATGAGCCCGGGACATGACTCTCATAGATCTATCCTAACTCTGAGCATTCCTTCTCAGTCTCCTTGGGTGGCTCCTGTTCTTGCACCTGCCCCTAAACCCCTCAGCTTTCTACATCTAGTTCTGCTTTCCCTCTTCTTTTCATTTTTTTGTTGGCTTATTCAAAATAAGTACCAATGAGTAATTCTATGTGCCATGCACATATTAGATGGCAAGATTCAAGGATTCATGTAGCACAGACCCTACCTCCAAGGAGCTCAAGCTAATAGTCATAATACAATGTGATGAGTGTTTGAAGGGAGGAGAGGTATGAGGAAGATATTATAGGAGCCAAGAGGAATGGGTGAGCCAATCTGGAGAGGGCGGAAATGATTACACAGCAAAGGTAATATTAAAATCAGTCTTAAAGGACGAGTAGGGGGTTGCTAAGCTGTTCTAAAAATCCCTTATTTCTGAATCCGCTACCTCTCCTTTTCCCATCTGTATCACTGCAACACTCTTCCAGAATTTCCAGATTCCAGGTCTCACTCCTTGCTCCCTTCAACCTGCACTACTCCCCAATCTAACTAACCTCCACACTCATCATGAGAGTTTAAAAGATAACTCTGATTCTTTGTAAAATACTTTGTTGATTCCCTTTGCTTATAAGATAAACCCCAAACTCTCCAGCGTGGTACACACAATCTCTCTTACAAATCTGGCGTCCGTTAACGTGTCTGCTCTCTTTGGGCGCTTTTTGCTTGGCAGGTGGTCTTGCCCACTCTGATAGGGTCCATCATAGTTGGCCATGAGAAATCCAGCCTATAAAAGGCATTCTCTAACATAGCTTCAGTTGAACTTTGAAGAATGCTCCTCCACCCACCCAAGCTCAAAGTCTACACCTAAAGGCCTCCCGCCAATACCTCCAAGCCACCTTCTCCCCTCCCACTGCCTCCATCTCTTTCCCAGGCTGCAGCAAACCCTTCAGTATAAGCAGGGGGAGAGAGCAGGGCAGTTGCTGCCCAAAGGAGAAAGACAGAAAGGAAGAATCCGTAAAGCAGGAGCACAGAATAATGGGCTTCATGAATACTTAGCATAAGGAAGAGAGGGGAAAAAAAATCTGTGTAGCAGGCAGTTTTTGTAAAGCGTTGAACTGTACCACACATCACCCCCTGACAGGCCCTGATGTTAGCTCCTGGAATGGATCACAAGAGACTCATTAGAAAAAACAAATATTATCGCACGCTGAAATGATTTATGGAGAAAAATGAAAAATTTTGTGTTGTTGCGTTCCCTCTCACTCACTCCCCCTCGCCTCTGCCTTCTTATGGGGAAGTTATTTATGGCTCCAGACCCTTAACAAGAGAACAGCAAAGCTCTGAGCTGATCACTCCTGCAAACTGCCTACATTTGATTTTTATTAGTGACTTAAAGCTTCCTTTTTTTTCTTTATTGTCCTGGGTGAACCAAAATGCATTTTAATGCCTGCTATTCAGGCCAGATAAGAAATGTGTATATGCCTCCTGCACAAACCAGCCGCTGCAATGTCTCTGCCCAGAACTGAGGATGATGCAGAAGTGGGGAGGGAGAAAGATCAAACTCTTTGAGAGGACGAGCCAGGTGCCGCGAATAGGGGCGCTTAACACATCTCCCCCTTCCATGGTGGCCACAAGGGACAACAAATTTGTCCTTGTTGAAGTGGAGACGGAACCAAGGAAGTTCCAGACAAGGAAAAGAAACAGTAATTGACAGTTGTTGTGGTTTGCTATAAACCAGGCTTTATTCCAGGTGTTTTCACTTAGATTATTTCACTCAATCTTCCTAACAACCGGGAGTTAGGTATCCTTATGCTCATTTCATGGAAGAAGAAACTGAACTTCGGAAAAGTCAAGTAACTTATCCAAAGTCACGTAGCTAGTAATCAACTGAGCTGGGAGTCCAATCCAGGTCCATCTCATACCATTGTCTGGATTTGTTCCTCTGTACACCTTGTCTCCTGGACTGAATCCTGAAATCTCTAGAAGCATAACTTCTGAGCACTAATTGGAAGCCTCCTCAGAAACCTGTTTCATAGTCCCATCTTTTACCGGCCATAGAATCTTCCCCTTTTCTGTCTTGGATAGGTGTCACCAAGCCCCTGCTGGATGCTGTTATTTTTCAAGGAAGCCCATGGAGCCCCTCACACTGGACAGTGATCTGAACATCTCCAGTTGGGTCAGACGCTTTCCCATTCTGGTCACCTCAGACTGGCCCCTGGCAACTGTTAGCGTCCCTCTTACCCTACGTCTCTTGGACATAGGTCACTTTACAAAATGCAATATTGAGAAATTCCTCTTGAGAAAAGTTTTTAGCATTTGAAGTCCCCAGATGGAAGGTAGTCCTTGCTTCCCTCACAGTGGCAACCAGGACAGGCACTACAGGAGAGTCTGGACTTGACCTAACTAATGCTGATCACCTGTGGCTGCCTGGTCTTCCTGATCTTTGACCTCTGTCTTTGCACTCTGGTCCTCTAAGGCCCCAGAGTCTCTCTAGCTGTTTCTCATTAAATAATGGCAGCACTGGGCCAAGAACAGAGTGGGTACCTGTACAGACCCCTGTGGACCCTCAAGACATGTTTACAGTCAACTATCATTTTCCCTTTCCTGGTTATTTCCATTGTGATGCACAAATAGCGAGCTCTTACTGTGAAACAAACAGTTAATTAAGAAATCTCAGCGGGCAGGGGCTGACCAAGTCTTTCATTTGTCTCTGGATGCTGCTAGTCCAGGTCAAGACCTCACTAAGGGCAGTCAGGGGTGGGTTACATACCGATCCCCCCCAGTGACTAGCCTTGGGAAATGCCCTGCTAATGCCTCTGCGCTTTGGTCTGTCTCTTGTGGGATGGAGAGGATGTTGGGAGTGGAGAAGGGTTCAACAGGCAGTCCGAAACTATGGAGAGGTGGTCTGAGTGGACAATCCAGCTAATCCTAGTCTGTGCTTCCCTTCCACGATTTGTCCTAGGGGAAGCTCGGGTCCCTGGAGATAGGACAGTGGTATTGGCACCATGGGCCTGGGAGCCCCAGATGAAAGGCCATGGGGGCTGCACTTTGGTGTGATCTGTAACTCACTCTGACATCTGAACAGAAGGAAGGGCCACTGACTAAAAAGCAGCCCATCCCCCCACGCACCCCACCCCTTGTTTAATCCCCAGGAGAACTGGCAGCCCAGCCTGGACATTTCTAGCAGTTCCTCCCTGGAGCACCTCGTTCTTCGTTCTCCTTCCACAAACTGGGCTGGGCCAAATAAGCCTGGAAAGGGGACCAAGGGAGTGCTAGAGAAAGAAGGGGTGATGGAGCAGCCTGGAGCCTGGAGGGTCTGAACCTACCCGCCCTGCCCCAGCCCTTCCCTCCCCGGGGCCTACTCTAGGGCCAGCCACACGGGGCCTCATTCCTGCAGGGCCCCGTCTCTCGGCAGTGTTGCTAGGTGCGGTGAGTCCGGCGCCTGCCACCGGCTGGCCAAGGCTCTGCCTAGAGACCACTGGGGAGGCTGGGAAGAAGGAGCTGCATTATTTGGTTGATCCCTCCCTCCCTCCCCCAGCCTCAGCACAGTGAGCTTTCCGGAGGGATGGTTATGAGCCAGCCCATCCCCAGGCCTTCCTCTTTGTGCAGAGACCTCCCCGTCAGACCCCCCACCTTCGCTCACTACCCCCTCCCCCTTCCCTCTGGTTCAGCAGAGCCAGAGTTAAGCCCGGGGTTAATGCCCAGTGACACCTGCAGGTTGGCTAGTGTTGTTGACATGGGGGTGGGGGGAGGGGAGGGGTGATGGGGGAGATCGTTGGTGGCTTTATTATGGAGAACTCAGCAGGCCTGGGGCCTTCTATTGTCCAAGTGGCAAATAAATAAATAGGAGAAAGTAAGTCTTCCCCATGGCTTACCGACGGGAGGTTAACAGCTGGACATGACATGACAAATTGGGCATTTTTCTTTGGGGACTGATCCTTACAGCAGCTAGCAGGGAGAATGAGAGAGAGAGGGAGGGGGGAGTTGAGAGAGAGAGAGAGAAAAAAAAAGAAAGCCGGAGCACAGACCCAGCTAGTCACGGAAGTCAACATTGAAGCTGCATGTTCATGGACAGGGGTATGTGACTGGGGTGTACGGTGAACATGACATCATATTTTGGACATTTGGGAAAAAAAACTACAGTAATTTTGCATGCCTGAGGAGTGAATCCCAGAGCCCCAGAGGCTGGGTGTCTGGCTGTGTGGGGAGAGATGTCTCCGTCTCCCCCATCCTGCCAAATGGAAAACCAAAAGGTCAACATTGGCTCCAATCTTAAAGGATCTCCTCCTTCCAAATGGGTGGGATGTTGACAGTGGTGGAGCCTATATCCCAAGCCTGAGACTGCAGAGGTGTGCCCAGGTGGCTGGTACTGTCCAGCCGGGCAGCAGAGCAGCCTGCCTGTCCTTGTAACTCAGGTCAGGGAGCTGGGCCTCTCCCCTGGTCCCATCCCACCTTCTTTCTCTTCCCCCAGGAGTGCCCAGCAGCAGGGCTGGAGGCCCAGAGGAGATAACCTCTCTCAGACAATCTCGGTTGCCCACTGTAAATTGAAGTTGGGGGTGGGGGGAGCAGCAGAACAGAGCAGAAGCAGATGGAGGATGCTTGATCTCTGCCAGGGCCTCAGAACCATTCAAGCCAAGACTGGTCTCCACCTTTTTCTGAGGCAGCAGAATGTAGTGATTAACAGCTTGTCCTTGAGCTGGACAGATCTAGGGTCCCATCCTGTTCCTTTTCTTCTTGGCCCTGTGGTCTTGGCATGTTATTTATCCTCTCTAAGCCTTGGTTTCCTTATAGGTAAAATGGGGATCATACTAGTACCTTCCACATAGGCCGAGGCAAAGTTTAAATGAGTTAAGGCATGAAGTGTTGAGTGTAGAGTCTGGCATGTGATAAATCCTTTATAAATGCTACTTAGTAGTATTCTGGGGCTGGCCAACCTTTCTCTCCCTTTTGCCCTGTATTTTAAGATTGACAAGGGGGAGGGGGTGTGCTGTATGGAACCGTCCTCTGCAGGGGAAAGGAAGTGCATACCCAGTCCGCAGCCACAGAAGTTAAATCCATTGTCTCTAAAGGCCTGGTGTGGTTAGCCTAGAGCCTTCATAGAGCCTTGCTTGCAAGAATCACCCTTTCCCCCTCATCCTCCCAAAACTCACGTTTCTAGCAGTGGGTTGCAAGGAGCATCCTTGCTGGGCGTGATTCTGCTCCCTGCCCACTCCGTGGGGGAAGCCTGGCCAACATTCCAAGGACATTTCAAGGGAAGAGAGGATTCCTGACCTTCAAGAGGGTTTGCGGTTTGTTTTTCTAGAAGGCAAAATCTCCATTCTCCCTCTAGAACCAGAGAAACACCACAGGAAGATTCCCAAACTGAAGTGATTGATTCATTCAGGAAATACTGACTGAACACTTACCAAATGTCAAGCACTGCTCTAGACACTGGGAAGAGAGCCAGAGACAAAGCGAGCAAAACCCCCTGCCCTCGGGAAGCTTACCTCCCAGGTCTCTAAGAAATCTACCTCAGTGTTGGCACATGTCACAGTTACCTCCACCCCTTACATGGGCTTTCCAGGGTGGCCAGGGCCTACAATGGTCTTTGAGGCTCTTCCTGTTGGGTTCAGGCCCACAGGAAAGCCAATCACAAGGGAGCTGGAGAGGTGTGCAGGACGTGAGACAAGAGCTGATGGAACATCTGGGAACTTTGGTTGCATGGAAGGCAGTCTCCAATGATTAGCAAAAGCTTCATCGAAGGGAGGTTTGAGAGGAGGGGGAGAAACTCAGAAAAGGAAGCTAGAGCATATCGCGTGCTTATTCCATGCCAGAACATCAGATACTTTATGTACACTGGCCAATCTCACCTCACAGGCCCTCTGTGAGGCAGTTAATATTATTCTCCCCATACAGGTGAGGACCCTGAGAGTCAGAAGAGAACGTGACTTATCCAAGACCCATAGCTGGTTCATGACAAGAACTGGATTTGAATCCAGAGCTGTGGGTCTTTCCTCTGGCCCATAATGTCCCATATCGGTTTGCAGGAGAAAGCCTGCCAGAGGGTTTAGAGGCAACAACTGTGGAGGGGGAGAGGCGGGGAGAGCGGGCCAGAGTTTGGAGTGTTAAAAGGGCAAAGGAGAGGAGAAATCTAGGGGGGCCTGAAGAGCAGGCGAGACCTCAGCCTCCCTAAAGCATCAACCCCCTTATCCTTTCAAAGTTAAAGTCCCTGCCCTTGGCCAGACCCTACTGCAAATCTTCCTGTACTAGGTGAGGAACCATCTGAACCTGAGCAAGAGAGACGGACTAGTTCTTTAACGATCACTGCCAGACGGTGGAACCAAAGGGGTGGATGGTTGATAGAAAGGAGATTTGAAAGCTGTAGGGCCTTCCCCCGTGACCAAGACAGGAAGCACACCGCGGGGACTCATGCGCGTGGTCAGGTGGGCGGCTCGCTCCCAGCCTTGGTTGTTCTAACCCTTCAGCCTCCTCAGCCAGTACCGAAGGTCGAATTCTCTTGTCCTCCTCCCACAGCCCAGAGCCTTGGCTCAGGGGCCTGTGGGCCCAGCCCAGGAGTTCCAGCGGCCAGGCTTTGTGCCTGGCGAATCCCTTCCGCTGCCAGGATCTGAGAGCAGAAGCCACACAGGAGCGCTCATCTTCCAGGAAGGCCTTCCCCCAGCCCCCACCACTCACTCCCCTATATAATATTCCACGTTAGAGCTCATAAATGCTGCTGCGGGTCCCCAGCCTGATTGAATTTGGAAGCCATTGTTTACAGACGTCTGGCTGTACAGGGGGATTTATTGAATTTTCCATGAAATGTTGCTCCCCTAATGCTGTAAAAGGCAAGCAGCCCACATCAGAGGAGCCCTGCGGTAGAGGATCACGTTACCCCGAGATGGAGTGCCTGCTTCAGAACCGTTGCCACCCCCAGCTCTGGCTGTGAGCAGGCGAGAAAGGCCTCAGGGCTCGCTCCTGAGCCCGCCGCACCAGCACCCCAAAGCTGTGACTCCTAAGGCCACATCTGTCCTTTCTTTCCCCTCAGCCCTCTTCCAGTCAATCCCAAAGGCCCCCAGTCTCTGTGTCAAACACAATCGAGAAGAGAGCATAAGGGCACGCCTGAGCCTTCCTGGCTGCTAACTGGTGTCCCCCGCCCCCCGCAGCCCCCATGTCTCAGAGCCATCCTCCTCTCCCCACACCTCCTGCTGCCCACTTCACACCCCTCACTGCGGCAGCCTGGCCACCTGCTTCCCCTCGGGGGTGTCCTGGGCCACCTAAGGGCAGGTGAGGCAGAATAGGTGTTCAGTCAATGTTTGTTTTGCAAAGGAAGAGGAGGAGTCGGGGCAGAAAGAAGGGAGGAATGCCTCAAGGCGTTCCAGAGTGTCACAGGTGGAAGGGTCTCCTTCCTGCAGGATCACTAGCACACTGGCCCTAGGGATCCATGACCACGAGAGGCCCCGGGACAAGGGAAGGGCATCCCCAACAGCCGCGTGAGACGCCTGAAGTGGAGATGTGTCCTTGTGTGCCTCACAGAAATGCAACTGGGCGAAGTCTTTCCCATTTTCAAAATCTGCACCCTTCACTGCCTCGTGGCTCAAAGGGCTGTTTATACTTAACCACCTCTACTTCTCAGCACTGGCTCATTACTGCCATCATCCCTGGATCTGCTCTCTGAAAGGTCATGCGTCTGAATCCCTAAGTCTCTCTTCGCCCTTGCCCTTCTCAGCACCCCTTCGGCTCACCTGCCAGACGCCTTTTGGAAACTCTTCTCCAAGCTCCTGGTTCTTGCAGACAGCTCCTTCTCTGGCTCTCTGCCCCCCTCGCGCCCTGAATAGAAGTAGGTGTCTCCCAGCGTTCTGTCTTTGACCCTCTGCTCTCAGTATACACTTGCATCTGATGATCTCATCCGTTCTGCAGCTGCAACTATCATCTGTACTTAGAGGACTCCTGAATATAAAGCTCCAGATCTGACCTCGGGCTGCTCTGATCCCATTTTTCCAAATGCCTGGTGAATACCTTCAGCACTATGTCCCATAGACATCGTGAAATTCAATCCATCATCTAGCCCCCACCCCCGTCATAATTCACCTTCAGTGGTCCTTATTTCTGTTGATGACATTATCGTCCTTTCAATTACCCAGTCAGGAAATCCTGGAGTGATCTTTGGTATAGAGGCCCTAGACCTGCAAACCCACTGCATACCGACTATCCCCACCTGGGCCAATGCTGTCCCCACACAGCATCATGACGCCTCGACACGCACACACGTACACACACAACCTGTTCTCTTTCCTTTATTTCTCTCTCAGCATGAACAGCACCACACTTCTCCCAGGCACCTAAGCCAGAAACCTAGGCCTCCACGCTCTCTTCCCTCTTGGCCTCACATCTTCTGTGTTCCATCAGTCACCGTGTCCTGTGGATTCCTTACCATCCCTTCTGTACGTCCCCTCATTGCTAGCCCCTGCTACTGACTTAGCTCAGTGTGGGGTCCTCAACATGCCTCACTTATATTATCTAAAAATCCTCCCAGCTGGTGTTCACTGTCCAGTCTTTCTCTCTCCCACCCATCCTTCCCCCCTGCTGCTAGAATGCCATCCTCAAACCTGTCTAAAGCCTGCCAAGGACTCCTCACTGCTCTAGAATAATCCCCAAGCCCTCCAAGCCTCCAAGCATTTGCACACACCCTTTTACCTGGCGTGTACCCCTCCACCCGAGCGCCCTACCCTGACCCCTTGGTTCAGCCTCTACTCAGTACACTCCCGATGGTTCTTTTGGGACCCAGCTCAGAGGTCCTCTCCTCTGTGCCATCTTCCAACCCCTCCAGGCACAAATGGGCACCTTGTTCACGGCCACTATGAGACCAGACGCGCTGTAGCCTTGTCATGCTTAGTACACTGGACGGCTGTCCCCTCTAGCTAGGCCACGTCTTGTTAGTTTCTAACCCCTGCAGCTAGCATAGCATCTTACATCTAGAAGGATCTCTGTGAACCAGTGCTAAAGGCAGGTCAAGTTTAAGTGAAGGAGGCACGGCATACCTAAGGAAACTTCATCTACGGTGGGGTTTTTTTTCTCTCCACCTTTTCTGCGGTTCTCAAAAGGGGCAGAGTCCAAAGGGGATCATCTCTCTCTTGCGTCACATTGTTCTCAGCCTGATCCCGGTGTGTCCAGGGGTAGGAGGCATTCACCAGCCTCAAGTTTCTGAAGTCTGGGACTCCCTCTCTCTCCCCTGGCCTCCACCCTCCTGATCTGTCACCCCTCCCCATTCTGCCTCCACAATCTGACAACCCCTTCCCCTTCCTCTCCCTGCCTCTTAGCTGGGGGACACCTGGCCTCTCCCATGCCTTCCTCCAGGGTAACTGAAGGACCTCAGAGAGAAAAACAATGATCCTCCAGAGACATGTGTTCACCACGTTAGGAAAACATGCCACGCTGCAGGCACCAGCCTGAAGGAGGGGGTCTATAGCCAAGGACGGGGAGAGTCCCCACACCAGCCTCTTAGCTCTCAGACAGACCCACCCTCACTCTGACTCGGGGGGTGGGCAGTGGTTCTGGAGAGAAGTAGCAGGACATTGTTTTCTCAGATTTAATTGGTTTATTTATCCTATGCCTGGGCTCCATCTGTCCAACCTCCAAAAAGAGAAGCAACGAGGGCCCCAAGCCACCATAGGATCCCTGTCCTCAGCCTGTAGCTCTGCAGGGACCTGGAGCCAGCTGAGAAGTTTGGAGTTTGTCCCCTGCAGGGCAGAAGCCTGGAGGGCCCTCAGGCCCTAAGGGCCAGTTGTCCAGACGGATAGAAATAGAGCAAATCAACCGAGAAGAGAGCATAAGTGCACGCCTAAGCCTTCCTGGCTTCTGATCAGTGTCCCCCCGCAGTCCCCTTGTCAAGGCCAGGAGGTCCGGGGGGTCTTGGAGAGGTGGCCCAAGGCCAGTTCAGAGAAAACGTCCAGAGGGCCCAGGTCTGACCTTGCCGACTGCAGATGTGTGAGACAGGTTTGATGAGGAGGCAGGGGGAGATATTTGGGGTTAGGGATACATCCCCTAGGGGAACCCACTATGTGCCAGTCTCAGGGTGCATTCGCTGGGAAGGCCGCTGAGCAGCTGCCCTCGATTTTGCCGAGTTTGGGCAGCATTCAGCCCTCTGAACTCAGGGACAACAGGGCGAAGCTCCTCCCCTGGGTGCCAAGGGAGAATCAGAGGGCTTGTCAGCAGTGATAAGTTGATGGGAAGAATAAGAAATGGGGAAATCAGGAGAGCCAGAGATTCTAAAGAGATGCAGAAAAATTGCTTTTCCACCCTCAGGAGCAGGAACCTCTCCAAAGAGCTAAACTGTATCTGCTGAGGACTTGTCCCCGATTCCTGCTCCACCTTGTCCTGGCCCCCCGCTTAGACTAGCAGGAGCTGTACCGAAGTGTATCAGTGGCCTGTACCATGTGGGTCATTAGTACAACATAAGCCTGCGAGCGGCTTCGGTGGCAACTTAGTGGAGACACTCAGGAAGTTCTTGGGCCTCACCGGGACGCTTCCCCTGGTTAGGTGGGCCCCATTCATCTCATCTCCTCCCTCCACCCCTGAACGTGTGCCTTCTAGTGTCACATGGCATAGTTAAACCATGGTCTCCAGAACCATGGGGACCCTGAGGCAGGCCCTGACCTCCCACTCAGGCTGTTCAGGCAACATTGGCCATCCCCTAGCACCTCTATCCCAGGAGAGCAGAAGCCAAAGTTACTGTCTTCCCCAGCGCCCCCCAAAACCAGCCCCCTTGCTGGAAGGAGCGCCCACGTGTGCTGCCCTCTTCAATTCTTGACTCAATTTATCACCCATGCTTCATCAGGTAGGAAGTCCTGCCCATTCTTTCCCCTCTCCTTTCTCTTCCCACAACAACCCCCAAGGGGGAAAGAAAGAAACATGACGCCACCTCCCCGAGATAACAGCTATTAACCATTTGCTTCAGTGCTTCTTTTTGCAATGCAGAACTGAAAAAGCACAGACCTTAAAATCAGGAATATCTGAATTCGAATCCTGGCTCTACTACTTAAAAAACTGTGTGACTCTGGGCCTCCATTTCCTCGTCTCTAAGATGGGCTATAACAGTATCTACCACATAAGAGAGTAATGAGGATTAAATGAACTATTGTAAGAAAGGCAGTTTACACAATGCCTGACATGTAGCGAGCCTCAAAAAATGTTAATTACGGATTTACAGAAAAATTACAAAGATCGATAAAACATTCCTATGCACCCCTCATCCAGCTTCCCCTAATGTTAACATCTTAGATCACCGTCTTCTGTTTATCGAAACTAAGAATTAGTTAACACTGGTACGATGTTATTATTAACTAAACTATTGAACTATAACTGCGAAGTCTATTTGAATTTCCAGTTTTTCAGCTGATATCCTTTTTCTGTTCCAGGATTCAATCCAGTATATGAAATTTCATTTGTACCATGACTTTACCACTTAATCACTCTATTGTGAACATTTTCTAATTCTGTTTAAATATACTTCCAATGCCCTTTTCCCAACAATGTTAAAATATTTCTTCACTTGTTTTCTTTGTTATTTCTCTGCATTTTAATTTATTGAACCATTCTCCCTTTATAGGTACTTAGATGGTTCTTTCTTTCTTTCACTATTATTAATGACACACTAAAAAACATTTTTGAGCATACATATTTTTGAGAATTTCTGATAATTACCTTAGGTTAGATTCCTAGCAAAGAAATTATGGGGTCAGACAGTAGGAACTTTTAAAAATTTGTTGATACATATTGATAGACAGCTTTCCAGAAAGGCTATACCATTTCACAATCTTCTCAGCAGTGAATGACTATACCCATTTTCTCTTTTCTTTCTTCCTCTCCTCTCCTCTCCTCTCCTCTCCTCTTCTCAGTAGGGTCCATGCCCAGCACAGAGCCCAACGTGGGGCTTGAACTCACAGCCCTGAGATCAAGACCTGAGCTGAGATCGAGTCAGATGCTTACCCATTTTCCTAAACCATTATCCACATTATCAATTTTTAAACCTCGACTAATTTGATGAGCATTAGAAAACCCCATACAACAAACAAAAACCACTTTCTGCATTATTGTAGCAACCTCTCTACCTCCATCCAACTCACCTTGCGCATCACTACCAGGTTACACATGCTAGGGTTACAGTTTCACCATGTTCCTTCCCTGCGCCGAATCCTCAGTCCTGCTCCTAGGCTCACCTGCTGCACAAGGCAGAGCTCGTCAGCTGACATTCCACAAGCCAAGCCATATATTTCGTCTCCTCCTGACATACACCTCCATTTTACCTCCTTATGGGAGATGGATGGGAGCCACCACCTCCGGGGGTCTGCCCCAGAGTTGGAACTGGTTTGATGTATGCGAGTGGAAGCTAGTGCCCTTCCGGTGCTGGCAGATGCCATCCAAGAACAGGCAGCAGGCTATTGAAACAGCAAGTGTGCAGGCCGCTTAGTGGTTCTGATAAACCTCGCTCAAGACGATCTCAGAGCGCTCAGAGAACGGAGCCCGAGAGCAGACTCAGAATTTGTGAACGTGGAAACTCCAGATCCCTGTAGCCGGCTTCCTTTAGGCTGTCCTCAGACATGTCCATCTTAACATCTCAAGAATGCAAAGGAAACTCATCTTCGACCTCCTGCCAGCCCGGCTCCTCCCCTCTTCCTTTACTTACTGCCCCTCTCTGCAGACACTAAATTGGAAATGGGAGCAGTCCCTGACTCTTCTGTCTTCCCACTCTTCCCGACAGCCATCACTCCCCAGCCATATTCTACCAAGTCTCACTGTCCCTGTCTCCCCCTCTGAGGTGGCCCCTTGCTCCTCTCTTGCCTCTTCCAACATTCGCCACAGCACAGCCAGTTACTTCGATACAAAACTGATCGTGTCCATCCCCTACTTGGAAACCACCAGCGGCTCCCCATTGCTCTTGGAACAAAGTCCAAACTCCTTAATACGGTCTAGAAGGCTGTATATGATTTGGTCTACCACCTTTCCAGACTAATCTCTCACCACTCTGCCCCTGACCTACAAACTCCAGCCATACTGACTCACTTGCAGCTTTCCAGCACACGAGGTTCCAATTCCTGGCCTTTGCACATACTCTTCCCTCCTCTTCCCTCCACTCTGTACTCCCATCACTTCAAGAGTTCCTTCAGATCATAGCTTAGACTCATTTCCTCTGGGAAGCCTTCTCTGCCCACCCCCCAAGATTAGGATAGGTACCACGTATTTCCACTACACCCCATACACACCCCTCTAGTAAGGTTAACTTACTATAATTGCCTAATTACTCCTTTGTCTCTCCAACAAAATCACGTGCACAGTGAGATCAGGATTGTATTTTGTTTACTATTTGTTGTATCCGTGGTGCCTAACATAGTATCTAGAACATGGTAAGTGCTCCACAAATATTTGCTAAATATAAGAATGAATGAATGAATGAATGAATGAATCCTTCAAACCCTCCAGATTCCCAGTTCTGGCATTCTGTGTGTCTTGGTTTAACTTGTTTTTCACCATTGTACTCTGTGCAAAGCTGCAGGAATGAACATCTAAGTAGAGCTACATGAGAAGCTGCCAGGCTAAGAGCGTGGAATTTAATTTGTTTGGCTCTACAGTCTGCCCATCAACCCAGCAGGGAGTGACATTTACTAACACAATCCTAAAAGGCCCGTGGTAGACAAAGTAGGATGGAACTGAAGAGAACTTGCTAGAATAAATATATGTCTAGCTAGCGTGATATATCTGAGGATGCCTACAAAATTAGTCAGGATTCTAACGTGAAACAGAGGTCCACAAATGGAGTAGCTGAGGAAAGTCTGATGAAGGGACTATTGGCAAAGAGAAGGTGGAATGCAGCGGGGGAGCTGTTACCACTTCTAGGCCGGAGGGAGCATGCACCAGATCCCAGACAGAGCTGTGCCTTCATCTGTGGCTGTGCTTAGGAGCTGTGACCTTCAGTAGAGGAAGAAGGAGCCAGGATAATAGTATCCCAGCTGCTTCTCTCCTCCTGTCCACCAGTGTCTTCCATGTATCAAACCCAATAAGAATCCTGAAGGCAAGGGAGCTTGGTTGAGGCAGCCCACAGTAGTCAGCTTCCTGGGCACAGTAGAGCATGGAGAAGGGTGGTGTGTGGAACTGGAGGGGTGAACAGATTTTGCCAGCCCGCTCCTGAAATGGAGGCAAGATGCAGATGAGGAGGACTGGCTCTCCTTGTCCACTCAGGCTTCACTGAGGACAAGAGTCGCTGAAGAGGCGAAGCCTAGAATGTGGGGAGCTGGCAGCCTAGCCTGGTGGGCATTGAGAAGAGACTTGGGCCAACAAGTGAGAACCTCTTATCACTGTATAGGGAGTGTCCTTCTCACCTGCCCTTCACTCCTCTGCTAGCTCACTCCCCAAGCACGGTACCAGGCCCTAAGCAGAGTAGGAATCCTGACACGTATCTCAAGATCACATTCCCTGGTCTGTCCATGCTCAACAGAGCTGTCTGTCCTGTACAATCAAGAACCATCCTAGGGGCACCTGGGTGGCTCAGTCGTTAAGCGTCTGCCTTCGGCTCAGGTCATGATCCCAGCGTCCTGGGATCGAGCCCCGCATCGAGCCTCGCATCGGGCTCCCTGCTCCACGGGAGGCCTGCTTCTCCCTCTCCCACTCCCCCTGCTTGTGTTCCCTCTCTCGCTGTCTCTCTCTCTGTCAAATAAATAAAATCTTAAAAAAAAAGAGAGAGAGAGAGAGAACCATCCTATAGCTTCTTCAGTGTATAGAAGGAAGATCTCTGAGGTTAGACCCAAGAACAGGAGACAGTTGGGCTGGGATGGGAGTGGGCCATTGATCAGGAGCCCGGAATCAGCTGACAAGAGAATGGAGAGACAGAAAGATCTACCTTTTCCCTAGAAATCATCTGAGGCAAGCCCGTGGGGCCCAGCCACCCAGTGCTCCATACTGGAGCAGCCCGATTGTCAGAGGATCTTCAAGATCTTGCCTTCAAGATCTTGCCTCCTTACACGCAGCCAGGTGGAGAGGCAGTCTAGGTCACGGCTGGAATTCCAGAGCAAGCAGGTAAAAGGCAATGGCCTTCCCAGACCACCCACTGCTCCTGTTGTTCTAGCTCAGACCTGTCTCGTCCTTTCTCCTAGACTTCTGCAATAGCTCCTTAGCTAGTCTCCTTGCCAACAATTCTGGTTCCTTAATTTCTCCTCCATACTGTTTCAGGATTGATATTTCGAAACTGCAAATCCAGCCATGTCTCCCCTTTTCCTTAACTCCCTCAGTTGGCTCCTTTTTACCGACAGGATCAAGTCCACACTCGTTAGCACAGCTTTCAAAGCCCTTTATGAGCTGACCGCACCCACCTCCCCAGTCTCAGCCCTTATGGAGCCTCCATGCATACCCTAAATTCCAGGCACACTGAAGTACTTCCTTTGCAAATACCAATTTATATTTACCTCTCTGACTGCACTTACCCTTCCCTTCTGTCCCTTCATCCACCTGTTGGAACTGCTACTCATATTCCAAGAGGCAGCTCAAGTGACATAGCCTCCTTAAAGCCCTCCTTGGTGTTGCTGACCATCCCCTCCTTGGTACCCACCCCGTACTTACTTTTCTAACCACACCATTTTCTAATGATCTGTCCGTACGTTCTTCTCCCCTCCCAGACCGTGAGCTTCTTAAACACAGGCTTTGTATTTCCTTGGATCTAGCACAGTGCCTGGCACATAAAACATGCTCCACAAATTGCCGGTTATTAACAACCTGAATGAACAAATAACTCCCTTCTCTGTCCCAAGATGTGGCCGCTGCCTAACACAACTCTCCCAGCCTGGCTGCCCTGAGTTCGGGTATCTCCTTCCCTTTCTTGTCTCTTCCTGGCTGCTCCTGTTCATTTTTCATCGAAGTTCTCCTCTGTACAAATGATGCTGGACAGGGAAGGAGTACCCAGGGAGATCACAGCGTGGCTGGACTCAATGTTCTTGCCCACTAAGAACCCCAGGAGGCCAGAAATGACAAAGGCAATTCTCTGTACTAACGGGGAACCACAGGGCCTCATTCTGCATCTCCCTAGGCACTGAGCTGAAGGAGCTTCTTTCTGCTTAGCTCTGAAATCTACTGGTTATTTTGAGTCTTAAATTTAAGAGCTACCCTAATCTCTGCCTGTTCCTTTCCATCTCAGGGGCCGATTGTCAGAGGATCTTCAAAATCTTGCCTTGGGAATCCTGACTCTGCCTTTACTCACTATAGGGTGGCCCAGAATTTTCTTTGCTATTCGATGAACATGGCTCTGTTCTCTAAGTATCTCTTCTCTCCCTCTCTCCCCCGATCCTTTCCCTCTCACCCCTTCTTACTGTGCTTATTATCTGTACCTAAACATGTCCTTTTATTTTTCCACCTCCACATCTTGGGACTTGTCATTCCGTCTTTCTGGGATACCTTTATTTCCTCTTCCACTTGCTAAAAACCAACTTGTTCTTGAAGGCCCATTTTAAATACCATCTTCTCCGTAAAATCTTTCTTGATCCCTTTTCCAAACCTTGATCCCTTTTCCAAATGGCCCTTCTGTGAGTGGCCATAGTCTCCTGCATTTTTCTTCCAGCACTCACTATGTTCCCCCTGTGTTGACACTGTGCTTTCTAATCCTCTTATAAAAGTGTAAGCTTCTGGATAGAAACTGTTCAGGTTTACATCCTGCAACAATGCTTTGTCATAGTAGGTACTCCATGAATATTTATTGCATTGAATTGAAATACCTTGAAAACCAGGATCATTCATATTCATTGGTTCATTCACTGAACAAACCCTGATTAAGCGACATATAGGACTCTGTCTTTCATAAATTTGTCCAAATACTTTTTAATTCATTTATGTTTTCTGCTAGACCCACCACTTGGGCTAATGAATTTCTGAAGTTTACCGACTACTGTGTAAAATGGCAATCACCTTTGTTCATCTCAAATGTGCTCAAGCTTCCAAAGCAAACCCACTTGCCTAGGGTTTCAGGATTTCGTAAGTCTTTAATCGCCTTCTCTACACTGCTTGTGATTTCCTGCACATCCCCCAGCAGCCTTCAACTTTGCAGACTTGAGAGTAAGTCATTTAGCCTTTCCCAATAAGGTAGTCTCCCACCCCCTGGATCTTCTCTAGGACAGGACAGAGCGACCCAGCAGAGCCCTGCAAGGTAGGACTATTCCAGCTGGACACCTTGAGAAGTATGTTCTCCTTCTTCTTTCATATCTTGCTCGCATTTCTCTTAGTCTTTTGGCCAACAGCCTCGGGGAACTGTCTAAATGAAGAAGGATTTCTAGGTCCTTTGCCAGAACTGTGGCTGACCATGCAGAGTTGAACACTGGAGAGGGAATTTTGATGTGTTTATCACAAAAGGCGCTGCCTTGCACTTGCTCACATTTAATTGAGTCTGTACCCTTTTGCCCTGAAGTCTTCCTGCCAACTAGATCCAGAAGGGTCCTGGAAAACAGCATCCCATGGCCCATCCCCCTCCATATATATACACATATACTCCAAGGGTCATACCTTTCTTTGGCTGGATGCCTGGTGCTCTTTTCTGGGAGAGTCCTTGCACCATGTGAAATAGCAATCTCTCCCAGTTCTCCCTGTCTAATCAGACACAAAACCTATAAGATTTTGTCTAAGCTTTTAAGGACCTCGTGGTAGGCTTAGGGGGAAAATAGGCACATATGATGGTACTATTAGTAATAACATCTACTGCTTCTTGAGCATGTCCTACATGCCAGGTACTTTAAACATTCTTTACAATGAGGATCAAGTTTAATCTTTACAACAGCCCCGCAAGGTGGATACTTTAACCCCATTTTACAGATGAAGACACCAAGGCACAGAGAGGTTAACTCACTTCCCCAAGATCACACAGCTAGTAAGTTCACAGCTAGAATTCAGACATAGGTATGTCTTGCTCCAAAGTCTGCAGTCCTTTGCCACTACATTACATGGTCCCAACACGTAAGAGTCACACAACATGCAGTAGCCCCGGTGAAAGTGAGCAATTACTGAGCTGTTCTGGTCTCCCCCGGGTCACCTGTCACCTGTCTCAGCCAGTCTTTTCAGACCTTAGCTTATACCTCATTTCCCCACGGAAGCTTTCCCCAGCCCCCATTACTCATTCCCATAACACCTGTCGTTGTCCCTCACAGACCTTATTTAGTAAATGGTTTGTTTACTGTTTTCCTTTCTTGGAAAGCAAGTCTACGAGGGCGGGGCCCGTGATCATTTTGTTCACCATGTTGGCCCTAGCGCCTAGCATAGTTCCTAGCATATAGTAGATGTTCATTAAACACACCTTTCTCAGCATGTCTCCCTTATGGAGCTTCACTGGCCTCCAACCCCCACCTCGTCCCCAGCTTGGAGCAGGACAGCCCAGGCCAGCTCTGCCACCTCCACCTTGCCTCTAAAACTTCCTTCAATGGTGGCGACTCCGACACCCCCTGGCCCCGGCCCTCAGCCTTCCGGTCTCTTGGATACCAGGAGTTTATTTGCATTTTCTAGCTTTTCTGTGGAATCAGGGCATCCCCTCAGCTCAGCCCCAGCAGGGCAGGGTGCTGACGGGAGCAGCCAATTGCCAGGATACCAGGTTTCCCTTTGCTAAGCTTTTTCCTAGGAGTGATTTAAGGCCCCGAACAGATAAGTGAAGAGCAAACCCGCAATGAAGTCAGCACTCTGCTTATTAAGTGGAAAAAGCTGTGCTTGGCTTATTGAAATGTTCATTAGACAGATATATAGAGATGAGAAGGAGGAAGGGGGGCAGGCAGCACCACAGGATCTGACCGAGCTCATGTAGGCGAGGCAGGGGCCACCTCGGGGGAGACCTCCATCTAGCCCAGAAGGAAAGGAGTGGGGGCTGGAGTAGGCGAGTGGTGCCTGTATCTCATGACTCAGGAAAAGAAAGAAAATGGGGAGAGCTGTGCCCGCTGAGGCTGCTGTCAATCTAGGGCAGTGGACGGAGGGACTTGGCCCTAGGTCATCAAGGCATCTTGGCCCACTTTGGAGGATGCTCACTTCTCTGCATCAAATGTCATTCCCTTCGCCCTGGGCACCTAATTTCCAAAGATCTCTGACCCTGTTCACTTGCCTACTGTGAAGGCAAGAGGGTGACCTGTGCTTTGTCAGGGAGAACAGGCCCATACAGAGAAGTGTGGTGAAGCGGCCCCCTCTGAGGGAGCCGGCTGTCTGGCAGGGCCCCCCACTCCCCCACCTACAGTTCCCTCCAGGAAGGGCTGTCCCTGGGGTGGGACTTGGGGCTGGCTGGGCCCCCTCAGACCAGGCCAAGTCATGGCTCCTTCAGCACCCTCCACGCTCCCTGGCTTCTGTCCTCTTCAGTGCCAACACAGGTAGCGCCAGCAGAGCTCAGCGCTCCAGAGTGGGGTGGCCTTTGAGAAGGCTGTGGCCCCTTGTTAACTGTATCCCCTCCTGAGACACGGTGAGAGCTTGTGGTGAGCAGGAGCTTGTCTGTTGATTCTATGTCCCCAGCACGAGCACAGAGCCGGGCCCACAGAAGGGCTTCTTCTATACAAGGTTGAGCTGGGGGCTGACTGAGTGAAGGAAAACTCTGCACCCCTCTCGCCCCCTTCAGATCCTGGAAGGGGGAGGAATCATGATGGTCTCGAGGAGCAGGCATAGTTTTGAAACCGGAAAAATAGCCTCAAGACTTTCTAACATCTTCAGCTTCCTTTCTCACCTTCGTCAGTTTGGCTCCGGGAGAATAGAGGCAGTGGTAACCAACTAGACAAGAAAATGGACATTAGCAGGAAACGTGGGAAAGGAACAATAAAAACAGGACCTTTAGAGTTTGAATGTTTTCCCACACATTATCTCATTTAATCCTCATTCACTTATTCAATAAATACTTGAACTCTTGTTCAACTCCTGGACCTAGCAAGTCAGCTAGCCGTGTTCGAACCTCCTCTGAAGCCATCTGACCCATCCCGACCCCTCCTTCCCAGCGCCGCTGCCCTGGTCAGATGCCCCACCTCTCACTCAGCCCAGGGAACCCGGGTCACTGCCCCTACCCTTGTGTAGCGTATGGCCTTGCGGAGTGCAAACTTCATGACAATTCTGTATTCATTCATTCTTTCGTTCAGCAAACCCTGATGCCAAGCCAGAGGACTGGGGGAGGAGAAATGAATCAGACATGAATTCTGCCCTAGAGAAGCTTATAGTCTATGAAGCACTTGTACAAGGAATCGCAATTATCAAACAGTGTGACAAATGCATGGAGGGGTTAGGGAAGGCTTCCTAAAGATGTCTGAGCTGAGTCCTTAAAAAAGAGCCTATGTTTACCAAGCATTTGGGGACAAGGCATTTCTTGGCAGACAGCACATGGATTTGGTGGAAAATTCAAATTGTTCAGCCAGGGAGAGAAATAGTGGAAAATGGTGTTAGAGGTCGAGGAAGGGCCCAAGTCCCGAAGGAATGTCCATGCTATAGCAAGGAGTTAGACCCATTCTGGAGGCAACTAGAGGCTGCTGAGGAGGGAAGATCACCCCAGCGGCAGTGGGAGAGGTTGTCTAGAGGGGCCGACCAAAGACCAAATGCAGGGCCCTTTGGGAGGCCATCTGGATGAGCTGAATGAAAGATGGGGTGCCTGACCAGGACAGCGGTGCTGGGGAGGGAAAGGAGGGGACGGGTCAGATGCTTCAGAGGAGGTTTGAACTCCACGTGGTGACCTGCTGGACACGGGAATGAGCGAGGCAGTTTCCACCTCACCAGGAGGGAGAGCGCCAGGGCAGCGCCCAATCCCGGTGGAACCAGCAGGGCGCTGCGGGAGCTGGGAGCTGTGGCCACCTCAGCCCACAGGGCAGTCTCTGCCTCCCATGCGGAGGCAGCTGACACCGCTCCCAGGCCCTGATGACTCCATTTTCCCAGCTCCCTCCCTCTGCCTCGCTGACTTTGGAGGTGATTAGTAATAAAACTTTAACAAGCATCCATAGGTGCGTCTCCCTGTCACTTTTATGAGGCCATTTCCTGAGCAAAGATATAGGAGCGCCTTCAGCCTCTCCCGGCCATGTCGGCCATGTCCTTGCTGCCACTGTTTCAATCTGCGCCTCAGACTCAGCAGGTCCCAGACAACCACAGGGGCGAAGTGGGGGTGCCTGGAGGGGACTGGAACATGCTTAGCTCAGGGAAGCCCAAAAGGGCAGGCTCAAGCTCCCTAGGTGTCCCCAGCGGTTCTTCCTACGGACTGGCAAGTGTTGCTAGAAAGCCCGGGGCCCTTTGCACTGCTTGGGCCATGATAAATCAAAAAGGGCCTCATTTCTCCCCACTTCCCCTCCTCCACCCCCCATGTCCCCTTCCAGCCTTGTCCTAGCATTTCTTGAGTCACTCCGTCAATGCGTATTTATCCAATGCCCCCACAGAAGGGTGTCGGGGAACTAGTCAAGAACCATACTTGCTCCCTGCCCTTGGGTAGCTGGTGACCTGATCGGGGCTGAGAATAACACCTACCAGGTCACCAGAATACACCGTGATCATGTTCTCGCAGGCCAGAGGGTAGCGCTATCGTGGGAATCCAGGGAACGGAGCAGGAGAACTTCATGAGGCCAGGGCAGTGGGGAATAGCTTCGGGATATTTCACCGAGAAAGGGACGATGGGCTAGAAGGATTTTTGTGAGCTGGGGAGGAGGGAGGCCGCCCCTTCTTTCCTGACGCCATCCTAGATCCGCAGGGGTAAGGCCAAGCTGGGCCCCTCTGAGCTGAGCGTGCGCGCTAACGGGGAGCCCCCGGACCCCCCACAGCCCGGGCCGTTGGGCCCCTGCCGCTGGAGGAGGCTGAAGTGGCACAGTGATGGTGGAGAAAGGGGCTCTATCCCAAAGAGCTGAGGACTTGAGGGGCACCACGCTTTCCTCCCAGCCCTGATGGCGCCTGTTCCAAGTCCGCCCAGGGAAGTGGGGCCGGGCGAACAGGAAGAGGGGAAGCGGCCACATTTGATACTGTTGGCTCTGTCCTCGTCCCTGCAATTCCGTCACTGGGATCTGTGACCCTTTTGTGTCCCATAGTGCGCCATAGGGCAAAAATGCCTTCCACCGGACAGACATGGTTTCACATCTTAGCTCCTGAACTTGGGTCCCCTAACCTGAGGTGAGTTACACTCTCTGAGCCTGGATCTCCACCTATAAAATAGAGACAGAGCACCTCCTTCAAAATGGGAAGTTCAAATGCAGTGATAAGTATCGGGCACCCAGGACAGCATTGTGAGAAAGCGGGCTCCTTGGTTTGTTCCCTCCTCCACACCCCATTCCCCACCTCTTTGGTTGTCCCTTCTGTCTCTTCTCTGCGCTCCTCTCCTTCCACAAGCCCCTTGGTCTTCCCCAGGGCTGGTGTGCCCCCCATCTGTGTCTTCTCCTCACATTTGTCTCCTGAGCTGGGGACCCACACTTCTAGGTGCCCACTAGTCAGTTCAATTCAGTGTCTGTTAGGTGCCTATCCTGTGAGAGTCCACTGCCCCCCATGAATGCAGAACCGCCGCCTGCCCACGAGGACTTATAGTCCTGCAGAGTTTTGCCTGATGGCCTCAGTTTCTTCTGTGAAGTCATGATTGAAGTCATATGATAAGAATGGTGGGAGTAGAGATTGAATGAGGGAACCAGAAAGTGTGACCAGTTAGAAACAGCTGCAAGAGAAACAGTTCTCAAATTTCCTCTCCCTTCCATCTACATTATTGCTACCCTTGTTGGGATCACCAGCTTCTCCTGCCTGGACTATTGCAGTAGACTTCTAAGTCACTGGTTTCAGCCTTGGCTCCAGGACATTGGAATCTCCTGATGGGGCAGGCTTTTTAAAATCTGATGCCTGGATCTCTCCCCAGAGATTTGGATTTGGTTGATCTCTGTGTGGCCTGAGCATCACCACTTTTGAGCTCTCCAGTTAATTCTATTGTGCCACCAGAGTTGAGAACTACTATTCTGCCTTCTTGCCTCTGCTCTCATCCCCATTAATCTGCTCCCCACCCTGCAGGGACAAGTTTGGTTGTGCTGTTCCCTTGCTTACCTGCCCTTCGATCTTAAGCTCCCCCAGGACAGGGACTATACGTGAATCCACTCGGTATCCCCAGGACCCAGCATCGAGCCCTTAGTAGGGAGTGTTCAGTCAGCACTCGATGAATGAGTGAATGAATTAATGAATCAGTAACCAACAAACTGATAGCCGCCGGGCCTGTTCCTAGCAAAATGTTGGTGAATGACAGCAGTTTACCCCTGAGCCAGGAGAATAAGGCCAGTTGGGTCCAGATCTCGAAGCCTGGGAAGGAGGCTGGGCAGGGGGAGGGCGGGAGTGGGGGAGAAGGCAATGAGAGGTCAGAAAGGCAGAGTTTCCTGAGAGGTGAATTATCAGTGGGACCACCATGGGTCGGGTAAGCACCTCAGCCTGGGACTAATGGAGTTAGGGAGGAAGGCCCAGGCAGACCCGGGGAGAGCGATGGGCGCAGCTTAATCTGCCCCCAGGAAGTGCAGGCTGGGGACAGGCAGGCAGGAGGCAGCAGGCCATTCCTCAGCGGCTAATGCCCCCAGCCTAACCCAATTCCTTCTCCCTCAGCCCAGGCAAGGGGGAGGTTGCAGGGAGGGCAAGCATGCCCCGCAGCTGGGAGGGTGGGGGCATGGCTAGAAATCCAATCAGGAGTTCCACTTCTGTATTAGCCTGAGCTCCCCGGGTCAGCTGGCGGGGCTGGCAAAGAGTGCGGGGCTGGGGCAGAGATGCTCCTGGAAGCCTTTGAAACCCTCCCACCCAGCCCTCCCTGGGTGCCACTGGGACTTCATCTGGAGACTCCTGTCCCCGCGGCCCGAGCCAGTCCTCCCAGCCGGCAGCCTCACCTCTTCTCTGAAGCCACGGTGCCACATCAGGGCTTGCCCCCATTGCTGCTCCTCACTCCCCCGCCACAGCCTCTCACCCTCCCTCTCTGCTCCACATTGATATAAATGGAGGCTTCGGCTGCCTTTAAATAGTCCGATCTATCAGAGGGGCACACACTGCCCATAAATCTGCCGGGGCTGATGGCTCCCTAAGTGGACTGATGGGAGCTATTTCCGGCAAGGTGTTCAGTTACTGTGCCCCTCCCACCGCTCCCCCCAGCTTGCCCTTCCCCAGGGGCAGGGACCCTTTTTGTCATCTGGTAATTGGTGTTTTTTTCACTTGCACTTGGTCCTACAGAGGGGAGTGCAGCGCCCTAGCCTGGCCCCTAACCCGATTAGCATTGGCTTTCAGAGAAGGCCCCTTTGGAGTCAACCTTCCTGTTCCAGAGATCAAGATCGAGCTGTTGGCTCAACAAGGAAGGGGGCCAAAGTGGGAGGAGGGTGCCCAGGGGAGCCAAGACTAAGTGTTGCGGGGGTGGAGTGTGGATCAAGTCCCAGCCCCTCTCTGGCTAAGCCTGCCTGTTTCCCAGGCCCTGGCCTGTAGGACGTGGTAGGGATCAGAAGATAGGCTCTCGAGTTGGGAACATCCATCCCGACTGTCAGATCTATCTCCCCCTCCCCATCAAGGCTGTTCTGGGCTAGCCTTGAGCTTTCCTTGTCTAGAAATGACCTAGTATTCAATAAGGGATGGTGTCTCTCCAGCCAAGTGGTATGGATCTGAAACAGAGCTGGAGAAGTCTCAGGGCTAGCTGTTATAGTGTAGGGGGTCTGTGCAGGGGCACATACATTACCCTAATTTGGAGGGCAACTACTAATGGATCGATTTCCCTGAGGGAGGAGAAAAGACCTCTGGAACTCTGCCCGGCCTCCTGGCCCCAGGGCCCTGCTTGGGGAGACATAGAGATGTCCTTGGAGGTCACCCCAGTGGCCTCTGGTCAAGAGGTCACTATGTCACTCAGAGAACATCACTAACATAGCTCTTTTTCCCACACCATCCTCACTGTTTTCAGAGGGCAGAGAGCTAAGCCAGCCCGATTATATAGGCCTGGGCTATTGCCCCTGCCAAGGACTTCTAGAATATTCCTAAGGTTTTTGTGTCTTAAGAGGAGGAACAGCCAGAGATGGTGAAGGGCAGGGAGGAACTGGTGGAGAATTCTCCTGGAATATGTCCGTAGAGCACTTGTCTTTCTCTCCTGAAATCTGGGCTCTTGGGAATGGGATCGAGTCGGTAGGTTTGTGTGCCTTAACAAGGTGCAGGAGGTAGGATGTTCCTGTTATGGACTCTGGCTAGGGAACCGGGAAGACTCCAAACAGAAGGCATAGAAAAATATTGTTTTGAACAAAACAAGATTTTCATATACCAGTCGCCCCATTTCTGACCAGTTGCTGGGGATCTGGACAGAGCAAGAAGGTGGAGGAAAGGGCATATGATGAGGTTCCCAGCTGGGCAGGATCCTGGGGCAGGGACACAAGTTGACCATATAGCCCCCAGCCAGAGCTTCGGACCTGAAGGGGACCATTTCTCCGCTCCACTCATAGCCGTGACAGACGGAGCTCTTTGAAGGACATCAAGAATGCCCAATATCATGGCAGTTGTGAAGGTCATCAATAACACTTCCCACATGATCTTTCAGAAGACTTGGAGAGAGCCTACCTTTTCTGGGGTAGAGATGGGGTGGGGGGGTAGCCTTTGTTTAGAGCAATCCAGAGAGATTCTAAGGTGCCCCCAAAACCACAGGGGGTACCTCACAGAGCATAAGCATTGCGCCCTCTCCCTCCATTCACTCATTTATTCATTTGCTCATTTACTGCACTTTTGCCACCAGCCACTGTGTAACCTGCCCTGTGCTGGTGACCAGAGGTGGAGAAATTAACCAGACCCAGTTCTTGCCCCCAAGGAGCTCAAGTCTAGTAGAGAGAAACAGATTTGTAAACACAGATGATGTAATCCAGCATGCGAGACGCCGTGCGAGCCCCGAGGCCCCTGGCTGAAACCAGTCCGAAGGGCCCAACCTCGCCTTGCCACTCCAGATTCCACCTGGACTTCTGGACAGCCCCACTTGTTTGACCCTCACACTCCTCAGATTCAACTTGTCCAAAATTGAACATGTCCTCTGTCCCCAAGTCAGTTCCCCCTGCGGTGTCCCTAACCCAGTAAATGGCACCATAGCCAAAATTATGACTCGTCCTAGATGGCTTCCTCACCTTCAACCTCCACAGCCAACTGGTGATCCATCAGAGTGTTCTTTTTAACAGTAGAGGTAACACCATGCCACCCCTCTACTGAGAACCCCCAGTGACCGTTCCTCTCACTCACGGTAAAATCCTTACTGTGGCCCCAAGGTCCTGCAGGATCTGCTTCTCCTGCCCTCACTCTGCTCCAGCCACACGGGCTGCCTGGCAGTTCCTCAAACACTCAATAATAATAATAAACCCTTGCTATGAAATAAGCATGTGTTATTTACATCTGTTATTGCCCATAGGTGTTTGTGTACCTGTTTTTGTCTTTCTCACTTGTGATCTTGAGAACACCGAATTTATTTATCTTCATTCTCGTCGGATAAATTCATCGTTGTAACCCTGGTGCCTAGCACTGTGCCTGGCACATGGTAGATGTTTAATGTCTGCCAAATAAATGAATGAGCAAATGTCAAATGGGATATCCCTGAATAGAGAAAGACCTTGGAGAAAGGCACTAGTCTAACCACTCTGCAGAATTTGGAAAGTGTTTCTCTACAGACCGATAATAATCCTAAACAGAGAGAAGTCAAGTCCACGTGACTAAGACTGATGCATAATAGACCACCTATTCATAGGTGCCCCGCATTTGAGCTGGGTCTTAACAGATGAGAAGGATGCCCAGGCTGGGGACCCATGAGAGAAGCTGAAGAGATGGGAGAGAAGCTGGGAGCCTGTCCACCTCAGAGACGTGTGGAGGGTCACTTGGGCTGAGTCCTTGCTTTCCCTCAAGACTCACTGCGTGGCATAGAACAACTCATCTCCACTCTCCACCCTTTTTTCCCTCTCATTTATAGACAGGGATGGGGGATTAGATGGAAAGATTTCCGAGGGCCATTCCTTCTAGGATGCTATAAAAACAGTTTGGGTTCAGACTGATTGGACCTGGAAGCCCAGCAGAGGAGCCTGGCTTTGGTCTTGTTATCAGAACGGTTTCCAGGCAGAAAAGTTTGTCTTCGGAACTCGGTCCGTTTGAGGACGAGAGGCAAAACTTCCTTCCTGCCCTCCAAACAGACCTTGAGGTTTTTGGAAAATTGATGAAGAACAAAGACTTCGCGTGCGGGTGGTCTGGGGTGTGCAGAGCTACAGAGAGGTGGCTGGGGCCAAGGCGTCATCCCCCTAGGGAGACTCAGGAAGAAGGCTTTTGTCTGTTTTTTAGACTAGCCTCTCTCCCCGCCACACTCTCCCCAAAAATTATTATAAAGAATTATTGCCATTAGTACGTCTTTCCTACTGAAAGGAGAAAATCGCCTCATTCATAATTTATACCCTCAATTACTATTAATAAAGAAATATTTCAGCAGAAAATCGCCTGGGAAAATTACACGTAACATTGCATTAACATTCTATTTGAACATTTTCATCACATTTGTTATAGAGTTAATAAGAGGGATACGGTCCCCTGACTTCTTCATGAAATTATGGGCTGACGATGATAGTTTAATCTTTTAGACTTTATATAATATATTCACTTTACTAATTGAGCTATCCAAGGAGCAGTTAGAGATGTTCTTAAACGTGGAGACAGAGGAGTCAGGGCCATGACTTTGCTGCCAGAGGCACCGCCTGTCAGGGTGGGACTGTGGGCAAAGCCTGCTGACTTAGGCTGGCTAGCCTAGACCCCACCCTGGCAGAGCCCAGGATCTTTGCACGACCTCCAGGGGCAGCAGCTGACCAGGACCCAGTGGGGAGGTGTGGGGAGGCTGCTGAGTAGAGAACAAGAGAAAGGGAGAAGGGAGGCCATGGGGAGAGGAAAGGAGAAGAGGAGGCGGAAAGGGCATTCTTTCTAGACTATTTCTTCCATAGTCATTTACTTAGATGCCTTCTGCCTTCGTTGTCCTGGGTCCCAAAGGGAGCTTAGCCCCATGATGATTTGTGGGATGGCATGTGGTAGTGGTTCTAGATACCAAGAGCTCCTGGAAGACCTGGCATCCTTGGGATAATACCGTGAAGGCCCCCAGAGACAGGTGCTGGAGAAGGTGGGGCCCCGAAGGGACAGCCTAGCACAAAGGAAGGGTTGTGGGTTTGTTTGTTTTTTCAGGTCTTAACAGAAATGATGGGTGTATATTTTAGGGAGGCGAGCTGAGCCAAGTTAAGACAATAATTTATAACTGCTTTCGTCAATGTGCTTTTCCATCTATTGTCTCAGAGAACACCCAGAAAAGCTGGGAGACAGACCCAACAAGGGGTGCAGTTCCAACTCCTGACTCAGCTCGGGTGTCACCTCCATGGGAGCTTTTCTTACCCCATCCCCCTTCCCCTGCCACTCTATGGGAGTACCCTGATTGGTTTTGGGGTAACGTTTATGACTTCCTCAAATTGCTTGTTTTCTTTCCTACTAGAATTTAGGCAGTTTTGCCCCACGCCTAGGACAGGTCCTGCGTACCGTAGGCACCCCGTACATATTTGCTGGACTAATGGAAGTGAAGCAGAGGATGGTCAGACAGCACACCCAAGACCACAGAGTTAGAGCAGAGCAGAGACTAGAACTGCAGTCTCCTTTCTAATTCTCCTCTGACTCTTGGCACCTCTTCTTACCTTCCTCACCCAATATGTCCGCCAATGGGACCGTGTTCAGACTACTTCTCACCATCTTCCTTGCCACTGTGATCACGCAGGCCACCATCATCTCTCACTGCACTCCTTTCTTGCCCTCCGACAGTCTGTTCTCCACACAGGGACCAGAGGAACCCTTCACCACATAAGTCAGGCTACAAACTTTCCCAGGCCTTCCTGTCACACGGAGAAGAAAATCCAGTTCCTCATCCTGGCCTCCAGGACCCCATGGCCTGGCCCCTGGCTTCTCTCCGCCCCCATATCCTGCTCCTCTCCCACATGTTCTCTCCACCCCAGCCACATCAGCCCTGCTGCTCCTCAATACACCAAGCGTATTCCCCATCAGGGCTTTTGACCTTGTTTCCTCTGCCTGCAACACTCTTCCCACAGATGCCCATGAGTCTCTTGCTCACTTCATTCAGACATTTACTCAAATGTCACCTCTTCAGAGAGCCCCTCCCTGACTGCCTGCCATCACTCTCCACATCTCCTTACCCTGCTTTATTTTTCTTTATTGCACCTATCCCTCTCTGACCTCCTGTTCTATTTTTATTTGTCCATTGTCTGCTTCCACCAGAAGGTAAGTTCCGTGTTCACTGTTTTACTTCCAACACCTGGAACAGTACCTGGAATACAGTAAGTGCTCAATAAATTTATTGAATGAATGAATGAATGAATGAATGAATGAATGAATTTATTTTCACTGCACACAGCCTGTCTGGGTGATCTCATCCACTCACATGTAAACGCTACTCCAATATGCCAATGGTTTCCAAATCTCAGCTTCAATCCATATCAACCTCCTGAGCTTCCAACTCACTTTCCATCTACCCACTGGACATCTCCCCGTAAAGATATCTAAAGCACAATAAGTATCATTTTTCTCCCTCTTTTCATTCCCATCTCATTAAATGGCACCACAATCTTAGATGTCCATTCCAGAAACCTAGGATCATTTTTTTAAAGATTTTATTTTTAAGTAATCTCTACACCCAACATGGGGCTCAAACTTACAATCCCAAGGTCAAGAGTCATGTGCTGTACCCACTGAGCCAGCCAGGCACCCCACCCTGGGATCATTTTGGACTCCTTCTTTCTCACTGGTACATCCATTCAATCGCCCACTGAAGCATCCATTCAAATTCTGTTAACCCTTCTCTAAATAGCTCTCAGATCTAGCCAGCTCTCTCCAAGGCTCTTAGCCTAACCCAACCCAGCGCCATCACCTCTCCCCTGAATTACTGCATCAGCCTCTAGCTGGTCTCCCTGCCTCCAGTCTCCTTTCCCTCTAATCCATCCTCTATAGGATGTTTTATATTTCATCTAAAACATAAATCTTGGGGCACCTGGGTGGCTCAGTCGTTAAGTGTCTGCCTTCGGCTCAGGTCATGATCCCAGGGTCCTGGGATCGAGCCCCGCTTTGGGCTCCCTGCTCAGCGGGAGGCCTGCTTCTCCCTCTCCCACTCCCCCCTGCTTGTGTTCTCTCTCTCGCTCTGTCTCTCTCTGTCAAATAAATAAATAAAATCTTTAAAAAAATAAATAAAAAATAAAACATAAATCTTGGAGTCAGAGATAATGTCCAGGCTTCTAGCTTGAGTAATTAAATAATAATGATCCCTATCACATTAAATGGGAGAAGAGGCAATCTGGAGACCTGTGACATTTGACTGCCTTTGTGGCATTTTTTAGTTTGGCTGTCTCCTCCCACTAGGTGGCAGAAATCACCTCATCCATCTTTGTGTCCTCTGTGTCCTCAGCACCTAGCACTGTGCCTGACACAGAGCATGGGCTCATGAATGTTTATTGCATGTAATTGTCACCCTGAAATTCATCAGGGAAGGGACTCCTTTTGAAATCCATGTCTCAATGGCACCCCACCACTGCTATTATAATATTTATCATATTGTACCGTAATTTCTGTTTACTTGTCTGATTCCTTGCTAAATGATGAGCCCCTCTTTCATCAGACTGAATCTCTCTCTGGTACATTGCAACATCCTATTTACTGGTCCTTCTACTCCTCCTGACCAGCCGGCCTCCTCAGCGCAAGGCCAGCCATTCTGCCAGGCCCATTTTCCCCGGCTCAGCTACTTCTCAGCTCTCTGGGTATCTGTGACTCACTGCCTCAAGTGTAGCTTCTGATCTCTACCATCAGCTACTGCCACTAAAGATTTGGGTCACTGTCACCACTCCTCTCTACAATACCAAGTAACCATGGCTGTCTAAGTGAAATGCGTGTCTGTAGCATATTGCTCTGTTGCTCCGCTGGTGGAGAGAGGCTCGTGAGGAAGAATTATGGGGAGCTGATGGAATAGATGATAAAGGGAAGGGTCCTCCAGGTTGAAATGAGGTTGGGTGAAATGGACGAGGACATGGAGGCTTGAAAGAGTAGTTCTCTAGGAGCTCATGGAAGAAAACAGGGAGGAGAATGGCATAAAAAGAGACTGAAGAGAAAAGCAGCAGAAAGTGGGTTGGAGGGAGCTTAGAATATGATTATAATATGACATAAATTGTATAATTATTATTATGATAGTAATAATAGCTACTATTAATTGAATGCCCAAAATATCCTAGGTGGTATGCCAAATGCTTTCTGTGCATCATCTCATTTACCCTTCACTAGAATTCTATGAGTTAGGTGCTAAGGAGTCGGAACTTCATCTTGTTTACCCTGAGGGCTTGGGGATCCATTGAAGGCTTTGAAGGAGGGGAGTTGCCTGGTCAGATTTGTGTAGGGCCTGCTTGTGGAATGCTGCATACAAAAAAGGGAGATGTTGGGACCAGGAAAACCATGAGGTAGGTCAGAAAGAAGAGAAGAGGCCAGAATCTAGGAAAGGAAGCTAAAGATGGGAATCATGGAAAGCAGAGCTGAACCAGGGCAGAGGCCTGAACTAGGATCAGGACTAAGTTTGGAAGGAGTTCCTCCTGGATAGTTTGAATTTCAGGTGTTTACATCCACTGACAATTGGATATGAGAGTCTGATACTCCCAGGAGAGCTCCAGGGTAAAGATACAAATTTAAAATCAACAGAATGTAGATGGCAGTTGATTCCAAGGAAATGTATCCCCATTCAGGACAAAGAGCTGGGCTTACTAGACCCTTCGTCAACCGGCGGTTGCTTACCTCTCAGGAATCATCCCTCAGAGTCCCCCCAAAATTATTTTCTGCTCTGGCCATACTGTAATTCTTGGATTTCCCCAGCTAGACCGTGCTGGTCCACCTGCAGACTGTTTCCTGGGCTTTCCCCACTAGTTCTAGTTCGGAGCTGTCTCTTCCCTACCCTCTTTCACTTGGCTAACTCCTACTTGTCCTTCAGATCATATTTAAAGATCAAGCTTTAAAGATAGTTCAGGAGAACATATGGTTATCATGTGTTTCCTGCAGCCCACAAGCATGCCATCACTTTCCCCTGCTTGCTCCAACTGCAGAAAATTGGGGAGCACGGACAAAACTTCCCAAGGCTTCACATGATACCTGAATAAATTTACTTAGGGAAGCCAGATTCAGACAGTTCATTGGCCTCAGGGCCCAAGAGCCTAAAGCCAGGCCCTTCGGTACTATTTTGGGAGGACAACGGAATAAGAGAGATCACCCAAGTCACCCTGCCCCTGCACTGCCATTAGGGAATCGGCAAGTTCATTCTTCATTTTATAAGCACGTTTGTTTGCTGTATCTTAGATGCTATTACTGCCAAGGAAGAGGCATCCCCTGTGCTTACTCAGACCCTGTGCTCATTCCTGTCCTATCAGTGCTCACACTGTGTTTTTATTACCTGCCTCTCCCACTAGTCTGAGAGTTTCTTGAGAACTGTTTGTTTAATAAATGAAATAATTGTGCCTCCACTGTGTGTTGGGCTCCATGACGGGCCCTGGGGCCACCAAGTTGACTAGGACAAGGGCCCTGCCTTGAGCAGCTGCCCATCTAGGGCTGGAGAGCATCTGTTGCATTTCAGTGAATTACCATAGATCATTTCATCATAGTCACAAGTGCTTGGCAAGTCTTGGCATACACATAATTTCCTTTGATCCTCAGAGCAGCTTTGAGGGAGGTGGCAGATAAGGCAGAGCTTAGTTCCCAAACCTTAGCTACCAGGAAGAATGGGGGTAGGGGCCAGGGGGCAGCCACCTTTGTCGTCGCAAGTTCACCACCTGAAAGAACAGAGAACAGAGGCCATGGGATGCGGGCAGTTCTTCTATCTCTGGGGCTCCTGAGGGCAGAAGTTCGGCTGTGGGGCCGGGTCTTACTCCATTTTCACTCCCTCTTGAGGCCAGTGCCTTCCCTGGCCATTGGGCAGGTAAGATGCCCCAGCCCTATTGCTCCCCAGCCTGAGAAGGAAGGAGATTGAGGAGCTCTGAGCTACGAGAGGCCACTGGCTGGGCTCTGACTTGAGCTCCCGGCCCAGCCGGGACAGGATGGGCCCCAGTATAAACCGGAATCGCCTTGTAAACAGCTGAGCAGCTGGGCTCCATCTTGGCGGGGGAGCCCCAGCAACAACCCAGCAGGACAGCCCCAGCCCAGCAGGGCATTGTCCAAAGAAAAAGGTGGGGAAAAAGCTGAGTAAACAAAGAGGACTGGCCAGTTTTTCAGTCTCTGACTTGTTATTTCAGCCGGACAGTGGCTGTGGTAACTGAGGGGAGGGGTTGGGCCCGGCCGAGCTTAAGTCTGAGTAACCTTCCTCACCACATCGCCTCTCTCCTCCCTCACCTCAACTCACTCTGCCTTCTCTACTCTAGGCTCACTTCTGGGAAAGGGGCCAAAGATGGAGACTGCAAACAAGTGGGGCCAGGCTCCGGGAGCTGATGGGAGGGTAAGGGAACTGGGCATTTGCCAAGTTTCTGCACATCCTTCGGGTTGTGTCCAAGGTGCTGGGAGAATATAAAGTAGAGATCCAACCAGTCAAGACAGCTTGAACTACATTGTCTTGGACACCCCTACTCTGGCTCTGCAAAGCAAGGTCACCCTAGCCTTACAATGATCTTGATCCCAAGGTTCCATTTGGAACCCTAGGACTGTCCTTCCTATCAGCTGTCACATCCCAGCCATCTCCAGTCACTGCCCAAGTACAAGCCCCAACAGTCTTCTCGCCAGCGTTTTCATCCCCAAATTACTATGCACCTCCTCTCCTTGACCCACTGCCACCTCTCTCCCAGCTTTTCCCCCTGCCACGTGAAGCTACCAATCAATTCCGCACAACCTCAGCTTCTGAATAGTCCCTCTACTTCCCACTCTGCTTGAAATTTAGCTCTCTGCAAAGGCCTCGTCGTCCACAGCTCTTGTCCGCAGAGGCCACCCACTCTCCCGGGTCCCAGCTTCATGCTCCTCTCCCGCGCCACTTCAGGCTGTCTCTGGTCTACCCTCATGTAAAAAGAAAATCCCTCTTCCCTTCAAGCTCTTGATATTTCGTCAGATCATTTCTCTTTGCTATCTTTGTCATCTACTGGCTTCTTTGTTGTTCCCCAACACGTACACCCGGATCAGTCTTCTCTCCCCCATTCCTTCCCTCATCTTAGGGCATCTCAGGTCCCCCCAAATGATAAGCTATCCAGCCCCCTGCCCCAGTTCTCAGGCTTGACCACCTCAGCTTCAACAGTCTTTACCACCACTTTATTTGTCCATCCCTAATCCCATGTCATTCGTCTACTGAACACGCGTTTATGAAGCGCCTACTCTGTGTCCTCAGCACTGGAGATAGAGTGCAAACAAAACCCTGTTGTTATCAAAAGCTTCTCTGTTTGAGGCAGGAAACAATGAAAAAACACCGGGTATTTAGAGTGATCAGTACTACGAAGGAAATAAACAGCACACTAAGCTAGAGAGTCATGGTGGGAGGGACTCCTCTATGGAGGATGGTCAGGGAAAGGAGTCCTCCATAACGTTTGAGCTCAGAACTGTTGGAGGAAATGGGGCCAGGCATGCAAAGAAGGATCCCAAGAAAGGGAAGAAGTGGGAGGTATCAAAGACCTGATAAGGAGGCCAGGGAAGCTGGAATGTACGAAGGGGGAAATGGTACAGGATGAAGTCAGAGAGGCAGGAAAGAGCCAGAATATGTAGGACCTTGTAGCCTATGGCAAGAAGTTTGGGTATACTCTAAGTACAGGAGGAAGCTATTTGAAGGTTAAGTCATTGGATAAAACTGCATTATCTCTGAAAATGCCCACTCCAGCCACCTATGCTCTCCTGTCTCTCACACCCAGACTCCCACTTCACCTCCTACCCCCCTCCCATGGGAGGGGCAAAAACAGCATCCAGCAGGTTCCACCCTTGTATCCCTGGCCTGTGGTTGGTTCCCAATAAGGGTTGTTTGCATGAGGGAATGAATAATCAAATAAATTACAGCTGAACATCTTCCCTTTGACCTCATCAAGATATCCAATACCCAACTCTAACATTTTCTCCCAGTGTATTAGCACACCCTGCTCATTATTTCTTTACCGAGACACAACCTCTGAATTCTTTTCTCACCAGTACTCCTCAAGTCCTCTGCACCTGTCCTATGACGCTACTTAGCAAAACCCTATCTCTGGATCATTGCCACAGTCTGTCTTTATGCCCATGGCTAAAAGCTGGTGAACAAAATCACACAACTCTACAGACCTGTCCTCCACATCATCTGAGTCTCAGTGTTGACTCACTTCTATCCCTCTACCACTTTCACTTCCTGCTTTACATAGAAATCCAGGATACCTGACATCCCTCAACTTTGAGCCTCTCCCTTCAACTCCACCTAAAACTGTTCTTCTCCCCTTCTCTGTTCTAGAGGCCTGCCTCCTCTTGTTCCAGACCAAGCTTCTCTGCCTGCATCCAAGTCCCCCTGTGATCTGATCTCTACCTTTCCTTTCTCATCTCCCTTCATTCTGTGCCTTATCCTTTAACACCAAACAGTACTGTACCCAGTAGCCAACATAACTAATGTTTATCAAGACCTTATTATGTATCTGTCTCGGTTCTAAGCACTTGACATGTGTTAACTCATTTCATCCTGGCCATGTTACATTGTATTATTCTTTAATACCATACTATTCATACTATGCTATAATTATCCCCATTTTGCAGATGAGGCACAGAAAGGTTCCGTAACTTACCAAAGTCACATAGCTAGTACATGGTAGAGTTACGATTCAAAGCTAGGCAGTCTGCCTACAGAGTTCATACTTTTTGCTCTACTGTTTCTCTGCTGAGCACACCCTTTACTTCTTTGCCTAATCTCTACTCATCCATGAAGACGAAGCTCGAAAATCATTCACTCCAGGGAATGTTCCTTTACCACCCTTCCCCAATCTCTCTCCCAGAACCCCAGTTCTACTGCTGCCAATGTTTAGCATGTAGTAGATGCCTGATAATTTTTTAAAAAGAGCATTATGAGGGGTGCCTGGGTGACTCAGTTAAGCGTCTAACTCTTGGTTTTGGCTCAGGTCATGATCTCAGGGTGGTGAGATCTAGCTGCCCACCCCACCACCACCACCATGCTCAGGCTCCACGCTCAGCATAGAGTCTGCTTAATTCTCTCCCACTGCCCCTTCTCCTGCTCTCTCTCTCTCTCAAATAAATTAAATAAATAAATTAAATAAATAAATAAATAAATAAATAAATAAAAGCATTTTTGAGATAGAATTCACATGCTATACAATTTAAAGTGTATAGTTGAATGTAATTGGGGTTTTTAAAATGTGTTCACAGGACTGTGAAACCATCACCAGAATACAGAATCCAGAATTTTAGAGCACTCTGTCCCTCCTAAAAGAAACCCCATTAGCGGGGGGTGCCTGGGTGGCTCAGTCAATTACGTGGTTGCCTTCGGCTCAGGTCATGATCCCAGGGTCCTGGGATCGAGCCCCGACTTGGCGGGAAGCCTGCTTCTCCCTCTCCCACTCCCCCTGCTTGTGTTCCCTCTCTCGCTGTGTCTCTCTCTGTCAAATAAATAAATAAAATCTTAAAAAAAAAAAGAAACCTCATTAGCAGTCAATCTCCCTTCTTCCCCTTCCCAACCCTAAGCAACCACTAAACTACCGTCTCTAAAATTTGCCTATTCATATCAATGGAATTCTATAATACATGGGGGGGGGGTTGTGACTGGCTTCTTTCATTTAGCATACTTTCAGCTTATCCATGCTGTAGCATGTGTCAGTACTGCCTTCCTTTTTATGGCCAAATAATATTCTATTGTATGGATATAGCGCATTTTACTTATCGGTTCATCTGTTGAAGGGCATTTGGGTTGTTTCTGCTTTTTGGCCCTGATGAATAATGCTGCCATGAACATTCCCACAAATGTTTTTGTGTGGAAGTATGTTTTCCATTCTCTTGGGTATACCCCTCCAAGTGCAATTGCTTGGTCTTATGGTAACTCCACATTTATTATTTTTAGAAACTGCCAAAATGTGTTTCAAAGCAGCTGTACCATCTTATGTTGCCACCAGCAAATAATTCCAATTTCTCTACATCCTCACCAGCACTTGGTATAGTCTTTTGGGGTATGGCCTTCTTAGTGAGTATAAAGTATTCTGATAAATGTTCTTTAAACTAAGTATTAGTCCGGGGTTTTTAAGGACGCTTGACTTTGGAATTAGGTGCCGAAGGACGAGAGTGAATTTACCAGGAGAATAAGGAGGACTTGAGACAGTGGGCTGCCAGGCAGACGGGACGTTTTCTCTCTGCTGGCTCTGGACTATGGAATTTAACAAAAGATCCAAAAACCTGTTGATGAGACCTGCAGAAGACACAACTCTAGAAGGAAAGATGACTGAATCAGGGGACTATCAAGCGATCTTCATTGGCTCAAATAATGGGTAGAAACTTCCAACCAGATGAAATAAAACCAGGATAAATATTTTACTTTGAGTACATGCAGAGGGAAGGGAGGCAAAGCTAGAGAAGGTCTGGGGAATCTTCAATAGTAAATTCAGAAGAATCCAGCAAGTGCTATGGCTTACCCCCCCCCCGCAAGTATCCGCTATCATTTGGACCCCACAACGATTGAGGGGACAGACAGTTCTGCTCCACTTTGCACTGATCAGACCAACCTGGAGGCCCAGGTCTGATGCAGGAGAATAGGCAGTCAACAACTCCAATCACCCCCACGGGACACAGAGCCTGATTGTTTGCCAAAAATGACATGTTCCTATTATCTATCACCCGTGACCTTCACAACTGTCCTAGCAGTGGGATAATAATAATAGCCAATATTTATTGAGTGCTTACCGTGTGCTCAACTTTCTTTGTTCTAAGTGTTTTACGTGTATAAAATCACATAATCCTTGCAACAACCCCAAGGTAGGTAAATTATCGGCATATTTCAAAGGAAGAAACAGATACAGAGGGTTAAGTAATTTGGCCAAGGTCACAATTAGTGAGCCATTAGACCAAGATTCAGACCCAGGTAACTGAAGAGTCTGAGCAAGCCAAACACATGGAGAGTCTCTGGGAATCAGCACCAGTTGCTATGGGAGGCAGTGCACGGCTGGATCTTAATCTCTCCCTGGACTTGGGGAGCCCCACTCTGAGCTGAGCTACTTGAGTTCCGGTGCTGCGGGACCTAAGAAGGGAGTGGCTCCCTTCCTGAGACAAGCAGCCTCTTCCACTTGGCCTTGTTAGTCCGAGCATGAAGGGCAAGAATGGGGACAGACTGCATGCTTGAAGCTTTTTACTAGGATTTGGGGCAGTTAGTTCTGGGCACTCATCTGGGACAAGGAGCTATTTGTGGATAGTGTTTACTTTTTCTGCCCTTCCTCCTACGACCTCTGCTGACCTCCTCTGACTGAGTAGGTCTCCACTGAGGTCCTGGCCTGTCCTTGGACCACATCCTGAAGAAGTTGTCCCAGTAAGGAAGTTGTTGCATCATCTAGTGTTATGATAAAGAAACTGTATCTCAAAAAGGTGAAGCACCCAACTCAAATTCATATCACTATTAAAGAATGAGGGCAGGATTTTGAACCTTGGGCTCTGACTCTGGATGCTTGCTCTTTTCCCCTTTATCATGCAGACTTCCTTTGCCCATCACGACAATAGCAAAGGGATATAATGTCCTCAGTGGAACAGAACTGGAGTGCCTACAGGTCATGATACGTGAAGTTGGGTTACATGGAGAATCATTGAATGGACTAGAAATGCTCAACCTGGAGAAAAGAAGACTCCAGGGAACATTGTTAGTGTTTTCAGATTCCCAAAAGGCTATTGTGTCAAACAGAGACCAAGGACTTTTCTGTCTGAGGCCAAGGGGTTAAACACAGACCAGTGGGTGGAACTTGCAGGGAAGCAGATTTTAGTTCAAGCTGTGTGTGAACTTTCTAGACAGCCAGAGCTCTCCAGAGCCGAACTGCTTCCTGGGGATGTCTGGAGTCTCCTGGCCTTGGAGGTGTTTAGGCAGGCCACCTGTCAGCAACATTGTAGAGATAAGCTAGACCATGGGAACTATGAGGATTTCAACAGAAGAGTCTGGGGTTCTTGGCTCCAAGTCCAGCCTCTTCGGGCCTTCAGAGCTCTGGAAGCCTCTGAGCATCACATCTGCCACCTAGCCAGCTCTCTCTGGTGATAATGTTCTTCCCTCCCGAAGTGTCCTCTAGCTTCTCCAGGAGAACAAGGGGAGGAGCCCCGCATGCTTGGGGCCTGTGTCTACAGGACCTCAACTGGGCAACAGCCCTCTCTAGATTTTGCTTTTCCTCTGATGCTGGGTAGACCTTCCTAGACCAAGAAGTAGAGCCAAGGCCAGGTCCAGAGCCAGGTTCTGAGCCTGGAAACTTGGTGGGAGAAAAGTTTATCTGTGGTCCAGAGCTCAGGTCTAGGGCCAAACCCTGGCTGAGAGAAGGACTGCCTGTCTGGGGCTGAGGAGGGAAGGCTCATCTGATGACATCTTCATTAGGATTTTCCTCTCGTCATACAGACTCTGCACCACACTCACACACATATATAACTATTGGAAAAACGATTTTAATACCCATGGCACATTGTCCTTGTGTGATATAAAATCCAATGACATGTGGCATTTGGAAAAGGTCACTTCTCCCATCAGGATTCATTAGCCTGTTTCAGCCTCTATGCCTGCAGGACGGGTCCCAGCTGCCTGTCCCCTGCAGTAGGGCCAGCTGGACAGGTGGAGCCCACAGGGACCCTCCCTGGAGAGCAAAAGGACTCCTCAGGGTGCTGGCCAGGGAATTCTTGCCTTGGCCGAACTCTTTCCCACACATGCCTGAAGAGGAGGGAGGGGTGGTCTCCAGAGAAAATGAAGTCTCTGGCCAGGCAACCATGACTTTCAGCTCTGGAGTGCATGGAAAGGGGAAAGACAGAACCAAAGCCTCAGTGTTTTCCTAAGAGTATCATCCTTTGGGCAGAGGGAAGGAGAGGTGAGGAGCTCTGCAGGGAGAGCTGGGGGTCCAGTGTGGATGCTCTGAGGAAATAAAGGATGTGGGGGAAAAGAAAGGCCTGGGAGGCCACAGTGGGCAGGATCCTGGGCCTTCCTTTGGGGGCCTGGATAGAACCTGGGATCTCCTGGTATTTTATTCAGTCCTCTTTGGCAAAGCTGGGGCCCAAGCCGGGGCTTCTTACTCCACTCTTGTGTTCTTTATGCTCTTGGATTTCATCTCTAGGATGAAGCGGTGGGGCCCACTGGCCAGGTCCGTGGGAGAGGCAGTATCTGTCCGTGGTGGCATTGGTGGGGCCAAGGGATGAGCAAGTCGGCACCAGCATTTGTGCCTCATACACCTGTGCTGGTGCGTGAGCCAGCCAGCACTCACCTTGGGAGGCCATCTCTTTACCAGTGAAATGGGAGCCGCCTGCTCCTTGGTCTCTGGGATGGTTGGTTTGTAGGGAGCTACCAACAGATCACAGAGGAACTCTAGCTTCAAAGTAGAACAAGGACAGAGTAAGAGACACAACGCTGAAAACACTGGAACTGGGGGGCCGGTGAGCTGGGAGGAGGGGAACTGGAAAGAGGTACTCCCTGAGGGAAAGCCTGAGAAACCAGCCCCCCAGCATAAGCAGAGGGCGCTGGAGCCCGCACTGCGTGTCAGTTGGCTCACACACTCGCGTGCACCTGCCTAAGGACCTGGCCTCACACTCCAGTATTGAGAGGATGGGCAAAGGAGGGATCTCCAGCGAGGAGACTAAGAAGGGATGTCCAGGGAGGCAAGAAGGAAACAGGAGAGCGTGTTGTGACAGAAGCCAAGTAAAGCAAGGGTTCCCGGAGGAAGGAGTGAGCCCCTGTGCTCAAGCTGCTGCTGGTAGAATAAGGCGAGGGTTCCTGGGATCTAACCGCGTGAACTGGTGGATGGGACAACACCGACCAGCCTGGCAAGAGCACATTTGAGGGAGGATGGGAGAGAAGGAAAGGGATATGAGGAATATTGAGGGCTCTTTTGAGGAATGTTGCTCCCAGAAGCAGATACATACATTCACACAGAGATTCGCGTATTCATCCAAAAAACACGTATTGAGGCCCTCATCACTTCGAGCCTCCGCACTAGGCCCTCTGTACCCAGAAGTAAGCAGAAGCAGCACAGCCCTTGACCTTGGCAACCTCACAAAGTAACGGGTGGGTGGACGAGGTGAAGCCTCCTCGGTTCTCTCGCTGGCGGTTTGAGCTTCATTTTCCTAACTGTTCAAATAGAGATCTGCAATCCCTGCCCTCTCTGCTTGTGGAACTCGGCATGTCACAGAGTTTGTAAAGGCCCAAATTCCAAATGTTTTGACCTATTGTCACACCAGGTGGTCACCCTGGGTTCTAATTTTTGATTCAGAAAATGTGGTCATTATGGGATTGTTGTGAGAATCAAAAGAATGAAGCACATGGACGTATTCCGTGACCTGCCAAGGGCTATATCCGTACAGGGCGTTATTCAAACTGGCTTAGACAGACAGGCAGGCTTGGCCTCACCTTTCTTTTTGCTCTTCCAGAGTAACTTGCTCCCGGCTCCTTCCTGGCGCTGCATTCCCTGCATTTTCAGGGGGTTTTAAGGTGTGTGCCTCATGCACCAAATTGTGTGGGACACAGGGCCTGGCACACAGTGTAACTTCTCCACAAAGACTTACTGGACTTCTGAATGAACGGGTACATGATGAGGGACATAGACGAATAAACAGCAAATTACAATGTGAGACAGAAGAAAATGGTAATCACCACAGCTACCATTTATCGGGGACTAATGCGAATCTCCTCACGGGCGGTACCTCAGCTCTTTGTCACGGCTGCGCTAAGAGGTAGATGGGGTCATCCCTCTCTTCCAGATGAGGCTCAGAGATGTTAAATGACTTGCCCAAGATGCAAAGATCCTTAGGGCCTGGGGGGCTTCAGATCACACCAGCTTACCAGAAGTTTCCAGAAAGGGTCCTTTGGCCCTTGGATTGTCCCTCCTCTGGTCCTCTCCATTCAGAGCCCAGGCAACTGGCCATGAACCCACCACTTCAATCTTCTCCCCTCCCTCACCAGGCCAGGCCAGGCTGGTCTAACCCTAAGCAGCCGATAGGGAAGGAGCTGCCCAGAGCATTCATTCCTCTTTTATAGCCCTTGTCAAACTCCAAACCAGGCCGTAAATGCATTAACCTCGAACGGATTAAGCTGTACAGCTTACTTGGCACCATAAACAAGATCATTGGGATGTTGATTTTCCCCTTTTATTGCTTCACTCAAAGAAAGCATAGCTGGCTCCAGCTCTGGAAATAGGGCTTGGCTCCCCCAGTCAGGGTGTAAAATGCTGGGGGAAAACTCTCTGGCTGTGCCCTAGTAGTTAGTTGCTGCTGCCGGCAAGACTGGGGCTTAGGGCTCAGGTACACCAAGCCCAAGAGTTGCCCTCCCTCAGCCCCGACTTGTCTTGGCACAGCCAGAAGTAGCCATTTCCAATCCAGCCACCCAAGCCCCTCTCTCTGGAACTGGCACTAAGCATCCTGGGGGGAAGCTCAGGAGAGAAGCTCAAACGCCCACCTTCCAGATCACTGGCTGTCCCAGCAAAGATGGTGTTACCGAGGCACCTCCCTTCTCCCGGCTCTCTAGCCCCTGGGGTTTCCTCCAGCTCAGCCCTTCCCTAGTGAGGCTGCCCTCATCTGTTTAACTCCTGTCTCTCTCCAATAGACTAACATCCCTCCTGGCCAGGAAGTGTCCCCTCTCCTGGCGCTTGGGACCCTATTTCCTCACGTCCTCTCTGAGGCCCGGCTCCAGCAATGGTGCTCACTCCTGGAGCCCCAACCCTTTTCCATACGCTAAAACGAAACACACCGCAGTCATTATCCAGATCCTGTGCCCCTCTGTTCTTGAATGGGTTGTCCACACCTGACACCCGCCTAGCCTCCTTCCCTCCCATTCACTCCTTAGACCACTGCAGCCATACCTATGGCCCCACCTCTTCCTTGACCCTGCTTTTGCCAAGGTCAGCAACTACTCAAGCCATCAAGTCCAACAGGTGCGTTTTAGCCATTTATCTGGACTCTTTTACTCAACAGACTATTTAATGGGTTCCTGGATGCTGGTGACACAATAGTAAGCAAAACAGAACAAAACTGAGACCCTAAGAAGCGGTTGTAAAGACTGCCAGCCTGCCTGGGTTCATCCTTTGGCTCTGCCACTTACTAAGCTGTATGACCTTGGGCAAATTCCTTAACCTCTCTGTGTCTATTTTTCCAACCTCTGAAATGGAATAATTATAGTAATATTGGGAAGATGGTAGTGAGGATGAAGTGGATTAGAAAGGCAAGGCCTTGAAGTCAGTGTGTGGCAAATAGGAAGTGCTCTATGTTCACTTTAAGTAACTTGCCTCATATCACATAGCTGGCAAGTGGTGGTGGGGCCAGGCTTTGGACCCAAATCTACCCGATTCCAGAGCGCTCCCCCTCGGTGGCATCCTACTACTCCCTGTTTGTCCTGCCTCCCATCTCCACCCCTGCCACCCTGGGCTATTTGGGCTTTGCACATGAGAGTTACCTGGAAAATATTTGCTCAGTGTATTAATTTAATCAGTGGATCTGGTGTTTGGGGAGGCTAGGCAACCAGAACAATAGTTATTTTATGTATTTTATGGGTAGAAATGAGGTGGAGGAAAGTGAGCTGAGCCATTTTGAAGAAAGGATCATAATGACCAATTTCAGCATGTTTCATTGGAAGTGGGAGTAGACCATCTCAATAGTTACGTCCTTTGGACAGTTGACAACTCAGGATGGGAGTTCAGGAGAAACATGGAGGCAGCTTTGGGAGTCATGTCGAGAGGGGAAAAGTTGAAGTCCCCAAGGGTAAGAAGACAAGAGTAAAGAGCACAGGAGTGAGCCTTGAGTCAGGAGAACTGGGAAGAGGAGACAAGATACTGGTGTCCAGTCAGCTGAGGAAGAGGGAGCGACAGGGAGAGGAGAGACGGCAGAGGTGAGGTGAGGTGGCAGAGCAGCGGCATGAGGGAAAGCTACGGATGCCGTGAGAAGGGGGCCACAGAGGACCTAAGGGTCATGGCTTCCATGGGGTGCCAAGTAAGCAGCTGAGGGTGAGGCCATGGTAGTGATGCCAGTGGTGATGGGCGCTCTCTCCCAGAGGGTGAAGGCCCTTACTCCAGGAGGCAGATGAGAAGACAGAAGAGACTTAGAAAGGGCATAGAGGAATTAACAAGATCAAGGGAAGGGCTGGCCACGGCAAGAGAGAAATTACATACACATCTGAAGACAGAGAAGAAAGGACTCATCTAGGGACAAAACACAAGAGTGAGAGGAATGGGGAACGGCCGAGAGAGTAGAATCCCTGCTGAGGACTGAGAAGCCTGGCCTAAGGGACAGTGGGCACCAGCTTTGGGGGAAAGGCAGAAATTCTGAGACCCGAAAAAACAAGAGGAACCAACTAGAGGCAAATGCTATGTGAGCCTAAGAGAGGAGTGGCAGACTCCTTCTACATCGTCTTCCCAATAAGAGAATAGTAATAAGAACAAGAATGATAATAATGATAATAAAACCAGTATATTGAGGAGCTCAACTTGGGAGACACAAATATGAAACCTCTTCCCTCCCTACCAACTATCCTTCCTCAAATACCCTTTGTCAGATGGGCAGTTGATCCCTTCCCAACATGGGCAAATTCCTCCCTAATTCCCAGTGACTTCTGACTTTTAAAAGTTTGTGCACTTTTCAATTCCAGTCTCATATCTGGTTAAGGCCTTCCTCTCCTGGTTTTTAGTCTCCCTTGTATCACTTTGCAGGGGGCCACGGGGCAGATCTGCTTCTAGAACATTCACTCCTACTCTGAACCAGCCTCTAGCTCCTCTGATGGGGAAGAGGGAAGAGGGATGGGATGGCCTGTCTTACTCCCCCCCCCCCCCCCCCCCAGGCTGCTGTAGTGCCAGTTCTCTGATGGATTCACCGTTTCCCTGGCCAACAGCATGGGCATCGCAGCTCTCTGTAGAGGGCACGTGCGCTCAAATAGCTTAACCTGCCTGAGACTTAGTTTGCATCCTTTTCTATAAAATGAGTAACACTGCTTCAACCTTACAGGATTGGTGTTAAGGACTAGACAAATACCTGTAAAGCACCTAATACACCATCCTTGCTCCACAAATGGAATCCCCATTACTGCATGCATGAGTAGGATAGCTCCTGGGCACGAAGATGCGTTTGTGCCTCTGTCAAGATGTGTGCATGTGTACCTGCGTGTGCAAAAGAGAGTTATGTGTGGGCTGGAAATGGGGCACCCTTGTGAGTCAGCTATTGTGTGTGTCATTGCCTACAGCTGACCCCAGAGCTGTAAATCCTGCCTCTATGTCGGCTACAGTGAACACTTTATAGCTGAAGGTCAGGCCCATGAATCATAAGTGGGGCTGGCAGGAAGCAATCAGACTGGGCTGGGTGGGGCCAGGCCAGGGTGGGGAGCTGGGCTGAAGGAGTTCCCAGTATTAAGACCACTTGGAGAGGAACCCTGGGCATATCCTTCAATCCCAGATCTCTGGGAGCCCAGATGTTCTCAGCAGTTTCCCTGGACCTCCATGGGCAAGGGGGCCCTTCTCTACTGACAGCACCACTCAGACGGGTGCTGCGAGCCAAGGCCCTGCCTTCCCAGGACAGGCCTCTCCTGTCTTCTGGGCACCAGCACTGCTGGTGCGTGAGCTCTACTTCAGGCTTTGGAGGATGCGGGTGCCGAGCGGGATCTCAGCCTAGTGGATGGGGAGCGCCCAGCCCTTTGAGCCAGATGCTTTTATTTCTTCTTTTCCTTTCCAATCTGTCTTGGGGAAAGTGGCCCCAATAAGGCAGCCCTTTCACTCTGAAACCTTTTTATGACTCCAGCCATAATTAACTTGAGTAATAAAATTTTTCAAATCCAAATAGATATAATTAACATTTAATGCCCCTGGTTGGTGCTGGTGGCTGGGCCCATTAAGAGCGCAGTATTGATTGAGAAGGTGAGCCAGCTGGGCCTGCTGCTGGGCCAGGGGGCAGAGGTAGTTGGAGCCCAGGGCTGCCCATGGGCTGGGCCCCAGCCCAGGTGCAAAGAGGATGGCAGGTGGCCAGTCCCCACTCCTGCTTGCAGAACCAAGGCATGAAGAGTACCCGGGCTGGGTGGACTCGTCTCTGCCATTCATCTCGGGGGGCTCTCCCACCTTCAGATGCTGTGATCTCAAGCCACTCTTACCATCATGCCCTTCTACCCAGCCCACCCGCTGCCTTTCCTGTGCCTTCAGCCTGCCTCCTCTCCCAGAATTCATCAGGCTCCCTGCCTGCAGGCATGCCTCTCCCCACTATTTCTCCTTTCTGATTCACCCTGCCAGGCTGTGTGCCTCAGGTTGAACTCCATACCCCACTGCTCGGGTAAGAACCTTACCTGACTCCTCTACTTGACTTACACATCCCTACCTGCGGCCAAACTTCACCCCCCACCCAAGCTGAAGTGTAGCAGAGAGGGGGAGAGAATTCATTTGAATCCCAGCCCCTCCACTTCCCTGCTGTGTGACCTCGGGCAAGTCCCCAAGCTTCTCTGAGCCCCAGCGTGCTTATCTGTGAAATAAAGATAACAAGAATATCCATCCCTTAAAGGTGTACTCGTGTCCATCTTAATCTCACTGATGCTTCCCAAGTATCCCAGGTGATGGGAATCACTGTCTCTGTTTTACATGTAACAAAACAGGCTTGCAGGAGGCAAAGCCCTCATCCCTGTGTCTTATACTTCTCTCTCTCCCAGTAGTTAAATTTAACATATATTTATAAACAACACCTAGGCTGGGAACTGCAAAGAACAAGATGATTCTGGTTGGTTTTTGTTTTTTTTTTAAGATTGATTGCTTTATTTATTTTAGAGAGAAAGAGAGGGAGCAGGGAGAGGGGCAGAGGGAGAGAAAGAATCCTGAAGCAGGCTCCCTGCTGAGCGTGGAGCCCAACACAGGGCTAGATCTCAGGACCCTGAGACCATGACCTGAGTAGAAATCAAGAGTCTGGATGCTTAACCAACTGAGCCACCCGGGCGCCCAAGAACGAGATGATTCTAAAACAAAGCCCCTGCATTTCAGGGTGCTCCAGCCTGGAGGAAGTACAGTGCAGGCAGAAGGGATGCGCGCAATCAGCTGGCTTACGTTGAGGCTGCATGGATAGGTGTGCAGGCTATGGGTCCTGGCCTGAGTTAAGATGTAAAGTGCTGTAGGAGAAATGAGGGACGGTCACCAGCCCAAAGCAAAGCCAGACGTGAGGCTGGAGGCACGGGGAGTGATGGACGGACACCCCGGGGCTGACCTGTGTGGCTCTGGGACCATGGGGTGCCGGCCCATGGTATGGTCCTCAGAGAATGCGTTTTTTGTGGTAAGCCCTGAGCTGGGGAAGGAGGCACCTGGTGCTGGGATTCACGGGTGTGGTTTATGGGGTCCCGGTTCAGCCATTCAGCATGTTAGAAGGACCAGCTTCCCAGGCAATTACCCACATGATGCCCCTTGGTGGGGAGGGCAGCCCAGGCCCTGCCGGGCAGAGAAAGTCTAGAGAGGGGGCCGAATTCCCTCCTGTGTCCGTGGTTGCTCCCACTCCTCCCCCTGCCCCCAGGCTTACAGTCCTCTGCTCTCCATGCAGTATTCCCCATCCTTCAACAAAGGCACCTTTCCAGGCTTTAGGAAACCCCTTTCTCCTTGAAGTCTCACCAGGGCCTGCTTTAAGCCAGGTACTGCCCTGAACTTAAATTCAAGTGAGTCTCTGCTTTCTCCAATGTTCCCTCCTGACCGTTTGCTCCTGGCAGGCCCAGGACCATCCTTAGCATCCCCTGTGTTCATTGAGCCCCTGCGCACCCCCCCTTCCCATTGCAGGGAGCAGTGCTGCTGATTGATGCACAGCTAGGAAGGCTGGGGTGGGCCTGAGCGCATTTGACATCACTCCCTGTGCCAGGCCCTGTTGAGAAACCAGACAAGAAAAGTGTAATTACAATGTGACAGGTAAGGCTTGGAGGCTATGGGGACACAGGGTTGAGTCTAAAGATTCAAATAGTACCGTTTCCCAGAAGAGTTCACCGTGAGGCCGAGATCTGAAAGGTCTGCCATCCAGGCAGAGGGAACAACGTATATAAAGGCCCACAGGTGAGAGAAATGGCCCACTTGAGAAACTGAAAGAATTCGGTGTGGCCAGAACCATGGTGTACACGGCGAGAAGTGGGGAAGAGACAAGGCTGGCCAGTAAACAGTTGTCTACACGTGAACGCCCTTGCAGGCCTTGCTAAGGAACCCAACCTTGCAAGGCCCAGCTCTATCATGCGCTGCTGGGGGACGTCAGGCATCTCACCTGACTCCTCTCACTCCCCCATCAGTAAAATGAGGGTAATAATCCCAGCCACCTCCACCGTGTGCAAGGATTGAACCGCTTCATGCTGGGCCAGTGCGTGGCCTGTGAGAGTTCTAGACATGGCCAAGACGTGTCCTTCTGCAAAAGACTCTTCTAGTTACAAGCCTCAGTGCCCTGTCTAAAGATTGAGGGGGGGTTCAACAGCATGGTCTATAAGTCTTCCCAGCACTGAAATGCCAAGGCCGTGTGATTCCCTGGCTCACAACACATCCTTAGCTCCTAATGCCTACAGAACGAAGGCCCAGGGGAGCCCCCACCAGGCAGTATCTGACACCATGAACCCCCATCCTCTATTGCAGCCACACTCTCAAGCCCTGCTGGGCCATCTCCCCGCCTGTGCCTTGGTTATTGTTCTACCCTTCCTTCTCTTGCCAACTACGCTACACTCCAGACTCTCATCGCTCCCTCCTCCAGAAAGACCTCTCCTCCCCTGAGCCCCAACCCCATTCTCCTCCTCAGTCCTGCCCCCTTCAGCCTTGCAGTGGGATCTTCTGTGCCCAGCCCTGGAGCCCGGGCTGCTTTTCTTTCCCAAGCACTGGCCCCCAAACTTTGAGGGTGTTTCAGGACTAAGTTTGAACAATTCATGATAAAATTGAAAGGAAAGAGAGAGAAAGGGACAGACCGACCAGTGGCCAGAGCAGGAGAGAGAGCAGAGGACAGGCTCTCCCTTGAGCAGACCCAGCCTGAGCTGTGGGGGACTTCACTGGATTCCTTTCCTCAGCTCCACTCCGCAATTAGAACTGCGAACTAGGACATGGGAGCCCAGGGCTGGTGCCTTCAGCTAGGGGGTGCTGCTGGTGGCAGGGCTTAGAGCCCCAGGGTGCAGCCGGTAACAGGCTGTGCCTGGCCAGGCCACTCAGCTGCCCCTGCCTCGGGCCCTCTTTGCACATAACCTCCCGCCCAACCCCCCACACAGCTGCCTTCCTCATGACACAGGCTTGTGTTGTTCTGATGACCACTGACCACTCTGGGGGAGGGCTAGGCCTGTGTGGATGGAGGAACTCTAGAGCCTGTGGGCAAAGCCTCCCCAAGGCTCCTTGGCTGTCAACCTGGTCCCCCTCCGCCACGCTCCCAGGCCTCCAGCAGCCCCTGCCACCCCTATTTCCCATCCGGGCAGGAAGGCATGCTGACACCTACTCTGTGCAAGCCTCTGTGCTTCATGCTGTGCACACTGATCCATTTGTTAGAGTAACCTGGGAGGCTAGTAGTATTATCCTCGGTCTCTAGGTATGAGGAAACGAAGACTCACATAGAGTAGTAATGCTAAGTAAGGTAGTTTTCCAGACCAGATCTCTCCCACTCCAAAACTCATGTTCACCCTCCCAGGCTCCTAACTCCTATTCCCTACCTTTAGCCCAACCCTGGCCCTGGGAGTCTGCCTATGACTGAGCCGCCAAGACAGAACACAGGGAGTGTGGGTGGAAGAGCATGCCAATGTGGAAATGAAAAAGACATGAGCCTGAGGGGAGAGGAAGATGTTTCTGGTGGGGGGATTGGGTCCAGAGCTACCATGGTAAGTGTCATTACTCAGCTGTCTCTCCGGGTCGTGGAAGCCCAGCCGGCAGCCACGGAACAGAACCGGGAGCGGAGCCTACCCAGTCTCCTGCCCCGACTCAGACCCACCCCCCCCATTAGTTCCCACAACTCAACAAGGGGGAGCAAGACCGCCTCCTCTGTTCCCTCCCATGCCCCAGACCCAGCAGAGGGCAGGGGACTCTTGGACCCACCCTCCTCCCCAGTCTTCACTTCCTGCTATGGATTACTTTAGCCAGATGTTTTTAGTGTGGTAGACAGACCACAGCTCTGGACTATAGAAGCCAAGGGCTTCATTTTTGTAGTTCTTTTTTTTTTTTTTAAGTAGGCTCCGTGCTCAACACGGGGCTTGAACTCACAACCCTGAGATCAAGAGTCACACGTTCTACCCGCTGAGCCAGCCAGGCACCCCAAGAGTTTCATTTTTAAGCTTACTGGCAACAAACTTTGGACAAGTACTTCTACCTGTCCCGATCTAAAGAGACTTTCCCTATCTCGGTTGCTAAATATCCCAGGATATTGGTAGTAACAACAGCAGCAATAATAATAGCAAACACTTGACGTAAAGGGCTTATATGCACCAGCACTATTTGAATGACTTTACACATAACCTTGTGAAGCAGCTACTTCTATTCTTTCCATTTCACAGATGAGAAAATTGAGGCACAGGGAAGTTAAGTAATTTTCCTAAGGTATTCAAACGGATCTTTCCGTTTAAACGGTTGATGAGAAGTAACTTGTAAAATGATAGTTGTTTTGTAAATATGGGGGTGCTCTAGAAATTCAAAAGCAGTTTTCCTAAACAGAGCTATTTATAAATGGAGAAGGGGAGCACTTTTTAAAGGCAGAAGTGTTTGACAAAGATGGCAATATGTTCTATTACTCAGTGCCTTCCGGTGTGAGAGGTGGCTCTTCTGAGTTGACCCATCTCCTGCATGCCAGGCTTGGGGAGCAGGTCACAGTGGGTAGCCCACTAGGGCAAACCCAAATTATTCCTATTTAAAATTGCATTCCTTCTTTAAAATCACAAAATGTCAGACCTGTAAGAATCAGCTTCTGTCGTGCCCAGGAGGGCCAGGTCGTAGACAGAGCTGGGAAAAGAGGAGAGCTCCTCAGAAAAACCTTGATTTAGAAAAAAAAGCCCTAGAGGGAGCTTTGCTTGCTTTACCCCCCAACACACACACACACACACACACACACACACACATACATACACACACACACACACATCCTCCTTTTTCATTGGCAATCAGGGCTGGGCTAATGGATATACTTCCTCCCTGCCTTCCCCACATCCCCCAAAATGGAGCCTTTAGGACAGAGAACATAGAAAAAGAACAAGACTTGCCTCTTTCCTCAGCAGAAAGGGACTGTCCAGAAAATATGTGGGAATACCTATTCTCAACTAGACTGCCAAATTGCTTTTTCCCCTCTGCTTGGGGCAAATGCCTGAGTTCTGCTGCTAAGGAAGGCCTGAACCAGGTTGATGAGGCAAATATTCTCAGATCCTATTGCCCCACTTTCCTGGCTCAAACTGATATTGAAAAGAAAGTATGGCAGGGGACCAGGAAGATTATCAGAGAGGCTAAGGGGACATTCAGTCTTGGGATAGGACTGAAGCAATGGATAGTACAATTGTTGGATTTAGGAGGGCACAAGAGTTGGACTGAGGTTGGTATTAAGATAGCTCTGACAATGGGAACTGGGGTTATTTCGGGGAACTGGGATTAGATTCAGGTTCAGGTTTTTTTTTTTTTAAGATTTTATTTATTTGACAGAGAAAGACACAGCGAGAGAGGGAACACAAGCAGGGGGAGTGGGAGAGGGAGAAGCAGGCCTCCCACAGAGCAGGGAGCCTGATGCAGGGCTCGATCCCAGGACACTGGGATTATGACCTGAGCCGAAGGCAGACACTCAACGACTGAGCCACCCAGGCGCCCCCAGGTTTAGATTTAAATTTAAGAGTTGAGGGGCACCTGGGTGGCTCAGTTGGTTAAGCATCTGCCTTCAGCTCAGGTCATGATCCCAGGGTCCTAGGAATGACCCCGGAGTCAGGCTCCTTGCTCAGCGGAGAACCTGCTTCTCCCTCTCCCTCTGGGCTCTCTCACGCTCTCTCTGTCAAATAAATCAATAAAATCTTTTTAAAAATATATAAATAAATTTAGGAGTTGAGCTAGGTGGCAGGACTGGGTTGATCAGAGGGCTGGAGTTAGGTTTTGCTTCAGAGCTTCCCTATAAACTGCCTGCTTCATGCCGGTCTCCATAAAGAGGGGATCCCTAATAGCTACCCCTGGCCTCTGGTCTAGGAGCTTTATTGAGGAATTAGGAGTGAGGGTGTGGGTTGGCTCTGGAACGGAGCACAGTCAGTGTCCCCCAGCTAGGGAGCTGTCTAGGCTAGAACCTTGCTCCTCAAAGGGTGGTCCACAGGACAGCTGCATCAGCTGCACCTAGGAAAGCCGCAGAAATGCGAAATCTTTGGGACCCACCTCAGAGCTACCAAATCTGAATCTACATTTTAACATGAACTTCTACGAGTTCTGTACACTTAAGGTTTAAGAAGCACTGGAGAAGCTTTCCTGGCAGAAAGGTCAAAGGGCATCCAGCCCCTGGGCCTCCTCCAAGGGCCCCCTGCCTGATACCCCCCTCCCACTGCTGGAGCCACAGCGACACCTACTGGCCACGGGCACCTAGGCCAGCCCCTCGGGGACATCTGGACCCTATAGTCCCGGCCTGCCTGGCCTCCACCCTGAAGCTGGCATTCCTGAGTTCTGGGGCTCTGGCTTCCCCAGCTAGGCTGGAGCAGGTGCAGGACGGACCAGGGCCTCAGAGCAGGGCAGGGCTGCGTGCAAGCTGGGGCTTGAGGCCTCAGTGTGAAGAAGGCAGGGCAAGCGAGCAGGTGGCCTCTCAGGTGCCCAGAGCTCAGGACACAGCCCTACCCCTGGTGTGCTCTCCACCCTCGGCAGCACAGAGCTCGCGTTTGCTCTCTTCACGGCAGCCCTCAGCCAAAGCGGACAGGGTGCAGCTTCCTGTCCCGACCAGCGGACAGCTGATGCCCCTCGAGGACGTGGGATTTGAACCTATGTCTGAACGACTCTTCTGGGAAGCGGACTTTGAGGAACTACAATTGAAAAGCATCTCGGGGAAGGGGAGCAGCTGGGATATTTCTGGTCCAGGGTGGTGGTTGCTGGAGACTGGATTCCCGTGACAGAATCCTAAGTCAAAAGGGAAGACTAAGGCCAAAGGGCAGAGAAGAGGGATGGGGAAGGAAGGCAACTCCCTTCAAGGCAGGGCTCAGCTGACCCACCCCAGGGGACCTGACTGCTCCAGAGCCACCAGGGAGGAGAGGGGGGCCTCCTGGAGGCAGCAGGGATCCCCTCCCTCCCGTCCTCCCCAGTCCCAGTTTTTGTTGAACACTCAGCCCCCCCCCCAGCCCCGCCCCAGTCTGCTCTCAACTATAAGAAGGGGTTTGCCTGGGAACTAAATGATTGTGATTGCCCACCAGTGTCTGCCATTAGTGGTGATTAGTTAAAACATCAGAGTCTAAACAGTCAATTGGCTCTAATAATTAATACCATGGCTCAGCTGTGACTGTGAGTGCGCGAGGTAAGAGAGAGAGAAAAATGAGAGAGAAAGGGAGACAGGATTGGCAGGGAGCCCTAGCTCTGGAGCTACCATTTCTTGACCCACGCGCCAGGTGCTGGGCCAGGGTGCACCTAGCTCCTAATTCTGTGTGCTCACAAGACATTTTAATAAATTACTTCACTGAGTTATCATAATCGCCCTGTTAGTCTCCGCTTTCCGGTAAGAAAAATGAGGCAGTGAAAGGAAACGCCAGTAAATGCTCAGTAACGGTCAGGTGAATGAACAGATAAATAAGTGAATGAAGTCCCCAAAACCGAAATTCAAACCCAGGTTAGCCTGACTCCAGGAACTCTGTGGGCGGGGGAAGATGGGAGAAACTGCAGAGACAAAGCAAAAAGAGAGAAAACACCCACCCTTCTCTCTCGCATCGTCTCTCCTTATACACACTCCCTCTCACACACTCCGCTCTCGGGCACCTAACACACCCTGTCCGGCTCCGCGGACGCGCGCGCGCGCGCGCGCGCACGCGCGCCCTTCTCCCTCGCACAGATCTCCGTCAGACAACCGGCCTCTCCCCTCTCCTGCCCTCACTGCGTGCCCTACTCCACACCCCTCTCCACCACACAGTGTGTCCTCTCAGCCCCAGTCCTGTCTACACACCCACCCGGCCACACAAACGTCCCCCAGCCACGCCCTCACACCCGCCCTCTCCCCCTCCCTGCTCCCGCACACAGACCTCCCCCCCTGCCTTTCCTACGGACCTCTCCCCCTCCGCTCATGTGTTCACACCTCCCTCTCCCCCAACCGCTCGCTTTCATTTCTCTCTCACACACTTCTTCCTTTCTCTCACACGCACCCCTCCTCCTTCTCGGGGCCCTGTCTGTCCTCCTCAGTGCTGTATTTCCAGCTCTTAGAATATCACTTGGCCCATAGTAAGCTCTCAGAGAGAGTCCGGGAAATGAAATAAGCGTACCCACTGCTGGCTACCTCCGACACACACACACTCCCCCTCTCTCCGCCCACCTCCACCCCACACCGCGTACACATCCCTCACACATACACGGGTGTACGCTTCGGGCCTTCTCCTAGAACCGGCCCCCATCGGGCGCTCCGCTTGGTCACCTCTCCAGGAGTCAGGGCCCAGAGGCCTCGAGCGGGGCGGTCTCGGGCTCGGCTTACTCATCTCCGAACTGTCCCCAGACCTGGAAGAGCCACAGGGACTTCCCTGCCTGGCAGCGGGGTGGGGGCTCTCATGCCGACCCCTTAGGTATCCTAGAGCCGGCTCAGCCACTCCCCACCCCCTCCCTGGGTCACACGCAGCGACAGAGCGGCCAGTGAGCAAGATGGCTGTGTGTGCATTGCTATTAATCACCCCTCCTGGTCCGCTAACAAGGCTAATGCGGTAAGTGACAATAGCCCATCTTGGTTCCTGATTTAGGGGCTCAGGACGGAAGCTGGGCTCCTGGGAGTGAAGACGTGAATTCTCCACGACACTAAACCTTCAAATAAATCTCCTCCAGTCAGAGAAGCCCAGGGCACTAAATCCCATGCGCCGGTAATTGAAACCCTTAGAGCTTTCTTGGGTAGGGAAATTGCTGAGAGAGAGAGAGCAGCCCAGGGGTTCCGGGTGGGGTGGTGGGCTAGCCAGAGAGGCCCGCAGAGGGCTCTGCAATGGGAGAGGCTACTGGAGACCCTCCCTGAGCACGTGGGTATCTGTCCATCCTGTGTGGGTATGTCTGTCAGTGTTTCTAGGCATGGGATTTTACTGTCCATCTGTCTTCACATGGCCACTGCCCACCTTCTTCCCACCAGCTCTGGGGACACTGGTATTTTCCTAGGACAGCTGGAGCTTCTGTCTTTCAAGGGCTTCTCCCTGTCAGTGACCATGAAACCAGGCTTTATTTAAACAAAAGAAATTGACAGCATGACCTCATTTGCCTGCCTTCCCCTCTTTCTCCCCCTCTCACCCCCACACCTCCACCGCCCACCCACTCCACCTTTCACTGTCTTTCCAGACATTCTCCTGCAGTCCCTTCAAGTTCTCCTCCCACTGACTTGGCCGCTGAATCATTCAGCAGCCACTACCACCCCCTCTGTGCCAGACTGTGTCGGACCCTGAGTGTACCAGGTGAATCAGAGAACCTCCCTGCCCTCAAGGAGCTCAGAGTCTACCAGGGGAGACAGATGGACAAAAAATCATTGCAATATTATATGTAGGATGTGTGCAATAATCAAGGTAAAGGCATACAAGAAATAGCATGAGAAAGGGAGTAATATCAAGGAAGGCTTCAAAGAGAAGTATCGTCTGGGTGTGGTCTTAAAGAACAAATAGGAGTTATAGGTTGCCCATGGAGAGGTAGATGTCATGAGCAGTGAGGACAAGATGTGAGGAGCTGGGCCTCGCCCAGCCATAGCACACAGCCCTGCTGGAGGGGATACGAGGCTGGAGAGGGGCTTGCATGATAAGGAGCTCGGAATTTATGCTGTGGGCTTTGGGAGCCGAGGAAGGGTCTTAAGTGGCTGAACGATAGGATCTGACTTGTGTTTTAGGAAGATCCTGCTGGCTGTAGAGATAGAAATGGATTAGAGGGGACAGAGAGGCGTCAGAGATCTTGACAGGAAAGAGTGGAGATGATACCTGAACTAAAGCAACAGAGAAAAGACAGTGCTGGGGGTCCTTAGGAGGTAAAGACAGCTCAGACATACACTTACCGGATGTAGGGGCCAGAGTAAAGAGTCAGAGTCCAGACTGCGACGCAGGGAAGTCTGCGGAGGGGGGGGTCCCACGCATGGAAATAGAAAAAACAGGAGGAGGGCAGGTCTGGAGAAAGACAAGTCCCATTCCAGGCACACTGAGCTGGAGGAGCCTGCGGAACATCCAAGTAGAGGATCTGGTGCACGGTGACAGGCGTGGGACAGGACTAGAGGTGGGGATTGAGGAGGACAGCGTGCAGAGAGAGGAGGGGATGAAGACAGGCTAAGAGCTGGCTTCTGCGGGAGTGGGGGGCGGAGGGTCAGGAGCATGGGCTCGAGGGTTGAGAGTCCCGCAGCACGGCTTACAGGGTAACCGTGGGCAAGTTACAGAGCTTCTCCACGCCCGTTTCTTCGGTGATGGAATAGTAAAGTGCTTGGCACAGAGGAAGTATTTGATTGACGTTATCCCTTCTTCTTCCTCATCTATTCAACTTGTACTTACCCATCACCGCTCAGCTTGTGTCTCGTCCTTAGGGAGGCCTTCCTGGATTCCTCTGAGCAGGGCAAATCTGCCTTTACAGGTTCCCATAGCACTGTTCACCTCTCTTTGGCACGACTGCAATTTTACAGTTGTTTGTATAATTTTATTGTATCTGTTTCCTCCTACTTTGTAAGCTCCAAAAGGACATAGATTTTATTGTATCCTTAGACCCTGGTGCAGTGCCTAGCACATGGAAGACCCTCAGTAAATATTTATTGAATTAACAAATAAATGAATATCGCTGGAGTATCCATCCTATCTGGCGAATGATGACCATCGAGGATCTGATTGAGAGCAGCCTGGTCGAGAGTGGGGTGGTGGGAATGCAGACCGCAGTGCCGTAAGAAGTGCTAGGAGACAAAGGAGGATGGACAGCAAGCACGACTCTTTGGAGCATCTTAGGTGAACCAGGAAGGAGAAGGGGAGGGCGTTAGCTACAAGGTGCCATCCAGAAGGGAGAGATGAGTTGTTAATATTGTTGCGGGGGGAGGGGGAGTGACTCCAAGCATGTAGATGCTGATGGAGGGAGGCACACAGGAGAGAGGGGGCCCACAACAGCTTTCCCCGCAAACAGGCGGGAATGGGATTCTAAACCCAGGAGAAGGGATTCTAGCCAGAACAGGAAGGCGAATACCTCTTCCACTGAAACTGGAAGAAGAAAGGAGGCGAGCGTGGATCTGGAAGTTGAGGGAATTCATACCTAAGGACTTCAGATTTCTGAGCAAAGTGGGAAGCAAGGCCACCTAGTAAGAGAGAGGGGGACAGAAGATGGGGTGGGGAACTCCAGATAGTAAAATATTATTGGATCGTCTCTGTGGGAAAAGGGAGACAGAGCTGACCAAGGGCATGTTAAGGGATTGCTTAGTAGTGCTGAGCTTGGAAACGGTGAATTTTTATTGGCACATATCTGCATGGTTTTGTGATTTTCCCCAGCTGTGTTTAGCCGCCTGTGTGTCTGAGACAGAAAGGAGAACAGAGGGATCGTGGAGGAGGCAGAGGAAGCAAGAGGGTGTTACAGTGATGTGCCCTAGGACTCAGGCTAGATTCCATGAGTCAGTGGTGTGTCCGGAGATGGGAGGATAGAGGGAGAAGTGAGTATGATGGGGGCAAGGCTGTGGGAGGGTTGGGGGGGAGAGGAAGTTCTATCACAGAGCAATTCAGGCTGTTGACCAGGTCCTCCAGGAGGAAGTGAGTCCAGGGGAAAAAGAACGACCCCTGAGGAGGTCAGTGATGGGGCTTGGGGTAGACAAGTGAGAGTCGAAGTCCTGGAGGACTATGGAGAATGGAGGACACCAGTGATGAGGGATGCAGGGGAGTACTTGACCTCAGAGCCCATAGCATGGAGGAACAGTGGGCTGGAAGTGGCAGTGAGCACAAGGAAGACACTGACACCCCACCCCTCTCCTGGCCCGAGGAACCCAGAGTTGGGAGAATAAACAGCCTGCACCGAAGAGAACTCCAGGGAGTGGTGTCTCCAGGGCATGTGCCGCTTTCCAGGAAAGTGACGAGAGGAAGTAAAGGAAGTATCCAGGGACCGAGGAAGGCGAATTTACTGGCACGGAACTCAGTCCCGGAGGGCATGATGGGAAGATGGTAAAGAGCCATCCGTGGAGCCCCCTCAGCCCCCACCTTCCCTGGCATCTCTCCTAGGAGTGTCCGCCATGCCAGCCTACCTCCCCCAACTTGACCTCTCTCCTCCTGCACCATCCACTCCCCCACCGCACCTCGCACGTGTCTGTTCTCCGTGCTCCCCCACCTCCTCCACAGACCCTCCCGCTGCCCTGCCCCACCCCAGCCGGCCTGAGTGAGCAGGAACCCCTGCACCTTCATTTCTCAGGTCACTGCTTGGCTAATGGGCTATTAATTTGCTCAATCGTCCCCTGTGAGGCAAACTCAATTTCTGCCAGCCAGTCGTCCCTCCCTGTCGACAGCGTGATTGATTGGAGGAACAGCTGTCACCGCCCGGCTGCCTGCTCTCTGCCTCCCTTCCTGAGAGTCCTCACCACCCTCCTCCTCGGGCCGCTGCCCCGCGCCCACAGAGGCAGCACACCCCTGCCACCTGCCCAAGGATCTGTCGCCAGCAATGAAAAATGACAGAAATATTTAAGGACAAATAAGGTTTCCCAACGCAATTGAAAATGATTACAGGCAGCTACAGATGGGGCCAATCTGACGCGTAGCAGCAAATCAAATCGAATTTCCTTATCGGCGTATTATTTTAGGCGTTATCTGGCACGTCGATGCAGTTATCAATTCAATTTCAGCCGCCAGTCCGCTGTTTACTGTCTCGCCTTTGCTGGGAAAAGGTAAACATGCTCAGCCCAGCAAATTAATTTCTGGCTGAAGCCAGAGGCTGCAAAGGACGGCTCTGCGGTACCCCGCAGCCCCCGCCTTGGCCTTGGGCTAGTGGGCCAGGCTGGCCGGGCCTGGGGCAGGCGAGAGCTTGCCCAGGGACCAGAAGCCCCACTAGTCGCCTGCCCCGCCTCCCCCCTCCCCGAGCAGGATTCAGGGCTCCTAGGAGACTGAGGTGACCACTGTTGGCTCCGCGGCTGCTGCCAGGGAGAGGTGAAGGTCTCCCATTAATTCCCAGCTAAAAATGACAAATTCATCTTGGACGACAATTAAATGAAGTCAGTAATTGATGCTAATTGATCTCCAGATGCGAGGGCTCCCCTCAGCCTTAGCACCACGTGCCTGTCTTGCTCACTCTCCCCACCCCTCCTCTACTTCTCTCTGCTGCTCTCTGGGTCCTCACCCAGCGCCTGGGGCTCCGGGTCTCCTGACCCCACAGGTCTGGGGGAGACAGCTGGCCTGGGCTGGGCTAGCAGGCAGCGCCTGAGGCCGAGGAGCTGGCCTGCTGCCCACCCAGCCCCTGCGGGCACTTGCCATCAGTGCCCCGAGTCCCACCCATCAGCCCAGAAAGCAGGTAACATGCCCTCCTCGGCGGTTCAGGATTTATTGCCCACAGCTGCAGAGGTTCCCACTTCATTTTTATAAGCCCATAGTCAGAGCCAGCAGGGGGTAAAGCACACTTGGATTTACTTTACTTTAAACAGTACAGTCCTATAGCATTTTGGCTCCATGGCAAGGAAGGCACTGGGGCAGAGTATACAGGTACACTCCGTCTACACTCGCATTTAGGCAGAGGTGCTCTGGGCATCCCTGGTGTGTTTATCTAGACGCGAAAAAAGACCCGCACTTGTGTGAGCACCTCCCTGTGTGTGCCAGTGACCCCCACGTGCACGTGTGTGTCCAGACACTTGAGAGGATAGGTTGTGCATGTCCACATATGGAGATTTTCCTGGATTGGGCGCTTTTCTACAGTCACAACTAATCCCAGGGAACCCCCCAGAGAGGCTCTATCTGCCCCACCCATCACTGGCCTGGCCCCGCCCAGCATGGGGCGGGGGCCCTGTCTGGAAGTTATTAGCTAATGGGGGAGGGGAGCTGAATTGTAGCTCCAGAAGAGGTGAGAGGCTGCAGTTGTGTTTGGGACAGCCAAGGTCCACGGTATGAAATAGCTGGGACCCCTGAAGCCCCACCAGTCTCTAAACAGTTTGGCTGGTGCACTCGGTAGAGCAAAGGCTGATGGGGCCAACAGTTGGGGCTCCAGGCCCCAGACTCAGTGAGCTTGATCATGCGTCGGCCCAGAGCCCTTGGCTCCCGTTCGAGCCGAAGTCTGAGCCTAAACCACTCCACAGGCTGACCTCCACCTGGCTGTCCTGCTTATGTTCGCCATTGGCCACCCAGGAGACATGCCTGGCTCAATCCAGGCCCCCTCTACTGCTTGAGACAGGAAATAGCATCCATCACCGTAGGGGTCAGGGAACCAGCCAGGCTCTGGTTTCATAAGGACCCGGAGCTGGTAGCAGGCCATGTAGAGTGGGCAATGCCAATCTGAGCTTTTGCAGGCAGAGGTGGGAGAATGGAAGATGGCATGCGGGCATGTGTGTCACCCCATGTATATCTGTGTATAAATGCCACATGTAAGGAACTGGTGTGTGTGAGGTACTCTGCACCGTCTCATGGAAAGGAGAGGAGCAAATGAAGGAAGAGGCACTTATAGTAGGGATAGATGACCAGACCAGACCCTAAATAAGGGTCAGGGTGGAGGCAAGAAGTCAGAGAAAACTCCCACAATGTCTCCCAGCTAACGTCTGCATCCTTTGGGGAGTTTAGCAAGGTCTACCGTCATGCATTCATTCATTCATTCAAAGAATATTTATTGATTTCTCTCATTACTATTACTATTCTCTTACTTGGGGCTATGTCCTCTGCTAGATGCTGGAGCTGTAGCAGTAAACAAGTTAATCCTTGCCCTCAAGAAATTTCCAGTCTAAAGAGGGTGACAGACACAGAGTAGGCAATTGTAACACTGGGTCACTAGAGGTGGCACAAGAGGCTGTGGGAACACAGAGAAGGCACTTAGTACAGTCTGGGGGAGTCGGGGAAGGCTCCCCGGAAGAAGAAATTCCGAGTCCTTTCCAGCGAGAGTAAGAGTTAGCCAGCTTGTGCCAATGGCCTTTGCCATATTCTTTGGCAAGGCCAAAGCAGAGACAGATAGGCCCTATTTGGTTCCAAGTGACTCAGGAACTGCTAAAAATGTCACCCTCCCCCTGAGCACCAGCCACGGCCCTGGGGTCTGGGCAGGAGGGTACACGGTTGTTTTCAGGGCATCCCCGGGTACTGGCAGATAAATATGGGCCATCGCTAAATGCACATCTCTCCTCTGGCTGCCCCACCCCCACCTCCTCGACCAGGGATGCCTATTAATCCTGACAAATGATGACTTACGAACATGTAATGCAAACTGATTCATCATACATTCAAATCCGCCGCCCCGCCCCAGCGGGAGGCCCCAGCCAGACAAGTGTATTACACGGATAATGTATTTGACGTATTAATAAAACCAGCCGCATTGCTCTGGCGCGGGGACTGGGGAATGCCAATATACGATGACAGATCACATATTGATGAAATCCAGATGTTTGGAATCATAGTCTTGGGGCCTTGTTCATATTGACTGAAGGTAAAAAATGCCATCTGTCAGCATGTTAACTCTTCCTGTCCCACACTCAGCAGAGGCGCCAATCATGGTTTTCTGGAGGGAAGAGGAGAAAGGGGATGAGCAAGAGAGGGCAGGATGAGTAGTTAGGTGGTCTGGAAGGTGATAGATGGATGAAGTGGGGGTAGATGGTTGTACTGTGGATACAATGGGTGGAGGAGACACTTTTCGTGCCTTACGTTCTTGACCTCTCAGCAGCATGTGACCCTATCAATGACACCCCCCTCCTTGAAACTCTTTCCTTCTTGGCCTTGATGATACCGTACTTGTTTTCGTCCTCCCTTTGACTGTTCTTAGTCCTTGATGACTTAAACTTCCTCCACCTGTTGGAGCTATTCAAGGTCTGTTCCAGCCTCTTCTTACTGCGTACTTGCTCCCTAGCCGATCTCACCTACTCTCAACTTCAGTAATTTGTTTATTCATTCCTTAAATATTTATTAACGATTTACCATATGTCAGACATTGTGCCAGGCACAGAGAATGCTTTGGTGAACTTCAGCTCTTACCTGTGTGTCAATGTCTCCAGCTCTCTCATTCTGGCTCTGGCTCCCACAGAGTGCCTAGAAAGCATTTTCACATGGACGTCCTAACAGTTCCTCAAACAAGCACTACATCCAAAATGGAACACATTTTCCTCCTCACCAAGCCTGCTTCTCCTCCTCCTATTGCTCAAGCCAGAAACCTTGGAGTCACCCTTGGCTCCTTTGAGGCCTTTAACCCCCACGTCCAACTGGTCCCCTTCTGTCCACCTCCATCATCATCATCACCATCGCCCTCCAACAAGGCACCATAATGTGTCACCCGAGTTAGTGAGATCACCTTCTAAGCAGCCTTCCTGCACTCTCTACTCAGCCCCCTCAGACCATTCTCTGCAGTTAGAATGATCTCTTTTAAGTGCAAGTCTGATATGTCTCTCTCCTGCTTAAAGCTCTCCCATACGTTAAAAAGCAAACAAACAAACAAACCAAAATCATTAACGTAATTAAAAAAGTCCTCCAGGATCTGGCCTCTCTCTCATTATATCTCAACACTCTGCCCCTCACTCACTCTGCTGCAGCCTCACTGGACACTTTTCCCTTCTTCAGTTGGTCCTTCTCCCCTTCTGTACCTTCAAACACACTGTTTTGAACCTAGAACTCGACTTGTCCACAGTCACTGCCTGACTGCTTCCCACTCATCCTTAACACCTTTGCTTGAATGTCATTCCCTTCACCTCCCAGGCCAGCTGATATACTTCCACAGGTCCAAGTACTTCCCTTCTCTAAAACCACTCTGGGGACGTTTGTTATTGTCCCTATCTGCAGTCAGTTCCCAAGCTCCTTGAGGGCAGAGAGTGTACCTGTCCTGTTCATTATTGCATGGCATCGGTACAATAGCAGGCCCATTGTCGGTATCCAGTTGACTATTGAATTATTGCCTGGGTGAGTGCATAGGTAGGTAAGTAGCTGGGTATTATGCAGTGGTTAAGAGCACTAGCTTTGGCGTCAGACAGACCTGAATTTAAATCCTGCTCTGACCTTCCAGCTCTGTTGCTTCATTGTTCCAAACCCCATTTTCCTCATCAGTGTGATTGCAATAATAGTATCTACATCACAGGACTGTCTCAAAGATGAATGGGATAAAATATGCATAACATTAAGCCTACAGCCTAACATACAATAACAATCAATACATAGCTATTATTAATACACAAATAACGGATAAATGGTTAGATAGATGGACAGATGGATATACTGGCATACAAACCAATCAACAGATAAATGGGTATGGATGGATAGGAAGGACCTCCGTGGAGGCCAGAAGGGCCAGGGCCAGGGTACCTACAGAATCGTATACAATCTTGACCATAGCGGGGAAGAAGGCCAAATACAGGGCAAGGCCAGGCTGGTGTCAGAAGGGGACAGATACAGGCACAAACAAGAAACCGGGCTAGCAGCCTACTAGAGATGATAATGACTCATCACTTTGTACAGAGCCCTGGTTTAAGTGAATCCTCACAAAAGTCCTGGGAGCTAGATATTATTATACCTACTTCACACAAGGAAAAACTAAAGCTCAGCAGTGTTAAGTGATTTGCCCAAGGTCTCACAGCTGGTAAGAGACAACTGTGTTGAATTCTGCTTGAAGGCTCCTCTGTGTCCTGGTCACCAGGAAATGGAAGCCCTTCTACCAGGGGTTCGGTGAAGGGAAGGGTGGGGCACACGTGTGTGTGTGTGTGTGTGTGTGTGTGTATACACACACACACGGACACGGACACACATACATCCTCTTAAAAGGCCCAGCTTCCATTGCCATGTGTCATTAGCGGTACCCTCACCCTCATTTTAACCCTCTCCCTTCTTAAATCAGACACTGGGCAGTCAAGCCCTGCCTTTTGTGGTCTGCAGAGAAAAGATTATGAAGATGGCACTTGCTGCTTGAACAGAGGCAAGAATGGAACCCAGAGGGAACAGAACTAGGACACCACCAAACAGGCCAAGCCAGAGAAGCACCCGCTGGGCGGGGCGCTGCAGGGTCGGATGTGGGTTAGTGATCTCGGAAGGGAGGGCTTTCCCTGTGAAAGAACCCCCAGCCTCCAGTTCCCAGTTCAGCACCAGGTTTCACTATGGAAGATGGCAGAGAAAGAGCAGCTCTGCGGGCCCTGGAGTTGCCTGCTCCCAATGGTCAGCACTTCCCAACAGAGGGGGGCAGCAGAGGGCTGATCTGGGACCCCAGGTGCTTGAGGCCCAGTTCCAAGGCCTCAGGGCCCGACCGGTGGGGAGCCTGGCCCAGGCGAGGAGAAGGCTACTTGGCTTGAGCGCTCCGCTCTCCTCAGCGTGCCTATCCGTCTACACAGCCTGCGGCCAGTCACTTCCGGGTGGAACCTCACCGATTTGGGTGGGCAGGTATTCTAAGCAGCTCCGAACGCGAAGGCGACCTCATGGAGGTCACACAGCTAGGGAGCTTGACCCTGTCGTCGCCTCAGGCTCGTGGAGCTTGAGGTGCCGTGCACGGAAGGCTGAGGACGGGGTCGGGCCCCTCTGCTCCCTGCTCCCCTCCGGCTCCGGGGGCTCCCTGCGGCGGGCGGAAAAGTGGAGGTGGCAGGCTCAGTGGGGGCAGGGCGGGGCCTGGGGGAGGTGCGGTAATGAATGTGGACGGGAGGCGGAATGAGCGATCCATCTTTGCATGGGAGGGGAGGGGGCCGCCGGCGATCCCCCCACACACTCACACACTCAATCAGGCGCTGTCAGACCTCGGGCCGCCTGGCATTTTGGTGAAGAATCTCTCAGCTAAAAATTGTTGTCAGTCCCATTTCCTCGTTATCAGTGCAAGGGCTGAGGCAGCGCCCGGGGATTAACAGGAGCGGCGAGCGCCCGCACCGCCATCCGCTGCCGATAACACTGGGCCTCCCACCTCACCGCCCCCATTCATCATCTTTAGCACTGACAGCCCGTCCCAGTCCCTGTCCCCAGCCCCTCATGCTTCCCGCGTCTCCCCACTACGCTGCTCAGCCTGCCTCCTGACCTCCCTATGGAGCCAGGCCTCCTGAAGAGGGACAAGATTCAACCTAGGCCCACAATGACCCACACCCACCTGTGGCAAAGGGCCTGGCCCGCTGGGGGGGGAGGGCAGGGGCAGGAGTGAGGGATGCTCAAGGAGAAGATGCTTTCTGACAGCCTGCCTCTGGAGGGCTCGGTCTGCCTACCTGTGATGCTGGCACATTGGCGTTGCAGAAGGGATTCCAGGGATTCCTACATCAGATGGGCAGCTGAACTAGGGATTTCCAGAGGTCTCTCCAGCCTGAGGACTCTCCGATTCTGGGAACTGTGGAAGAGAAGGGCCAGGATGCCTACTCTCAGGCCTGGGAAGAGTAGGGGGTTGAGGACTTCATTCCCACCCCCGCAAGACCACAGCCCCCTCCTCTTGGCCATCTCCAGCGGTTTTATGGCCCGTTTTATGGCCACTGTAATGGCCCAGGTCAAAAGCTTCAGGGAGCTGTATTCTGGGAATTATGCAAACGAGGAGCAGGCCCAGGGCCAGAGTATGGATTTTGTCATTAAACCTGGGCAGGCCATGTCGTTAGTGCAGTAAAACCCACGTCATGACCACAGGTCTCAATATAAAATTATAGGGAACACAGCGGGGGAGGGGAAGCAGGGGGCCCATGGCCAGGCTGACACCTGCCACTCTAACCCCTGAGAAAATGGGGGTGGGATGGAGGGCATGGGCTTCAGGGTCCCTCTGCTGATCCCTGTCAAGGCTATTCCTAAAGCTGAAGCCAGGAAGAGGGCCCATTGTCCTGATGGGGAAACTGAGGCCAAGCTCCGAAAAGTAGATCTCTGTGGCAGCAAAGCAGATGAACTGAGAACAAGTAAATGGGAATGCTGAGTCCTGGTCCCAGCCTTGGAGGGAAGACTCTGGGCACTAGGAATCCCTAAGAGCCAGAGTTGGTGGCCCAGGCTAAAAGGGGCAGAAACCCTGATTTTTCCCACCTCAGCTCCATGCCCTGGATCCTCTGCTTTGTAAGGTCCCTTCCCTTGCCATTGCCCCCAGTTATGCCCCAGGCCCTGCCTCAATGATCCATTTTAACAGCCTCATCAATTCTCCTTTATTCACCCCTCATGCTTCCATCAGGCACTGCCTCCCCCTGGACCCTACCAACCACCCTCTGGTCCCTCCAGCCTCCACCCTCGAGCGCCCGTTCCCACCTCCCGCAGCCCTGGCCAGGGCAGTACTGACTGGACCCACTGACCCTTCTTTGGCTTTCCTCTTACTTTGTGATCTCCTTCAGGCCAAGAATGTGTTTTATTTATCTCTGAACTCCAGTTTCTCCTAGAATAATGCCTGAAGTAAAATAATTGTTTAATAAATGTTTGCTGAGTGAATAAATAAATGAAGCATTGAGATCATGAGCTGAGTACAGGGATCACTATCCAGTTCAGAGACTCAGTTTCCCCACCTGTAAAACAAAGGTATTGGCCTGCAGAATTTCTAGGGTCTCACTCCACCTCTAAGATTCTTGGGCCGAATGAAGTTCGAGGCAGAGCTGAGACTAGAATCCTCATCTCCCATCTTCCAGACCAGGCCACATCTGCTTCTTTTACTCAGAACTACCTTCCAGCTGTCCTCTGAGCATCTGAGGCATAGTCAGCAAGGCACATGATCAGGAGGGCCCCTTCCCCTGCTCAGAGACCTAACCACACAGACTAGAGCCACACCTACCCTACCCTGGCCCACACCAAGCCTCCACAGTGGACCTCCCAGCTCTGCGAAGATCATCGGGCTTCTAGGATGATCTGCTCTTCTTCCTACAGCCTTTCCCTTCCTCTTTTCCTCTGCTTTGCTTCATTACTGCACATCTAGTCAATGTCAGGTCTGTTTTCAATTGTCTATAAATATCAAGTTGGGTAAGAAATGGTCCCTGCCCACAAGAAAGTCACAACTCATTGTTTTGCTCCCGGTTTTCTGCCTGGAACACTTCTAAGGTACAACTTAAATTTCATTTCTTTGGTTAAGACTTCTCTTTTTTCACTCCTCAAAACACACACCCAGAATGAACTACTCCCTCCTTTGAGCTCTCAGATGACTCAGTCTGGACATCCAGGAGAGCTGTGACCATCCTCAACCTTGTGTCAAAGGGAGGTGGGTTCCTGTGCTCAGCCTGAACTGGGAGCTCCTTCAGGCATGGGGTTGCTAGAGTTAGCAAATAAAAATATATGACCTCCAGGTAAATTTGATTTTTGGAAGAACAATGAGTAACTTTTAGCATAAGTATATGCCATGCAATATTTGAGACATACTTATACTGAAAAGGTATTCATTGTTTACTGAAATTCAAATGTAATTGAGCATCTTATATTTTTTTAAAAGATTTTATGTATTTATCTGACAGAGAGAGACACAGCAAGAGAGGGAACATAAGCAGGGGGAGTAGGAGGGGGAGAAACAGGCTTCTCGCAGAGCAGGGAGCCCGACTCGGGGCTCAATCCCAGGACCCTGGGATCGTGACCTGAGCCAAAGGCAGACACTTAACGACTGAGCCACCCAGGCACCCCTGAGCATCTTATATTTAATCTGGCAACCCAACTCAACCACCATCATTACTGGCATGGCCTTTATCTCTCTGAAAGCTAATTTTGACCCTCTCTGGGCAACAGTGGGAAGAAGAAGCAGGGAGAAAGATCTTGGCTGAAGCTAAAGAAGCCTTTCTACAGTCGACGTTTACATAGATAGGCAAGGATGTTTCTGGATGAATAGGACTCCTCAACCCCATGCCTTAAGCAGAGGGCAGAGGAGCACTGGGTGGCAAGAGTGACAAGGGAGGAGAGAGTTTAGGCTCCCCCAAGAGGCATGCACTAGGCAACCTTCAGCCTCCTTCCTAGAATAGTGTGCTCTGGTCACCTTCAGCAACAGAGACAGTGACAGAGCTGTGGGTGGGGACATGGTGGGGACAGAGTGCAGGCTCCCAGCTGGAGCCCCAAGCCAGCATAAACCAGCACAATACCCACTTGTATTCCCATACAATTTGAAGGGTATTTGGGAGGGGGAAACCCAGAATCTGTTAGGTTCACAAGAGGCCAATGAGGTTATCCATGTGAGAGGTAGTGAGACCCAAACAGGGAGAATATAGATTCCAGGAATATTGAAGAAGCAGAATGGATAGGACGTGGTGGTTAAACGAATGTGGGAGGGACAGTAAGGCAAGGGAAGGGGCCTCAGGGGAGGCGAAGTTTCCCGGCTTGGGTGACTAAGGTGCTGGTGTCATTAACTAAGATGGGCACTGCTGAAGAGGAGCAGTTTTGCAAGGGGTGAAGAAGCTGAAGGGCTTGTTTTTGGATCCGTTGACTTTCAGATTCTTGGGGGACATCCAAGCATCGCTGTCCATTAGGCGCTTGGATACAGAGGCTGAGAGAACCAGGGAGGGATCTGGGGGCAGAGACACAGATTCTGGAATCTACAGGGCACAGATGGGAGTTAGGGCCATAAGAAGAAAGAAGAGCATCCAGCATGCAGAACAGGGAGAGGGGAAGCTATGGGCAGAATCCTGGGAAGGTGAGGAACCCGGAAAGAACACTACCCCAGAAGTCACATGGGTCCTTTCTGGTCATTCCCCCTCGACTGTGAGGGCCTCAAGGGCAGAGACTAGATCTGATTATATTCTGTGGCCCCACCACTCTGCACCAGGGCTGGTTCAGAGTAGACCCCAGACAACGTTTGTTGAATGACTGCAGGAATGAATCCTCTTTCTCCCTCTTTTCTTCCTTCTCCAGACTTGGGGAATATGAAAGCAGGGAGGAAAGGAGAGACAGAAGGGGCACTGGATATTCTGGGTGATGGCCCAAGACCTTCACTAACCTGTATGAAACGAAGTGATTCAGCTTTGATTGCACAGAGCATTGACTGTGTCCCAACAGATTTCCCAGAGGGGCAGCTGGCTAAGGAGGTGCCATTCATGGCCCCGAGCCACAAAGAAGAGTGAATTGTCCTGGTGTCTGAGACCCTTGGGCTCCACCCTCCTCTAGGCCAGGAAGTCCTGGGAGGCAGCAGGCTCGGACTGGAGGATTGGGACACTGGCTTTCCGTCCACAGACTAGCCCAGCTTATCTGTCTGTCTCTTCTTCTTCCCTCCCCAGGTAAGAAAAAGGCAGCAGCTTTGTTTGACAGCCAGGCCCCTATTTGCCCCATCTGCCAGGTCCTGCTAAGGCCCAGTGAGTTGCAGGAGCATATGGAGCAAGAACTTGAACAGCTGGCCCAGCTGCCTGCCAGGTAAGCCACCAATCGGGGGAGCCTGCCTGCCAGACGATTCCACTCAGGGTTCTAGACACCAGGTCCCGGGAACAGCCACCTGGCCCAGTCCCCAACCTCTAGGTAGAAGGCAAGGCCCTCCTGTTACTCTCCTCTACTCTGCCTTCAGTCCTCGGATCCTCCAGCAAAATGGTGATGCCTTTCCCTTCTTGCTGTCTTTTCGGAGATGGGAAGAGCGTGACCCCTCTTCAGTCCTCCGCCTCAAAAGGGCACAAGAGGAGCTGGAAAGGGATGAGCCACGGCCACGGGCCTTGCACTGCCATGCTAAGCCTCCGGGTAGGGTAGCAGAAACAGGGACTGGGCCTGGCAGTCTGCCCAGCTGTGTGGCCTTGTGCCGCTATCCAGGGGAGTAAGCACTGCCTTCTCTATGAATCTCAAGGTCTTGAAAGGTGACAATCAAGAATGGGCTTGGGCGGGTCCCCCCCGTGCTCCACCCTACCTCCCTTCTCCCTGCCTGAAGGACCAGATGGAGCCTCGTTGAGGGCCTAATAGAGGAGCCAGGTTATCAAAGGGACAGAGCAAGGGTGTGACAAATTACCCCAAATCTTCGCAATTTAAAGCAACCATTTCATTGTACTCATGGAATCTGTGGGTTCAGGAATTCAGACAGAGCACAGAGGGGATCACTTGTGTCTGCTCCAGGATGTCTGGGGCCCCAGCTGGGAAGACTCAATGGCTGGGAGCTGGGATCATCTGGAGCCCCCTTCACTCACATGTCTGGTGATTGATTCCGGCTGTCAGCTGGGACCTCAGCTGGGGCTGTGACCAAAGCACCTACACTTGGCTTCCATGTGGCCTGGGCTTGCTCATAGCCTGGCAGCCTCGGGGTAGTTGGATTTTCTATGTGGCAGCTTAGGGTACTCAAGCCAATGTTCCAGCCAACGAGATGGAAGCTGCATCACCTTTTACAACCTAGCCTCGAAAGTCATTTAATGCCACTTCTGCTGTTCTCGATTGGTCGAGGCAGTATCAGCCCAGCCAGATTGAAGGGGAGCAAACATACACCCCACCTTCTGATGGGAGAGTGACACGGTCATATTATAGGAGAGCACGTGGGATAGGAGACATGGTTGGTTGCAGCCTTCTCTGGAAGATACGTCTGCCAGGGAACAGCCTTCCCCACCATTCCCAACCCCACCCCACCCCTTGTTCAGTTCAAGTCATCAGACTTGACTAATCTTCCTTCTACCGTCTCACCTAATCCCCCTTGCAGGGTGCAGGGGACCCAGAGGTAAACCAGAATGGGTCCCACCCCCAGAAGCTCATTGCTTGAGAGTAAGGGGAGCGGGGCCATAGAAACTGTGAGGGGTAGAGGCTGCTCGATGGGAAGAACTGTGGGGCATGGAGAAAGTGCCAACCCCAGCACAGAGCAGAGAAGACCTCCTATGGGAGGGGCGGCCTGAGCTGAATTTTGAAGGAAGTATTAGTTATGTGTTCCTGTGCTGCAAATTACCCTCAAACCTAGTGGCTTGAAACAACAAACATTTATTACCCACAGTGTCTATGGACCATCAGTTCAGGAACAGCTTAGTTGGGTAGTTGTGGGTAGTTGTGGCTTCTGGCTCAGTCTCTCATGAGACTGCAGTTAGGATGTCAGCCAAGACTGCAGTCATCTGAAAGTCTGCCAGTGACTTTGGGAGCCATTCCCAAGATGGTTCCTCCACACGTGGGTCTCTCCGTAGGACAGCTTGAGTTTCCCTCTGACATGGCTGCTGACTTCCCACAGAGGAAGTGATCCCAGAGACTCAGGAGGAAGCCACAATGCCTTATATGATCTAGTCTCAGAAGTCATACAATATTGCTTCCAGTGTATTTTATTCTCTTCATTAGAAGCAAAGTCACCAAGTCCAGCCCCCACTCAAGAGAGAATTAAACTCTATAAGCTCTACTTCTTGACAGGAGGAATATCAAAGAATTTGTGAGAATACTTAAAACTAGCACAGAAGACTATACAAATGATAAAATAATAATCCTGTTTGAACACTCGCTATATGCCAAGTACTCTACATTGCATTAATGTATTTAATCTTCACAACAACCCTCTAGGGTAGGTAATAAAAAATTATTAGCTCCATTTTACAGATGGGGAAACTGAGGAACAGAGGGGCTAAGTGGCTTCTCTAAGGTTGCACAGCCCATAAAGTGGTAAAGATAAGATTCGAACCCAAGCAATCTGACTGTAGTGCCGCGCCCTTAACCGATCCGGGCATACACACACATCCCTGATCCTCCCCAGCACACACTACCTGGGACTAGCCTAAAAGGGGCACAGCGAAGTATCTTTCCGCAATTGAGTTCCACACCTTGGCTGTCTGGAAGGGTTTCTGGGTAATTTGCTTCCAATGGAGGACTTCCCCTCAATAAGAACAGAGAATAGAGGCAGAGGTGTGTGGAGGGACCTGCAGCGTTCTGTAAAAGCTGTGGACCCCTAAGGATCTAGAAAATGGGGGCCCAAGCTCTCTGCCTCCTCAGTGGGGGCCACACTATAGCCTAGTCCCTGTGGCCCCACCCCTGCACAGCCCAGGGAGTCCACATCTACCCACAGAAGTGCCCCCCAGCCGTGATCCTGCACCAGTACCCCCCCGTATTTCCTCAGAGCGCCCCCTACTTCCACACGCTTACCCCCATGTCCGTTTACCCACCCAGAGCCCCCACATCTGCTCCGCCCCTCATGGCTGTGTCTTGCGTCCCCCACTTCTGTGCCCCTCACGTCCAGGCCCAGCCCAGCACCCCCTAACCCTTGGCACGCCCCCCCCCCCCCCCTCTCCCCCCCCCAGACCCCGGGGTGGCCCCGCAAGTGAAATTCCCGTCGGATCGATAAAGCCGAAGCGCTGGCGGCGACGGGTCGATGGTTTTATCTGTCTCGGCCCCGCCGCGCCCGGCGCGCTGACAGTCCGACCGGCCGGCAAAGGCGTTCAAGGGCAGCAGCGCCCGCCGCCCCCTCCCCTCCCATCCCCTCCTCCGCCCTCCTCTCCCTGCGGCCGCTGCGCCCACCGGACTGCGGGCTGGACCGGCCGCCGCTGCCCTCGTGATTTATCTGGATTTTTAATTGGAAAAAATTTGCGAATTAATTGATTTCAGGAACTTGCCAATTAACATTGTAATTGGGTGCGTGATAAATTCCCAAGGAGCGTGTCAGCTCCCGCTGGGCTGAGGGCGAGGGCGCCGCAGAGCCGGGGTAGTGCGCTGGGAGGGCCCAGCCTTGGCTGCCCTTGCCCCGCCCCCGCCCGCTGTCTGGGAGGCAGGAGGAGAGACGAGGAAGTGGGGGAGAAGATGTGGCACCTGGGCTCCTGAGACTCCTACCCAACCCCCACACCCACCCCCACCCCCCTCCCTGCCACCGGCTCCCTGAGCTGAATGGGACCTTTGCCCAGCCATTTCACAGTTGGGGAAACTGAGTCCTGCAGGAGGGCGGAGCTTGTGTGTGCCTGGGCACCGCTGGAACGGAGGGCATCCCCCATCCATGGCATGTGGCCAGAGCCTTCCTGCCCAGCTCTCCAGTCCTCTCCTTTCCCTTCCACTTCATGCTCCCTGCTCCCTGCTCCCCTCCCTTCTTCTCCTCTTCCCTCCAACTTTCCCCTTCCTGCTCTTACTCTGCCTTTGCCTCTGCTCTCCCACCCCTCCCACAGCTTAGCGGGCTCCGGAGCCTGTGGACGCTGCTGCAGGGTGCCTCTCCATCACCTGGGACGCCTCCCTCCGTCCCTGCCACATGGCTGCTCCCCGAGAAGTTCTTCAGGATGGGCCTGGTGTTGTGCCTTCTGCTTCCCTTTGCCCAACAGCACAGAGCAGCAACCTTCCTCCCACCCCCACCCCCAGCAGGCTGCTATTTGACACACCTGAGGATTCACACAGAGAAGCAGGGACCTCTTGGCTCCCAAACTAGGGCTGGCTGCTTTTTACGGACACAGGCAAACGCGTGTACATGACATACAGGCACCCGTCCACGCCCACATTCCAGCACACTAGATATGCTCACATACACACACACTCATTCCCACAGGTATGTGGGCACACAGACACCTACAGGAAGAAGAGTCAGAACTGTTGGCAAAGCACGTCTACTTTTCCAAGTACTTTTACATTTGAGATCAGAGGCTGTGCCCACACACCCTCCTTCAGCCCGCCCTCCCCTTTCTCAGTCCTGCACAGGAGTGCAAACAGACCCCAGGACTCAGCTAGTTAGAACAAGGAGGGCATAGTTAGATTAAGGACAGATTGAAGGGGGCTTTCAGGCCTGGAGGGTTGTCCTGGATGCAGAGGGGGAGTCAGAATATTGGTGAGCCGCAAGAACCTTGACCAGATTGCAGAAGTGTAGGAGAATCGCTCTGGAGGCCAGTGTGGAGCATGAATTGGGGGTCGAAGCAGAGAGACAAATGAGGATGTTGGGCAGGGTCCAAGGGACAGATGATGAGCTGACCCACTGGCCTGGGACAATGGCAGTGGCCTTGGGAATGGAGAAGAGGGAATGATGAGAGACTGGTGGAGGAAGAAGCAAGAGAACGTAGGTGATTACTCACAGGGTACTTGCTAGGAAGAGCTTTCTGACCTGGGTGACCAGAAGGGTGATGATGGCAGAGAAGGAAGTTTCTGGGGGAAGGAGGAGACAATGGACAGGGCTCTGGGCATGCCAAGCCTAAGATGTCTCTGGGATGGTGATGGGGTAGAGACTGGTTGTGTGCAGACAGGCAGCAACATACAGGGGGCTGAAGATTGGAGGGTTGTGGGGAGTGACCCCCAGACTTCTCTGTGGCCCTCGGGCAGGAGTTTCCACCCAGAGAAAGGAAAGAGCCCTAGGCATGGAGAGATGGCACAGAGGTGCAAGTGAGGCGTGGCTTGGTGAGGCCTGAGCCTGGGGACCTTTCCCGGGAGGCTTCCAAAGCCACTTTGAGACCTGGCCCCTAGGATGGGAAGCCAGCTCTCTGGTCAGTGCTTTCAAAGTGCTGAAAGGAGCCACAGGGAGGCTAGGGGACTCTAGAGAGGCAGGGTATGGAGATGGCAGTGCCCCCACCCCCACTTAAGCCTTATTTAAGGCCGGCCTCGGTGTTTGGTTGGGTAATGAACTAGATAAACAATTCCCCAAATAGATTAAAACGAAGTGTAACTTACAAAGGCGGCTGGTGATGATGGTTTATTCCTGGGCAGCACACCATTTCTTTATTTCCAAGGATAATTCAGTGTAAATCACCTTAATTAAAAGTGTCAGCCCAGCCCATGAATATTGTACTTAGGAACGCGTTTCCTGGGTCCCAGTTATAATTTAAAACCCATGGATCACTAGGCAGCGAGTGACTGAGAAGGGAGGAAATCGTTGGGGGCGGGCTGTGGAAACAGGGAGGGATGGAAGGCAGAGGAATCTGTGGGCTGGGCAGGAGCCAGTCGGCCTGTAGCTCTGGAGCTCGGACCTCCCCTTTCAGTGGCAGGCTTTTCACCAGACTCCTGTCCCTGGGGAACCAAGCACAGTCAGAGGTAATCAGGTTGTTGGAAGAAAGGGGAGGGGGGCACTTGCTCAGAGAGAGGGAAGGAGCCGGAGGCAGGCTCCTTGGATATAAACCAGTCCAACTTAAGGGGGAGGGAAGAGTATTGGCAAAGGGAGAGGTTGGACATTCTCACCGTAGAGGTCCTCATTTCTACTCACCAGCAGAGCAAACTAAAGCCCAGTGTCAGTGGGATGTTCCCAAAGTAGAGATAGAAAAAGAACTCCAAGCTCTGTCCTCCAGCCTACCCCCTGAGTATCTTTAGGGAAGCAGTGTGAGCAATGGAAAAGCAGCCCTTCAGACTCGGTCCAACAGGAACTCAAATCCCTAAACCCTACATGGACTGTGTGAACATAGAGGTGTCATTTAACCTCTGTTAGTGAACTTTGTAAAGTTTTTGTGAAGATTAAAGAGAGAACACATATAGAGTACCTGGCCCATACCTGCCAGACCTGTCCCATGTGGTTGGTGCACAATCATTGTTCACTCTGTCCTTTTCGGTCCCAACCTGATCCTGTTCAGACAAAGTGCAGACCTCAGGCCAGGGGTCCAGGGAGAATACTGGTACACAGAGATGCCTCATTTCTGTACCTGTCCAGACACAGGTGCAATGGGATGTCAGTCCTTGTTGACTGAGTGAAGGAAGGCTCAAAGTCATGAAGTCCCCAACTAGTTGCTCCTCAAGAGAAGCTCAGTTTCTTCTCTGTACCCATTGCCTAAATCAGGGACTGGCTGGGAGCAAGAATACAGGGACTGTTCAGGAACCAAATGGAACTGAGTGGAACCTGGTCTGGCTGTCCTTCCCAGTCTGTGATGCCCACACTGTGTGATCGCACAGGCAGGCAGCTCTGCGTTTACACTCAGACCTTAGGCTCATGCTGCTGCTGAGCCCGGTGGCCTCTGCACTGTGATGCGTGTGTCTGTGTGGGTGTGTGTCCACGTGTGTCTGCATGTGTGGGTGCGTGTCCGTGCATGTGGCTGTCTGCATCCATGCATGTATTTCTGTGGATGTTGGCGCCTGAGCAGCTCTTCACCCAGGTCTGGGGGACTGTTGTGAATGGGTCTTTATTTACAACATGTTTGAGCCTCTGGGTGTGACCACATGGGTCTGAGTGACTGTTGACAGAATCATGGACAGTAGATATGTGTGTATTTGCCTTTATGCCAGGGTTTCTCAACCTCAGCACTATTAACATTTGGGGCCAGATAATTCTTCGTTGGGAGGGGCTGTCCCATACATTATAGGATGGTTAATATCCTCTACCCACCAGATGCCAGTAGCAAACTCTGGGCCCCCAGTGGTGATGATCAGAAAGGTCTCCAGACATTGCCAAACATCCCCTGGGGGACAATGAGGACTTTATCTGAATCCACCTAAGCCTTTGCTCACATACTGGGTGTATCTACTACGTCTGACCGTGTGGGTGTTCCCTGGGTCCATGCCCTGTGAGTCCGTGCGTGCCCCACGCATTCTGCCTTGGGTGTGTGTCTGTGTGTCTTTTGTGCCTTACAGATAGCTCTGTGGGTGTGCTGTACCTGCATAGCTTGTACGTGTCCGTGCAGGGACCCTGTGTCAATGGGCTGTGTCTGCCTCCTGCATGTATCAGCCAGCGCCTCCGTGCGCATGTATTTGTATGTGTGTGTGAGTGCACGTGCATGAATGTGTGAGCACAGATGTGGTGAGCAAGTGGGGGCAGCAGGGAGGGAGGGACAGGAACAGGGATATTAATGTTTCTGAAGTGGATCTGATTTGATACGTCTTGTTCCATTGTCAGCATCTGTTTAGCAGGGATTTGTAATACTTTGTGGCTCTGGATCACTCATGCTTAGCGCGGGATGTGGCCTTGCATACCAATTTTGTTATTAAACACAGTCCTCGCCTCCCCCACAGCCCATCCATCACCTCCCGCCCCTGCCCCCACCTGCTCCAAGCCGCCCACCATATTTCAGGGCCCAGCTCCCGCCCGCCTGCCGCGCCCGATGCCGGAGGGCCTGGGGCTGACAAATTGAATCAGGGGGAGATCATTCCTGGCCTAACGCAGTTTGCAGCGTGTTGGAGGGAGAATTGACAAGAGCCATGTCAGCTCCATCACCCCAATCCCATAGGAGCTAAGAGCAGGCTGGGGACAGGAGGTGGAGGGAAGAGGGCATCCAGGATATGCAGAATCCTCAGGGCTGATAGCAGGAATCAGGTAAAGCCTCTTTCCTCAGATTCACGAGGGAGCCTACCAGGCCTAGTGTCTATGCCCCCTCCCAGCTCTTGCCACGGGTCCCTGATGGAGGCTGAGCTAGTCAGGGCCAGCTGGGGTTGAATGGCCTTGGTAGAGCTTGGCTGCACAGGGCTGGGCTAAGCTGGCTATGCCTTCTCTTTTTGGGGTCTTGCTATTCTTCTCTTGCATGCCCTGGGCAGCAAGTGGTATGGTCACCCTGTTCTCTTCTTTCTTGGCAGCAAGAATTCCCTTCTGAAGGATGCCATGGCTCCAGGCACCCCCAAGGTAGGTGGACAATTGTGTGTTTTCCTCCTACCCATCCTAACCTAGGCCTACCCATGACTGATTTCTCTCGAGGAAAAGGAGCTCTTACTGGATGCCCAACTGTCTCCAGGGTTTGATCATCAGTCTGAGGCGGAGGGCTAACCTGTGTGCTTGAGTGTGCATGTGCGTGTGTGTGTGGGGGGGGGTGTACTCTGAGCACGAGCCAGAGTATGTTCATCTGACTTCTTCCTCTTCCAGTCAGGACAGGGGTCAAAGCTAAGAATGACCTGGAGGCATGGGGGGCTCGGACATTAAGACTCAAAGGAGGAAGGTGAGCTGTAGCAGGTAAAGAAAAATACAGAAGTGCAGGCCAAGACAGAGAGTGCACTGGCCTTCAAAGCCAGGCCATGGTGTGTGTGTGTGTGTGTGTGTGTGTGCGTGCGTGTGTGTGTGTGTGTGTGTGTGTGTGTGTGTGTGTTTTGTCCTGAGGGCAGCAGGGAGCCAGGGAGGATGTTGGGCTCATCTGGGGAGACAATCTGCCCCCTCTAAACAGATACTATGGGAGAGAGGTTTGAAAGCATCAGACAGAGAAAGGAAAAATGAAGGGCAAGTGGCTGGCTCAAAGGAGGGGCCAGAGAGGCCTTAGCACAATGACATGATTTGTACCAAGAACTCCCATAGGTGGCCCCAGAGGCAGATGGTACTGCTTCCCCAAAGGTGATGATTTTGAGGGAGTGGGGACCTGAGGAGGAGAACTAGACCCTACTCACTGAGTGTCCCCTTCCTCACCCTCGGTAAGGCAACATCCTTTCTTAAGAGTTCTCAAAATGACTCGTAAAGGCAGGAAACCCTGGCCCTTTTTATAGGGAGTGAGGAGTGAGGGTTAAAGCTTCAGAAATGGATGAAATCAGTCAGGAGGCATGCACAGAGAAATTAGAGCGAAAGCCAAGAAGAGAATCTGGGGACCCCTGCATTGGGGGTTCAAGATAAGGTATAGGCACGAGGAAAGGGGCAAAGGAGGAGGGGTCGCAAGTTAGGAGGGGCCCAGGAGAGCCTGGTACCCCAGACTCTTCGGGGAGAAAAGTTCCAAACGTATGAGGTGGTCAGCAGTTGAAGAGAGAAAGTCCAGAGAAGGGAACCATTGCATTAAGAAGTCTTAAAGGCACTGGTGACATCTGAGAGGGCAGTTTGGAGAAAAGGAGCCAGAGCGATAATATTACCTCCCAGGTTGGCCCAACTCCCCCGGAGGCCTCAGAAAGGGTGGGAGTGGATTTTGCACCTTCATTCAGGAAATCACTCAACACAGAAAGTTGGACAGAATGAGGGGCAGAGACAGATGTAGGCCCTGCCCAAGGAAGCAAAGTCCTCTGGTCCTAAAGAGAAAAGGTGGGTGTTGCCACGGAGCTGTGGACCATGCAGGTGGGGAGCCACCCACCCGTGGATGCCTGTAGCATTCAGTGGTTGTGGTTAAGGAAGGTAGGCCAGCCGTTGCCACCTGACGCCTGACACCTGAGCATGGCTGTCAGGGCTAGGCATTGGACCCCAGTGAGGCCTGTGCTCGAAGGATAAACACAGATGCAATCCACGTCCATACCTGGCCCCACACATATGCAGATGCTCACACTACCGAGGTCAGAATACTCACACAGGAGGTCTTAAAACCTGTGTGGATCCTGCCACCACCGACACAGGCATGTTGATAATCAAACTCAGAGGCAAGGACCCCTGCTCGCCCACTTCCAGATTCATGCTCACGCCCCAAAGCTGACCATTTCAGGGTCTATCCCCTGCCTGTGGCTGAGGCTGTAGGGAAGTGGGCCATGGGTGGAAGAGGCATAAGGTAGAAGGTTCAAGCCAGAGACTGAGAAGACAGGGAGGCGGAAGGAGGGGGGAGGAGGAGAGGGCGAGGGGGCCTTAGACAAGATTGATGGCCTCATTGCCATTAAGAAAAAAATTAGCCGGTGGCGGCTATCATATTAAAGGGTGAAGAAGCCGTGAATTATTTTCTTAAAGATCTTATCGCTTACAATGATAATTTTACCTTCCAAAAGGCCACTTTTAATGAGGCGAAGAGCCAGGCAAAAAGTCATGATTTAATGCCGGGATTTTTTTTTCAAAACACATTTTACTGCTTTTTGGTCCATGTTTAAAAAGCGCCAGTGACCTTTTTTTATTCTGCTTGCCCCAGGTGTAATGCTGGGGCCTCTCAGGGCTTCTAACTTAGAGAGAATGAGAGAGAGAAAGCACACAAGAGGGAGCTTTCTCGTGGCGGGGGGCAGGGACCCCCACATTGTTTCCCCTCCTCAGCATCCTCCCTGGGACCAGAGAAGGAGAAGGACATTGCCTGAAAGCCCACCTTAATCTGCACTGGGCCTGCCTGGCTGGGTGAAGAAAGGGCTCCAAGTTGCAGGCCCTTCCCAGGCTCTTTCCTCTGCCAGCTCTTGGGGAGAGGCTGAGTCAGGGAGCCCTGCCAGGCCAGCAGCTGCCCCTCCCCAACCAGGGCCCTTGCCTGAGGATGTGCAGCTTAGCCACCGCATGCGGGTCACATCCTAAGGCTCGGTTGGAGATGAAGGATAAATGGCTGCTCCATCTTTCCCAAATTGCTTTCTTTGGGCTGTCACTGGCGATTTGGCATGGTTTCTAGGCTGGGGAGGCCTCCTAGGGAATTGTATGCTTCCGGCTCCGAGCCGTGCAGGCTGGAGAGGGTGGGGGAAGGAAGTAGGGATTGCTTTCAGGCCTCCAGCCCCCCCCCCCCTTTGCAGCTGAACAGGCCTTGGCAAGAGCCGGCAAGAGCCGGCTGAACGTGCCATGTGGTATTTAGAATTGTGGCGCTCGAACACAATGTAAAGCAGACAGTTTATTAATCTAAACTGCAGGCGCATGTAGGAGAGGCTGCACAGGATTGACGTGGGGGGGTTAGTTCTGCTGGGGTTCTTGCTGGGGTCACTGCCGCAGCGCAGGGATAAATGGACCCAGCGTACATCCCTAGCTGCATGCGGGAAACTCATATATACTATTTAATTTACTGTCTCCATAGCAGGGCTGCCGTCAGCCTGTATTAGGGGCAGGCAGGGCAGCAGGTATGTGGCTTTACCCCCAACCCTTCGGGGGGGGGGGTCCCAGAGTCTCTGCTTGCTAAGGGAGAACAAAGCATGTATCATCTCAGCCCACTGGGAGTGGGCAGGGAGTCCTGCCCCACTGGGGCAGAGATTACCTGAGGTCTGGGAGTTTTGGACCCTCTTGAAGGTCTCTACCCGTTCCCAGAATCAAGCCACCCTCTTCCACCACCATACCCCCGGGACCCCAACACCTGCCTGCCTTCTCAAGAGTGGTTGAGACTATCCCTCTGCCTTCCTCTCTGCCCCTCTCCCCAAAGCTCCGTTGGACTGGGAAGTCTAGGGGACTGACTGACTGCAGGTCTCATTTGGCCTGAGGCGACATGTCTCTTTTCTTCTTCCAGTCCCTCCTGTTGTCTGCTTCCATCAAGAGAGAAGGAGAGTCTCCAACAGCGTCACCACACTCCTCTGCCACTGACGACCTGCACCACTCAGACAGATACCAGGTGAGGAGGGGGTGGGTGAGCATCAGAAGGAAGCTCACGTAGATGAAAGCTTAGAGGCGCCTGCCCGGTGCTAACTCCTCCCCCTCCTTGGGAGGGGAGAAGAGAAACCTGAACTGTATTTGGTTCCCTCTGCGTCCACTGCCCCTAACTGAACCCAGAAGGCACAGGTGTCAGGGAATAGGCCTTCTACAGATGGGTTTTAAGGAGTGATGCCAAGGTCACCTGGGTTCTGGTGGGCTCTGAGCATTTCTGAAGCTTCTCATTCATCAAGAGGTATCCTATGTGGTTTCATTTCATGAGGGACCCAGAGACATAGCCCCAAATCCCCTGAAGACTTCAAAACCAGGATCCCTTGAGCAAATAACTATTCAGTGCTGCCAAACCTTGGTATCAGACCCAGAAAGAGACAGGCAGACATTACCTGTGAGTGCCTTGGGCAAAGAGGAAGGGAGTAATCACACAGTCCCAAAAGATCACAGCAAGAGGGGGCCTGAGGGTAACATCCTAGCTCTATATGGATATCCTTTGTGATAAGGAAAAAGAAAGAACTCCCCCAGAAGCTTCTGTCTGAGGAGAGACAGAGTCCTGCCCTTAGGAGCCCCAGTCAGATGGAAGAAAACAGGGCCTTGCTCCAAGAAACATTTGTTTCAATGGCAATAGGGCTTCTCAGGAAGCCCCAGCATAAAAGGAGAAAACAGCTCTGACTCAGCCCTGATTGGATGTGGAAAGACAAGGCAGCAGGGACCTATAATCCCAGATAGAGGACCTGGGTCACTGCTGGCACACAGGAAGCCTTTGTTGGAATTAAGAGATGTTCTCCTTGGGCCCCCTTTCCTCCCAATTGACACAGCCTGGCATCAGGGTGCAGAGCTTAGAGAAGCGAGCAGGGGCGTGGACACCAGCCTCCACTGGCACCTCCTGTGCTTCTATATGGGACTCAAACTGCATAGTCCAAAGTGCTAGCCCCCCAGAGGAATCCCCACTCTCATAAACCTTGGTTCAAGAGAGGCAGTCCAGTCCAGCCCCTGGGGAACATTGCTCTCACCCAGACAACCCCAGTGTAAGTGGAGAAAGGACCCAACCCCACAGAATTCTGGTCTGATAGGGAGACAAGGCTCTGTACCAGAGAGTTCCACTCCAAAGGGATGGACAGAGCCCTGGTTTTAGGGGGCATTCTGCCACCCTCTCTACTTCAGGCACAGCATTCAGCCTCAGTACCTGCCCAACTAGGAAAAGAACTACCATGAGGCATAGGCACGGCATGCTAAGGCATGGTACTGAGGTCTTCTCTGATTTAGGTTCAACCCATATTTCCAGCTGCCATTCCTAACACTGCCCTCCATGAACCCTATGGGCTATCCCCACGTAATTAATGCCAACCACTCCCTTTGGCTGTGCCATTCCTTTCTTGCCTGCACACTTTTACACATGCCGTTTCTTCTAATGGGACTATTTTACCCCACTCCATCACATTTCTATTTATCCTTCAATACCCTGCCCAAATACCATCTCCTCCAGGAAGCCTTTCTGGATTAGCTATCTCTTCTCATGACCCCTGTATGTCCCTATGATTGCCCTTATCATCCTATATTGCGATCACCTGTTTAGATATGTTTCCATTATTTACTGACATATAACAAGCCATCTCGAAACTTAGTGGCTTAACACGATGTATTATTTCTCATGGTTTTTTTTTCAGTTGACTGGGCCTTTCCTCTTATGCAGCTCATTCAGCTGGAGGATTGACTAGGCTGGAAAGCTTCACATTCTGGGAGATCGGGATGCCTTGGTTCTCTTCCATGTGGCCTCTAATCCTCCAGTAGGTTAGATCAGCTTCCTTACTTGGCAGCCTCAGGGCAGTGTCACACCAAGAGGGTGAAGGCCAAAACTGCAAAGCCTCTTGAAGCCTAGACTCTGGAACTCACATCAACTTGGCAAAACAAGTCGCAAAGCTAACCCATAATCAAGGGATGAGGAAATGCAGCTCTTGACAGAAGGAGCTGCAAAGAATTGTGGCCATATTTAACCTATCACAACGAGCATGACTGTTTTCACTAGACTGGGAGTTCCTCCAAGGCAATGACCTTGTCTCATCCTTCTTTACACCCTTCCTGTACTCAAACATGCTCAGCCCAGTGTCCTTGCCTTCAGGGGGTTAGATTTGCAAATAAATAATTATAGCCCAGTGTTTTAAGTGCTGTGACAGTTATAAATAAGTTTCTGGGACAGCACAGTGTAAAGAGGGGCAAATCAAAGCAAGCTTCACAGAGGAGGTAACAACTGAACAGGGTTTCAGAGGACAAGTAGGAGTTCACTTTGGTGGACAAAGAAGAAGGTCTGCCATTTCAAGACAACCCTGTGTGCAAAGAGCATAGAGGTGTATCACAGAATGATGTACTTGGGGGACCTGCTAGCAGTTCAGTTTTGTTAGCATGTAAAATACAAGGGGAATTGGTAGAAGGTGACACTGAAAGCTCCCCAGAGACTAGCTGGGTATCCCCTCCCCTGATCTTTACACAATGCCTGGCATGTACTAGTTGGTCAATTCTGTTGGATTTTTTTTTTTTTTTTTTAATCATCGAAAGCTGGGCAGTGGTGGTGGGGGGGTCTGGTTTCTGGTTTGGATTCCCATTTACTTAGCCCCTGCTGGGTTACCTAACTCCCTTAACCATGACCTCATTTTACCCTCATAGCAACTGTGCAGACTAGGATTCGTTGCCCCCAATTTATTGCTAAGGAAACAGGCCTAGAGAGGGGATGTGACTTTTTTTGGAACACATAAATTATGAGTAACAGAGTCAGAATTTGAACTGGAATTTGGCCCTGAATCCCTGATTGTTTTCCATCCCTGCACTGGGCTCAGAGGCTTCCCTCATAAATATCCTTCTCCCCTTCCCACTGATACCTCCTGCATGCTAGACCCTGTGCTGGGTGACTGGATAGAGATGACCCCACCCCCAGTAGAAGGAACACACATGTAAATAATCACAATATACAAGACCAGAGGGAAGCCAAGGGGTGGTGAAAACTCAGAGGAGGCAACTAACCCAACATTTGGGGAAAAGTGGAGCCTTCCCAGAGTCCTGAAGGGTGAACAACCATTAACCAAGCAGCAGATATGGAGGCATGAAGGATAATCTAGTCCAGAGTCCAGAGCATGGAGTGCTAAAGAACTACAGTTAGCCCTGCAAAGGTAGAGTGTCAAGATGGCAAAGGGAGAAAGCAAAAGTAGAAGAAAAATCTGAAGAAAAAAGCAGGTCACATAAGGCCTGTATGCCATGCTGCAGATCTTCTAGGTGGAGAACCACTGAAGGATTTAAAGATGTGGGGGAGGGGGAGACAGGGTCAATTTTATACAATACAAAAGATCACACTGTGTGTAGTCTGAAGGATGGGTCGCAGGGAGAGAAACTGAACACCAGAAGGCCAGATGAGAGACAAATTTTGAGAGGTCACAGATTATGAACTAGAGCAGTGACATCCAAGGCAGGTATAGCCATTCAAGAAATACGCTATGCCAAGCGCTGTGCAGGGCCCTGGGTTCACCCATATGACCCACACGTGGCCCCAACCCTGGAGTGGTCAGTCCACCATAAAAATTTGTATGAGCCACAATGGAGATCAAAGTACTCCAACGGGAGGAAAAGATATTTTTGCTTAGGCCTGGAAAGATGAGCAGGAGATACACAGAGGTGGAGATGAGAACATTTAAGAGACCTTTAAAGATAAGACTCTGGCATCTAAAGTTGGACTGAGTGTGAGGCATGAAGGAGGGTGGGGCCAATGACACCTCTCACGTTTCCGGTATGGGCACAACTGAGTGGATGGTGCTATCCGAACACCCAGGAGGAAAGCGGCTGTTTGGGGGATGTCGAGTTCCGCGTTGGCCGCGTTGACGTGCGGTGCCTGCGAAACCTCCAGGGGCTGTCCGAGAGACAGCTGAACTGGGAATCCTCTAGCAACGGGACTACAGAAAGGCCAGGGGCTGGGGGAGGGACAGTTTGGGACATTCGGTGGGATCGCCCGGAGGCGACCCGGAATCCAGACGCCTCCTCCCCAGCAAAGCGATAGCTCTGCGTGCGGCGGGGGTCGGGGCCGGACTGAGGATCTCGGGCGGAAGGAGCACCGCCCTGGCAGGGGGCGTGGAGCGGGGTGGGAGGACCTGGCGGCCGCTAAAACTCTGCCGGGTTGGCTTTGCGGACGGTGGGAGGGACCCCAGAGCGGCCCCAGCCGGTTACTACCGGAGTACGAGCAGCTGTTTCCTGGTCCTGGTCCGGCCGCCCCCCCATCGTGAACTTTCACCCCGGCGCGCGACGGCAGCGGGTCACGTGATCAGGGCCAACATGGCCGCCGCCGCCGGTGGGAGCTGAGGTGCCGCCGCCGCCGGGCAGCCGGGGGGAATCCGCCCGCATCGCCGCCCTCGTCGGCCGGGCGGCCGCAGGGCCCAGAGCACCGGAGACCGGGGTTGGGGCGGCACCGTGCGGCGGCCACGGGGTCCCGTTAGAGCATCCCCCGGCGGCTATGCCGAGGGCCCGGAGCGGCCGGCGGAGCAGGGGGGCCGGCGGGAGGGAGGAAGTAGGTTTGTTTACGGGCTGTTTGGGGCGGGGCAGGCCGGGACCGGGGTCCAGTGCTGGGGCGGGGGCCAGGGCTCCAGGCCGCGCCTGACGCCCTCTCTCACCCTCTCTCTCTTTTTTTTTTTTTTTTTTTTTTTTTGCTTCTGCCCGGGATCTTCTCCCAGACCTTCCTGCGAGTGCGAGCCAACCGGCAGACCCGACTGAATGGTGAGTCTTGCCCGGCCCCTCCCTCCGCCCCACCCCCGGCCTCCTCCCTCCCTCGCTGCCTGCAGCTCCAGGCTTGCCTGGGTCTCTTCGACATAGGGGCGGTTGGGCTTCGTCGCAGTCACAGCGCCTGAGAGAGTGCTAACCAGGGCGGCCGCCCTCAGTTTCCCCGTCTGTCTAATGGAGGTTATGGTTCCAGCTCTTGCCCACGCCTCTCTAAAGGCCTTCAAGAACCCTGGCGGGCAATAAGTACCAGAGAATGAGGAACAAGCTACACAATTCCACTCGGGAGCTCAGCTTTGAATTTGCAAACTGCTGGGACCTCACTGTACAAGCCGGCAGGGCGCTGAGAATGTTTTTCTTCCAGTTTTTAATCAGCGCCCAGTAGTGTGAATACAGCCTCTCTGCTGAGACTTGACAATGCAGTGAGATCTGGAGTTCCCACGGCAACAGGAACTAACTCATCCCAGGGCTCTTTGAGTTATCAGTCGGCCCACATTTCACAAAGGTGATCAGCGTGGGCTCGACAGCTCTTAGAGGCCTTCTCTGAAAGCACGTCGTGTATGCACTACCTGGTGCCCCCCCCCTTTTGGATTCAGACCTCTGGAGCATTACTATTTGCTGAACACAATTGGGTGAACCGAGCTTTTTGTGCTATCTAGGGTGTGGTATATCTGGGTATTGGCTGTAAGGGGCTTAGGGTCTCTGGGCCAGCTGGTAAGTCAGTGAGGCTATGTCGGACATTCAGGATCTCCACCTCTTGCCACTTGGTTTCTGCTGCCTGGCTGAGCCCTGATCCGGGAAAGGGAAAGCATTCGTTATGGCCTGACACCATGTTAATCATCATTATCATAGTACTTCTGAGAAGAAAGTGGTAACACATTTTGTAGATAAGGAAACTGAGGCTGGGAGAGGAGAAGGTGATTTGTTTAAAATTGCGCAAATGGGATGTAACTGAACCATGATTTAAACTGAAATTTACCTCCAAAATCTGTGCTTCTGTGACCATGTCGTTCTCCCTCCTTAAGCAAACTACCTACACTTTAGTAAGCTTAGTTCAGGACTTACAAGATGAATGGCAAGTTAAACCAAACCTGCCTTGGTTATTTGAGAATGTTCAGATGTTGTCCAACCCATCAGGGTGCTTTCCTGGGATTATAAGGGATCTTCTGTCCCGGGTGGCTTGGGCAAGAACAATGTACAGTATCATGCTCTCCTTCGCAGTTCTCTAAGATTAATTTCTTTATTCAGTCATCAGTGTTTGTCATAGGCCCTTTATATTGGCACACTGCTCCATATGGGCTTCAAGAACTGTCAGGGTCCCTCACCTTTCTGATGATTTCTCCATCCCAGCCCTGGCTGCAGCGTGCCAAGGTGGCTCAAGCCTGAAATTCCAAGTTTTAGGACAGTCAAGGTGAAGGGATCTAGATCTTTGTCTACAAAATCAAGGAGGGCACTCATAGTCCCCTCTCCTGTAGTGAGACCACAGGAAATTGAAGATTGGGGCCAGGCTACAGACCAAGATTTCTCAAACTCCATGCCATCTCTGGTGGGGTGATGGCTTTCCTATTGGTTTGGGTCTTCCTAGAGCTACTATTTTGGAGTTGGAGTAGCTCTCTGCCTCAGACTCTCAACAGGCAAGAGGTAGGTCCCCATGTACGTATTCTTAGTGCCCTAGCACACTCACAGATCAGTCTTTGTTGCTGTTGTCAGTCGGGGCAGGTGTGGTACTCTTAGGAGAGGAGAGCATTCTAACCTATGGAGTCAGGCCTGATTTCTCCTGTTTTTGCCACTTTTTAGCTACTTGAGCAAGTGCCTTGTTCTCTCTGAGCCTTAAGCGTCTTCTGTTAAAATGGGTAATGCAAACTTGATTCAGGTTGAATATAGAATTAAATGAGCTACCTTGTGTAAGGTATTTGATGCTGAGCCTAATACACAGCTGAAGCTCTAAATTGTAACGTCAGCTTTCACCTGTGTTCCCCTCCCTAAACTGTATTCATGAGCTTCCCACCAGGGTCAATATCCATGAGAAAGTTTTTCCTGGCCTTACAGTGGGGAACCATTTTCTCCCTGGCTGGCTCCCACACCCCTCAATCAGTCTGATCTCAGAGTGGCTAGCTCTACTCCTGCTATTGCACGGGGAGGGTGGCAGTCCCTTGTTTTGACCCCTTCCTGCTTCAGTGACAGGAGAGCTGCAGAGAGGGATTAGTGAGCTAATTAGAAATGATTGCATCTCTCAGCATTAATTAGCAGTGCTTTGGGCTTACAGTGTGCACTTTGGAATTGAGCCCCCTGCGGGACAGCATGGCAGGCAGCCGTCTGCCTCAGGGGCCTGCCAGCCCCCTGCACTGATTAGAAATGATGGAACAGGTTTGGGTAGGCGCAATGAAAGCTGTCCGCTCAAGGTACCATGGGCTCTCTGACTCAGATCCTCTATACCTTTATGACTGGGCCTCAGTCTCCTCTTCTGTAAAATGGGACCAGCGAAGTGCTTTCTTTGTCAGCACATACGCTAAAATTGTAACAACACAGAGATTAGCATGGCCCCAACACAAGGATGATATGCAAATTTATGAAGCATTCCGTTGTAAAAAATGGGACCAGTGGACATGAGAGAAAATCTTCCTGAGAGATTCTAGGTAGGACACTGAGGGCTGTGCCACAGGGCCCTTGGCCCAGGAACAGAAGGGGTTTTAGCTGATGAGTGACCAGCAAGACAAATTGGCCCCATGGAGGGACCTTGGGTTCTAGCCAAGAGATGTTCTCTAAGAAAGCCCATGGTCTTGGCTTTCTGCGCAGATACCTAGCAACTTGGAGAGATTTTGCTCATTGGACTTACTGAGCACTGCAGGTAGGACGGTATGGGTTGAACTTGAGCTATCTGTGACCAAAGAGTGGACACTTTGCTGGCCTAGCACCAGTCTCCTCCCCAGGTGCTCTTGGCAAGGCCCAGTCCCCAAAGGAGCAGAAGGTGCTGCATAATGGCGGCCAGATCAGGCACTGAACAAAAGGGCTAATGGCTGGCAAGAGGTCAGGATGTGTCAGCTCCACTGGGACCCTGGGAGCTACAGTGACCGTCTGCCTGTTCTGTGCTTTGTTTTCGGTTTCTCCATGCAGCTCGGATTGGGAAAATGAAACGGAGGAAGCAAGATGAAGGGCAGGTATGTCCCCTGTGCAACCGCCCCCTGGCAGGATCGGAGCAGGAGATGAGTAGGCATGTGGAGCATTGCCTTTCTAAGGTAGAGGGGCCATCACTACCTACCTCTTCTCCCCTCCCCCCTTGCTTCCCCTGACACTAGCTGCTGACTGCCCCCAGATGTAGGGGCTGTGTTGGGGTCTCCGTGTGGTCTCAGCAGCTTCTTCCTCTCTGTTCTTCACCCTCTTCCTTTCCTTTCACGCTTCCACTCCTCCCCTGGGGCTCCAGTGGAAAATTATTGGGAAGAGGCCCAGGTTCTTTGACTTTTGGATTGGTTTCCTTGAAAGGAGCGCTAGAGCTGGGGGCCAGGGCTGTGCCTTCCTTGTAGACCTAGGGGAGCAAGTAGTGGTGGCCCGGGACCCATGATCCTACTTTGCTCTTCACAGAGGGAAGGCTCCTGCGTGGCCGAGGATGATGCCGTGGACATCGAGCATGAAAACAGCAACCGCTTTGAGGAGTATGAGTGGTGCGGGCAGAAGCGGATACGGGCCACCACTCTCCTGGAAGGTGGTTTCCGAGGTACAAGCGGCTGACACGTAAAGCACTGGTGCTCTGGTGGCCGGGCCTCTGCTGGGTATTCATCTGTTGGGAGCCAAGAGGCCAGGGCTGGTGGCTGGTCACCCGTTCCACCACGTGGGAACTGCTGCCGGCGGGGCTCCTTTGTGACCGTGCTGCCTGCCTGTGATGTGCATATTAAAATGGATGTATTTGGGTGGGGAAATGGAATTGTGAGGCTGCAAGCTAGGAGTGACGGGGGGGGGGGCTCTCAGCCTCGGGTGATGCATTGAAGGTGACAGCCAGGCCGCGTTAGCACCTGCATAAAATATTAAAGGGACGGTTATGCATTTATCACTCCATCCCTCTTAAGGCTGATAAATGAGAATCCAGCAACCTGCTGTACACCTCCAGCACTGGGGGCCCTGAGGGCTTCCAGGCAAACACATTGGATTTTCCTCCTCCTCCTCAGCCCCATGTCGGGGAAATCAGTTACAGAGGAGAGAGTGAGTTATGGCAAAATTTGACCTCCCATGAGCTTCATTGGTGAATCTAATTTTAGCTCTGATCCCATCCCTTCTCCCTGGGCGCCCTCTGCCCTGAAGCAAGAGGGGCCTGGGCCCAGCTGCTCCCTGCTTCCTTTGGGCTCGCTCCAGTTGCTGCAGAGGGATCTGCAGGGCTTTGCACAGCTCCCTTGCCCTTCCAGCTCCTTGGAGGGATATGGCTTCGCCCAGTGGAAGTCTCCCACCCCCCCCACCCCAGGTCAAACAGTAGACTGGTTGGATGCCTAGGGTCATGTCCTCTTGTCAAACTCCCCTTCTCTGGGCAGGGGAAAAGGGAAAGAGTCTGCCTCCTGGCCTCCAGCTCTCCTCTGCCTGTGCACAAGCACAGCTGGCCCTGCGACTTGTAGTCATTAAGTGAACCAGTCTGCTTCCCATCTGCCTCCAGTTCTCTGGGCAACACCCCGGGGGAGTACTGGTGGGTCTGGTCCCTGGGGAATCTCACAGCAGCTGGGAAGAGGGTCTCTGCCTTGTCCAGGCCTTGCTGCATGGGTTGGTCCCGAGGAGCGGTCTCCACAGCGCCGTACAGTGCAGATTGGATATGTGAAGGGGCTCCAAGTCCAGGTGGGGCATTATGCCTCTGGGTTTCTCTCAGTCCCCAAGCATCTGGGGCAAGCCAGAGTGTCAGGACGGTAAATCAGCCCAAACCATTGCCGCAGCCTGAGCTGGAGAAAGTTCGTTTGCCACCTCACTCTGGTCCTGTTCTGTAGTTTTAGAGTGTCTGAGGCCCTGGGAGGAGGATGAGCAGCAAAAAGCCCAGGATCCTGGAAATGGGACACACAGGTGTCTGGTGGTGGCCCATCAGGGTCAGCTGCAGGATGCTGCTCTGGGTTCACAGTTGGCAGCTGCAGATACATCTTCCATTACTGTGGCAACTTCTTAGGTTTCTTGGCACCGAGCTGGACCTGATGCCTTCTGGGCACCAGACAAGGCTTACAGAGGATAAAGCTACATACATGGGGCCTGCTGATTTGACAGTGTTTCCCCTGTGCCCGGACGTACTTGCAGAGCGGGTGTGCAGTGCTCTTAGGCCCTGGGCGGGTGTCAGTTTTCCCTGAGTGTTTACACTGTGAGGTTGTTCCTTTCAAGAATTCCTGAGGGGAGTTCAAAGGGGGCTTTTCTTTGAGCGATTTGGAGAGCGAGAATGAGAGTGAGGCTTGAAGAGGGAGCAGGGCCGGAGGTGCCTTTATCTGCAGAGAATGGCTCCAGCTTGCCTGATAGAAGCTGCGGCCGCCTCTTAAACAGCTTAGTGCAGTCAAAAGACAAGCAGACTTGAAAGGCTGTTTTACAGCAAGATCAGCAGGGGCCACGAGGCAGAGAGCGGGGCGCAGTGGAGCAGAGGAGGCTGAGGCTCCTCGGTGGGGGGGAGGGAGGGCATCAAAGGAGGCCCTGGTTGATCCTTACTGCCTCTGCCCCTGAAACCCCATCTGCAGAAACCGGCCATCTGTCAGTCTACCCTCCCTGGCCAGGACTGGTAGGCCCCAACTCTTGGGGGGTTGGGTGTGGCCCCGCCAGGCGGGCTGGTGTCAGTGCAGCGCATTGATCGCCCGCCGGGCGGGCCGGGCCGCAAGCCGGGCAGCGCGTGCTTAATGTGATTGAAAGGCAGTTAAAATGGCGGTGACCTTTTCAGGAGGAATTAGATTGCCTGCCAAGACCGGTTAGAGGGAGTGATAACGCCGGCTGAAGAAGCTGCCCAGCCGACTTCAGAGAGAGGGAGCAGAGGCAGGATGAGCGGGCGAGTGGTGAGGCCCATTTAAGCTGCGCTGTACGTGCTGACAGAACAGAGATTGCTGTCCTTGTTAGATATGAAAGAATTGAAGAATTGCAGATAAGTTCCTGTATCCGATCATCCCCTATCCCTCCTCCCAGACCAGGGCTCCTTCATCATCCTCAGCAAAGCTTCCCACCAGGCCCACTGGGAACTGATCTGATGGAGCAGATCTGTTACCTTGAATGTAATCTGCTATGGAGCCAGGGAACAAGCAAGAGTTTTGGTGGAGATACTTGGCTGAGGGGAACAGGCCTTGAAGATAGGCCTGTGGCTATCGAGGGCAAAGCCCAGGTAGCTCAGGCCCGGAGTGCTTGGAATTGGGACTCTAGAACAAAATGAAGGACCAGACAGAACAGGTAAGTAAGCAGTACCAAGATAGGTACAGCTAGAAACAGATCTTTAAGAGGCTAAAGGAAATAAAGATTTCAAGACAGTAGGTCGGAAGATCTAAAACTTTCAGTGTCTAGGAAATACTGTGGACTTCCAGTTCTCAGAGAAATCCTGGGCTGTGTGCCTGAGCTGTTGATGTCCTCTCAGAACCTAGTCTGGTACTGCTGTTTCCCCCACCCAGCTTTAGAGTTGCATAAAGGGTGGCATGGGGCCTAGTGCTTCCCCAGCATTCCCCTGAGAGAGCTTAGCAGTTAGGAGAAAAAGATCCCTTCTGGGGCACCATGCCAGCCCTGGGCAGAGCAAAGGGCCTCTGGGCTAGAGCAGCAGGCCTCAGGGAAAAACTAATACAGCCCCTGGGGACAAACCTGCTCCTATCTGTAGTCAAAGGAGGTATGTGATGAACGAGCCACACCTTTCTCCTCATTTCCTGTCTCCAGCTCCTGGGTCCTAGAAAAGACTTATGGTGAGATTTGATCCTTCCCCTGTATTGGTTGCTAGTGAAAGTTCACCCAGCTGGATTTGGGGAGCCTGGAGCCCATCGTTCTGGAATGGACTGGCTAGAGAGAGAGGACACGGGAATGGTTGGTTTCAGATAAGGTAACAGTGATGGGGGCGGGAACAAGAGTGTGGCAAGATGGAAACCTTTCCCAGGAAACTGCACAAGAACTAGGAGGTGCCGCACCTTATCTGTGAGCCCTGACAGCAAACGAGTCACTAGAATCTAGCATTGAGCCCCTTTGACTCAAACAGGTGGAGGGGAGCGAGAATGATGGTACTTAGAGAACCGGCTGTGCCGACCTCTGCCCTACCCAAATCCTGGCCTAGCGACTACATCTTTCTCAAGTTCCTGTCTCGGATTTAGGCTGGTTCCAAGTAGCCCGGGATGAGCTCTCATGGAGAGGACAGGCAGGGCAGCTCTGGCACCGATCTTTTAATGGGCTATGACTTGCTAAAACATCACCAGCTTCTGGGTCAGGGGCCAACAGGTATTGTGAGTCCCAGGGCACAGAGAACTAGGCCTTCCCCTCGATGCTGCCCCCTCTGGCATGTTCATTCCCAAAAGATGGGAGCCCCCACAGCTACAAGTGTCCCCTGGTGCAGCCCCGCCGGCCGCGTGGTCAGGTCAGTGACAGGTGTCAGAGCAGCCGGCTGCAGGAGGCAGTCTTGGAACGGCGAGGGCTAGGGCTGCTGCCTTCCAGCTCCTGCTACCTTTAGTTCTACCTGTTGCCTGAGGAGAGGTGGCAGGGAGCAGGGCACCTTCTGTCCCCTGTGGCAACTGACGGGGATTTTAATGGCCTTTTGGAACGCAGTTGTTAAGCTGGGATGGAGGGAGCGCAGGCAGAAGGAACAAGTATCAATGGTTTCAAACGGTGTCCGTCTCTCTGCGTCTCTCCTGACGTGAGGCAGTGAAACGCGTTATTGAGGAGGCCCGGAAAGTGGCTAAGTGCGTTTGACACACGCCAACTCCCTGCCTCCACACTGGATAATTGCATTGTCAACTGTTCAGCGAGGTGGCAGGTGACACTGCAGGCCGATTGATTGTCCCGCATCGCAGCTCCCGAGACTGTCAGCTCCCCAATCGATGGCGTTTACACAAGACACCGTAACTGCATCTGTAACTAATTCCAGTGTAAAACTCTCCGGAAGCTGCTGCCCGTCTCCCCCCCCCCCAAGAGCATGGCCTCTGAAGGGCCCCAAGACTTTCCTTTCTCCCTGGGCTCAGGTTTTGTTCAGAGCAGCAGGTGAGGAAATTGATGGCTCCTTTTTTGTGGTTTCGGGTTCCAGGACGTTAGTGCCCCCAGTGAACGGGCATCTCCAGTTTCTCAATCGATCACCTAATCAATTGATTAAATTAACACTGATTTTTTTTTCCCCTTCTCGATGACCCAGGAAGAAATGAGTTTATGGGAGAGGGGTCATTTTTATAAAATTTAGACTTGCCTATCATTTCTGCACTTAATCCTCTTCTTCTCTGTTGCTAAGCATTCATTTGGAGGGAAGGGATTTTTCACACTGCCTACCCTTCCAGAACCCACTCTGCTGAGCATCATTGACCAGCAGGCTTAGTTTGCCTAGAGACAGCAGCCCAGCACATTGCACCACTCTCGGTGGGCTTGAGCCATAGCAAGGGGCCTCCCCTGGTGACTGAAGGGTCCCCCAGGTCAACTTGGAGGTCCTGGGAGCTGAATCCCTTCCCTGGATAGCAGCAGCAGGAGTGGCAGCTTGCTTGTTATCCCCAGCGCTACATGGAACAGGAGCCAGAGGCTTGGAAAGGAGCTCTGTGTGCCATCTTGCCTCTGAGCACTGGCTTGGGATGTTCCAGCAGCTGAGAACATAAAACGGCTATGGAGCCTTCCTCTCAAAGCAAGCTGGGGGGGAGGGGGGAGCCGCTGTCTGCATAAAATGGCTTTATGGCAGTTTCTTTTTATTATGATTCTGCCAGAAGTCAGCAAGTGACATTTCATTAAGAAAATAAAGTTTAATGTGCTGGGAAGGAGGCTGGAGCAGGCTGGGGCAGCATAAGAGGGAAATTGGCAGTAGCAGCCTGTTCTGAACACCTGTGGGGGTAGGGAGAGGTTCCCAACATCTGTCTCCACTGGGGGATGGGGTCAGGGTCATAGTAAACTGCTCAGACCAGAGACAGGCCTTTTCCTTGGCAGATAAGATGTGCCGTGCTCTCTGTCCTACCTGGCAGGTCGTCACTGCCCAGCTGGGGTTGGGGTCTGGCAGGGAAGGTTGAGGTGGTGTCCTGAGAGGCTTCGGGCCTCAGCCTCCTTTCGGACACAGGGCTCTCGGGACCTAACAGGACAGCACCGTCACCGTTTAGCCGTCATGGCTGTGGGCCTGGCCAGCTCTGCTGGATGATGCTGAGATCACACCAATGAGTCAGACCTGGGCTTGCAGTTTGATGAGAGACTGTGACAATACATGTAATAACTATGATTTTGGAGTTGCGCAGGAGTCTGGGTGGACACCAAGGAAGGGACACCTATGTAGAAATACCTGGGGAAGTCTCTGCACTCAGCACCTCAAGGGTAGAGATCAGATCTTGAAACTCTGTGTCTCCAGTGCCAAGCCAGGCCGAGGATGAGCTCAGTAAAGGTTGAAAGAATGTTGTTGGGGTGAGTTCATTCAGGAAGTATTTCTGGAGCAACTGTGCGCATCGGCACTGTGAGTTCATAGCAGGAGGCATGGCTGAGCTAGGTCAGACTTGCAAAACAAGCAGGTGTTTGTTTTGTAGACCAGGAGGGAGGAGAGGTGACAAGATGTACGAAGGCATTGGTGCGCAAACAGACATGGAGGGTCGAGGAAAGCACAGTAGCTATGTTCCGCTGGAGTAGGAGTCCTGGTCCAGGCCTGGCCGAGGAGAGGACTTCAGGCCACAGGGCTGCTTTCTGTGTTGAGAAACTGGGACTCTTCCTGGCAGCTCTGTGTTACCCTGTTTCCTCAGCTTTGCCCTGGGTCCTTTGCTTTCCTTTTTGTACACTCACCAGGCAGGGCTGGGCAGGGCACGGCTGAGGTGAGGATGTGAGGCTGGCTGCTGAGCTGTGTGTACTTGGGGGAGGGGGCCTTGGCAGGGTTCGGGGGCATAGGCTGTAAGTGAACCTGATAGCTACATCCTGATTGATGGCAGAGTTTGTCTCCCAGACTGTCAGAGGGTTTATAGAAGTGCCACTCACCCACGAGGAGGGAATTGCTTGTCAGGATACCTGGCTGTGAACAGGGGACAGAGCTGTAACTTGGTGTTTTCTCAGCTTAATGGCCCTGCTGTGACCTGCCTGCTGCCTCAAGTTTGTGGGTGCCTCGGTGCAGAGGGGAAATGAGGATTGTCGGGGAGGGGTGGCGCCTAGGCAGTGCCTAGCGGCTCTCTTTCCCTCATGCTCCTTGCCTTTGGGATGGGTGAAACCTTTGTGAGACTGGAGGCGTAGGTGGGAGAAGGAGGATCAGGAAGAAAATGGGCTTGAAAGATGGAGAACATTCTACATGGAGTGAATAGCATGAGCAAAAGTCTCAAGAGCAGGGCATACGGGGTCATGTGAGATGCAGTAAAGAGTCTATCTGTAGGCGTAGTGCTTATGGAGTAAAATGAAGAAAAGAGTAGAGGTGGCCAAGTAGGTACACCCACGTCTTGATGGGTCTGGCTGAGGAGGTTATGCACGCAGTGGGAAGCCACAGCTGGTCTGGGAGCCAGCAAAGGAAGGGTCAGAACTACCTGGTAAGCAGGATGAAGGCACGGACAAGAGGCTTGAGGACCCATCGTAAGACTGTTGTCCTGATGAGAGTGGAAAGAACGGACAAGAAGACGTTTCTGAGGTCATCAGGCAGAACCCCGAGCTGCTTCCTCGCCTCTTTGAGGATTTCCTTGCGGATTCTACTTGCCACAGATTCTACCTTTTTCATCTCTGTCCATCCTGGCAGGGCTGCTATGCTTTACCAGTGGGATGTGGTCTGAGACCACGGAGCGGAGGTAGGGGCAGGGAGGGAGAAGCAGCTCTGTGGCCCCTGACCGCTCCCATAAGGAAGGGTGAGTCTGGGTGTCAGAGCGACAGGGCAGGTAAGGGGCCCTGATGTGGCTTCAGCAGCTCACCCCTCCCCGTTGGCCAAGGGTTTGCCTGTGGCTGGGCCAAGTGCACCTTGGTGTAAGGTCAGCCACCTGCCTGGCCCGTGGCCCTGCCTCCACCCAGCCTGGTTGCCTTTGTGGATTGCTTTGAGAAGCAGGTGTGCGTGCCTATTCTCCCTCACCCATCCCTTCCTAATCCCTTTCTAACTGCACTTGTCCAGGAATCTGGGCTGAGTGAGGTGGAGATGAATAATTAATGTCAGGCGCTTCAGACACCAAATATTTGAACAGCTGCCTGGTGTTTTTGCTGGCAGGGACCTGGCGGCCAAAATCAGGACGTTGGCTGGGGGTCTTGCTGTGTGGCTCTGACTGGCCCTAGCCAGTTTGCTCTTCCCTCTGATGGACTGTCACAGTGGACCATGGGACACAGGGGATGCCCAGGTCTTGGGGGGGGTGGCTTTGTAGACCTTGAATTTCTGTGTCCTCTTCCTGCTCTTCCTAGACCTGGAAGACAGGTGGACAGCAGACTAGCTTGAGTGTCTCCTGAGGACCTGACAGTGTATATGAATGGGCTAGTTTATGAGCAGAGAGCACCAGGAGCAGCAGGAAGTGGCAGAGGAGAAGGATGAGGTATACAGCGTGAAAGGGACTGAAACATCAGAGCCAAGGGTACCTAAGTAATTGGCTGTTTATGTTTCAGGCCCAAATTTCTGCCTGGCCCTTACCTGGCCCCAAACCTGAGCCCCTACCTAGAGGCAACAGAAGGGGCACCTTTGGTGTAGTCTTGTTGGCCCCTGGCCCTGCTCACACCCTGCTTCCCACAGGCTCTGGCTTCGTCATGTGCAGTGGCAAAGAGAATCCGGACAGCGACGCTGACCTGGATGTGGATGGGGATGACACTCTGGAGTATGGGAAGCCGCAGTATCCTTGGGGCACTGAGGGGCATGGTGTGGGGCTGGTGGGATAAGCCAAAGGGAACTGAAAAAGTAGCCAGCACCTCTGGAACTTGCTCATTCCATCCACCCCCACCTTGGGGTCAGTGTCAAAGCTTTAAGCAGGATTCAACCTTCATGGCCTGCTGCAAACTAGGATCTGTTGTCCTTGACCACCATGCCAGATACACGGAGGCTGACGTTATCCCCTGCACAGGCGAGGAGCCTGGTGAAGCCAAGGAGAGAGAGGCACTACGGGGCGCAGTCCTAAAGCAAGTGTGGGCACAGGCTTGGGTGGGTGGGATAGAGAGATGGGAAGCCCTGAGGCAGGGGTCAACCCAGTACCCACCCTCAGGGCTCCCTTACCTGCCTTTAGGGCTCACTTTGTTCTTTTCCTTTCCCTAGTGGCGGCCCTCCCAGCACACGCATCACGCCTGAGTTTTCTAAATGGGCCAGTGACGGTAAGTCCTGACCCACCTTGGGAGTCAGGGAGAGGGGACGTTCTTTGGGTGGTGGTGACTGACTCAAGCCCAATCCCTCACCTGTGCTGCCCAGTCTGGCCAGAGTATGAGTTGCCCCTCTGTCCCAGCAGAGATGCCATCTACCAGCAACGGTGAGAGCAGCAAGCAGGAGGCCATGCAGAAGACCTGCAAGAATAGTGACATCGAGAAGTGAGTGTCTGACCAGGAGAGGGGCCCCTGGGACGACAGTTCAGTGGGAGGGGAGAGAGGGAGCTCTCTGCGAGCAGGAAGGCCTGCTGCCAGGACTCCTGGCCTTCCAGAGCAGTTTAGTCCTGCAGCCCTGGGCACACGACCGGCAGTGGGGCCCAGCTGGTGCTAAGCGTGACTCTGTGAATTGATCGCTGGGCCACTGCCCTGGGAGTCCTGGCGGCGGGAGGAGCACTCTGCCTGCCTCCCTGCCCGCTGTGGCAGCTCCACCCGGGAATGTGATATATGGCCGCCCAGCCCAGCCGGCGCACTTGATTCATCTCCAGTTTCTGTTTCTTAATCGGGAGCTAAATTGGTTTCATTTTTCTTGTCCCGGGTGGCGCTCGCGGTGGGTTTTAGGCAGGAGCATTGGGTCTCCTCACTTCTGGTAGGAATTTTTGGCCTAGGTTCTCTGGCAGCGGGGAAGGGGATCCATTAGCACTTCACATGGGGCTGGGCAGCCCCTGGCCTGGATCCCCAGGAGCCGCAAGGACTTGAAATCAGCTGGGCGTGTTACTGCCTTTCTGGAAGCCCAAGCAAGGCCAGTTCTGGCCCCCAGAGGTGGCACTGTCCAGCTCTAGCTGTCTGGAGTTGCTGCTGTTGGCCACTGCTTACCTCCCTGCACCCCACCCCCCCTCTGCTGGAGGCTAGGTTGCCTGGGGTTAAAAGGCAGCCACTTCATTCCAGGGCCAGTGTTCCATCTTGCCTCCCGCCAGGAGAGTGGATTGCAGGCCGGTGCAGGGCCGGGTCGGTGGCCCAGGGTCACCTCCCATTTGTTTCCCTCCATTTTGTGTTGTCATAAATTCATTCCAGCCCGTTGTGGTTGATCAGTTTATCTCGGCCGGGGCCGCGAGTGCTGCTGGCATGATGTATGGGCCGCGGCTCGGGGCCCGGCTGCCCATGAATCACCGCTGCTGCTCCGTGTCAGTGCTGGAGCGGGCCGCACGGGTTCGGCGCAACCGGCATGGGGGGGGGAGGAATGACGTATGGATGTTTATTTAATAATTCTCTCCTACTCCAGCTGAGCGGGGCGGGCGGGGCCGTAAGGGGCGCCCACCCTCGTCTGGAGGGGCTGCTCATAAATCAGAAAGACAAGATCATTAATCAGGGATGGCGCCCGAGGGGGAGGTGGGGGCCAGAGCCAGTGGCCATCCATGAAGGTACTACCCACCCAAGGCTGGGGGAGGTTGGGACTTCTGTCCCACCTGTATGAGCGCAGGCACCAGTAGGCAAGGTTCTCTGGGATGAGTCATAGATGGGCTCGGTCATCTGCAGAGATCTCCACTGGGTCTGGCTCTGCTAGGATCGGGACCCTTTAGTCCCCAAGACTTCTCTCTTCCTGGTATACACAACGTGGGTTCCTGCCCTAGCTCTTTTTCACAACCCAGGGCTTCTCCCAAGAAATCTCCACCCCATGCCCCGGATGGTCTCAGGAATAACTCATAAGCAGCCTGGGTCAGGAACTGGAGAATTGGGTATTGTACCAGAGCAGAGATGACAAGCCAGGCGTATGCTGAGCAGATCCATGAGAAGGTGGGCTCTGCAGTTGGTTGTGGCCTGTGGAGCCTTTGGAGATGAAGGGGGAGACGGCTTCATTCTCTCCTGGCCCCATCCTTTCTGCCTTTCTAGCTCTCCTGCTCTGATAGGGAGTTTGAGAGTGCTGTGCTCTGGAGTCGGCCTGTGCCCCCAGCTCCAAGCCTCAGGTTCCCAGTTTTTAAAATAACTACATAGGACCAGGCAAATGCCCAGCCTTTCCTTAGAGAGAAAGGGAGCACAGCTACCTTGTTCCCTTGTCAGGAATTTACCAACGGTCCAGATGAGGATGGCACACATGGCATTGGGCAGGACGCCAGGGGAAGGGTTGTGCTGGTGTTTGTAAGGCTCAAGGGGGTGGTGAAGGCTTCCAGATCTGGCAAGTTGAATGGACACTCCCAGAATCCGCCAGTGTCAGAGGGGCCAAAGTTGGACCCTTCGCAGCTTCCCTGGAGAGAGGCAGGGCAGAGTCACAGACCCAGGGAGTAATAGATCGAGGGCATCCCCGACACAGGGACGCGGCACCAAGAAGTCCTATTCTTTGTTGCCGCCGGTGCCCTAAGAGAACGGTCAGAGAGCAGTTTGTTGCTGCCCATGGAACGTCACCCACCATCCTCCCCAGGCTCCCCAGTACCACTTACCGCCAGTACCACCTGTGAGTACCATGGGCTTTCTGAGCCAGTTGTCTGCTCCAGGCCGGCAGAACAGGCCACCCTAGGAGAGCGTCTCTGCCCACATAGTGCCACACTTAGGATTCCCCTCAGTCTGCGTTCTCTCTCTCTCTCTCTCTCTCTCATTGACCACACCTTTTAACCTCCGCTCTTAACCTCTCAACCGCCCTCCTCCAGCGGCCTCAGCAGCTTCCCATAGCCTGTGAGATAAACTTCACTTTCTGATTGTGGCCTCCGAAGTCTTCCCTGACACGATCTCCTTTCCCACTTTAGCACTTACTCACGGGTGAGCCTTACAGCCACATGGGCCTCTTGGCCTTTGTTCCTCCCGGTCTCTGGGCCTGGGGACCCCGCTCCTCCTGGGTATTGTCAGTGTTGTAATATAGTCCCAGAGTTATCAGTGGATCCAGGCACCGGTTTGTGGGGTTTGTGCCACCTCCTCCACGCTGTGTGAACCGTAGGCATGCCACTTCATGTTCCTCTGCTGCTGTAGCTTTTTCATATATAAAATGGGAATATTACCGTTTCCTCGTGGGGTTTTTGTGAGGTGCAAATAAAATAATTTTCAATTCCTCAGTACAATCTCTGGCATTTAGTAAGTGCTTAATAAATTTTGGCTCTTTTGTAATTATCATCATCATTATTCTCTAAGGCCCATCTCTAGTAGCACCTTTTCTAGTCCTCTAGGCAGCATTCTTCCCCTTCTGTGAGCTCCTCTGGATTCTGTTAACTTGTTTTAGGAGGGATGGGAGGGGTCACCCCACTCTCTGAGATAGTCCTAGCTCTTCACTGTTCAGTACTGCAGCTCACAGAGCCTTCCAGAAGTTAGAGGGACCTCATGGGCAGGGCTTGACAGCAGGTGAGGACTCTCAGGGCATCTGATGTGCCCAGGAAGAAACAACAAGGAGCCCTTGAGGTAGGCCAGGCCTGTGGCCCAGGACCTGGATTCTGTGGGACTCGTGCAGTCCACATATCTCTTACTCTGGGGGCAAGACTGGTTTTTCGGTCAACAAACATTTATCATACTCACGTGCGCGCCGTGGGGCTAATGTCCGTAGTCAGATTTGGTGGCGTGAGCAGCTTGTCCTTGGGAAACTACGTCTTGCACAGGAGACAAAGGACGTTTGCAGTTGTCCTGCTGTGGCGGAGTCTGGTGCAGGTTGCTGGAGAGCACAGAAGAGCAGCCACCGGCGGTGGTGCTGGCAGGAGGGTTGGAAGAGCCTTCTGGTGAGTTAGGAGGTGGAGTGGTCCAGAGGAAGCAGAAAGTGCCACGAGAGGCCAAGGGAGTGAAAAATGGTGCTGTGTGTGGGAAGCCTCCTAGTTTGGTGTGGACGGAGCATGAAGTGTGGCGGGGTGCTGAGGGATGTGGGCTGGGGCTATAGACCAAGGAGTGCCTGGTCAGCGTCTGAGGAGTTTGGTAGAGCTTTAGTCTGAGGGAAACATTGAAATGTTGAAGTAGAAATGGTCAAATCTACAAAATTCTAGGTGCTGAGAGAATGGAAATGAAGGATCTGGAGGCAGAGGGGCCATTCAGGTCAGCAGAGGAATTGTAGGAGAAACCATGAGGGCCTGGACCAGTGGTAGCAGTGGAGAGACTACGGAGATACTAGGAACTAGATGACAGATTGTAGGTGTCAAGGGTGACTGGGAAGGAATGGTTTGAGAATGGTTCTGAGGTATCTGGTTTGGAAATTCACCAGGATGGAGGTGGAGGAACAAGGAGGGTGAGGAGTTCAATTCTAGAAGGAGGAGTTTACAGATACAGGATTTGGGCAGGTGGGGGCAGGGACATCTGGTAGACACACACCCACACACACACACACACACACACACACACACACACTCTTCTAGAATTAAAGGGAGGTGTGGGCTGGAGGTTCACATTAGACATGCTAGCCTGCTGCCTGCCCAACCATACTGTCCTCTTTCCAGAATCACCGAAGATTCAGCTGTGACCACGTTTGAGGCCCTGAAGGCTCGGGTCAGGGAACTTGAACGGCAGCTATCCCGTGGGGACCGTTACAAATGCCTCATCTGTATGGTAAGAGAAAGGGAACCTGGGATGCCTCTGGTCAGGCTTCAGTGCCCTCTGGGGGTTGGGAAGGGCCTCTGCACTGTGATTTGAGCTCTTTAGAGGGTGGGCCAGCCTCAGAGTGACCCCTTCTGTGCCCACCTCCTCCCTAGGACTCCTACTCGATGCCCCTAACGTCCATCCAGTGTTGGCATGTGCACTGCGAGGAGTGCTGGCTGCGGACCCTGGTGAGGGGGCATGGCGGTTGGGGAGTGGGTGGCGGTTTCTGGTGCTGCCCATATGTCCATGCTCACGTTTGAGCCTGCCGAGGGGAGGGAGGTGCAAGGGGCAGGGGAGAGGATGAGCATCGAACACGGGCCGCGGGAAGCCAGGATATTCACCCCCCCAGGTCCCCCAATTCTCTCCTCCCCCATGAGGTTTATTGAATCCTCTCCCTTCGTGGGTTCACTGCTTGCTCCCCTCCCCCCTGCCCACCCCCAAGGCCCACTCTGTCACACACATTGGTGAGATCCCGGGTCAGGAGGAGGCAGGGTGTGGGTAAGCAGGACTAGGGCCTCAGCCCCTCCCCCTGCCATTACTAAGCTCCTTCTGCTCCTGCCCCTGTTCTTCGCTCCGGAGCAGCCATTAAAATGTCGCCCGGAGACAGCAATAAAAGGCCCGGACGTGGGCTCTGTGTCCTGATCAAAGGCCGCATGTAATCTCGTTAGGGCCGCCGCAGCCACAGCTGGACCCAGCCTTGTTCTCATTACCGGGGCTCCCGCTGCGGGGCTGGCCGGGCGGTTTGATCCTGGCGTCCCCCCAGCACAGGAGCGGGCCTGCCTGCTTGCAGAGGCCCGCCCGTGCCTCCTCAGCCTGGGCTGACCGGACTGAGGTGCCAGCACACAATGGGTGCAGGGAGACACGGCTGCAGGCCCCCACGCTGTCCCGGGCAAACATGCGGTGTGGTGTGTATAGCCTGAGCCCTCCCTGTTCTCCCTGCAGGGTGCCAAGAAGCTCTGCCCTCAGTGCAACACCATCACCGCACCCGGGGACCTGCGGAGAATCTACTTGTGAGCTAGCCACCCCTGGCAGGCCGTGCCTCGAGCAGCCCCACCTGCCTGCCTCTGTGACGTGACCGTCCCCCTTGTACATACTTGCACACAGGTTCCCTATGTACATACATGCGTGCACACACACGCGTGCGCGCGCGCGCACACACACACACACACACACACGCGACTCTGGAGCCAGAGTGGAGGCTGAGGCCCAGGCCCTGCCTGCTGGCTGCCACCAAGACTGGGGACCATACCTGTTCCAGGTTCTGTCCCCAGGGTGGGCCAAGGAGGTGGAGGTGAGGGGGAGTAGTGGGGCAAGGCTCCTGAGATCCAGCCCCCAGACTGACAGACGGACAGACAGACATGCAAACACCAGACTGAAGCACATGTAATATAGACTGTGTATGTTTACAATGTTGTGTATAAATGGGACAATTCCTCACCCTCCACTCCATCCCCTCCCCTTTGGTTGTATGATTTTCTTCTTTTTTTTAAGAACACCTGGAAGCAGTGCCCCCTTCAGGGCTGGCTGGGGGCTCGGCCCATCCACCTCTCAGGGCGCCTGCCTCTCTCTCCCATGGTATCCCTTTTCCTCTCCCATGTGCTCGGTGTTCAGTGATGTATATTTCTTCCCCCAGACATGGGCCACGTGCCCCAAGGGACACGATCCTCTCCTTAGTCTTAGCTCCTGGGGCTCTTTATAAGGAGTTGGGGGAGGGGCGAGACACAGGAAATGGGAACCGAGCTAAAGCAAGGGCTGAGATTGGGGCTGGCTGAGTGTGCTCCTGGCTGTCCAGCCTTCTGCCAAGAACCATTCCTGGGATTAGAACTGCTGTTCCCAGGGAAAGTCGTCTCCCCCACCCCTCCCACATGGGCCCCACGGTGTGATGCTGTGTCTGTATATTCTATACAAAGGTACTTGTCCTTTCCCTTTGTAAACTACATTTGACTTGGATTAAACCAATATAAACAGCTGCTGCCTGTGTGTATGTGTGCAGGGAGGGCTAGGTGATGGGGTGGTGTGGACAAAGGCAGTTAAGGGGTTAATTCCTGACAGCAGTGTTGGGGAGAGGACTTGGATGTGGGTGTGCAAAGCAGTGCAGGGTTGGTCTGCTCAGGGGGCCCTGGAGCACTCCGTCAGGAGTGGGGGTGGGGCCAGGGACATGGACTCCTGACTATTGATGGGTAGGGGCTCCAGGTTAATTCCTTATCGATGCAGAATCGTCAGCTCATTAATCACAGAAGAGGTCAGAGCTTGGGGGTACATAGCTCTATCCCCCAATCTAGAGCAGGAGCAGCTATAAGCTTACGGAAAGACACAAACCCCAAGCCTCTGTCCCTTTCTAGTCTCCTGAAATGAGCCAGGGACCAAAACAATCATCTCAGCCCCCGTGGCGTTTTTTCTAGTGACCCAACACCCCAGTAATAGCTACTACCTAGATCCCCAGATGGCCTCAGTAGAAACCCCCAGTTGTCCAAGGTGGACTCTCACATAGGGGAACTGAAGCTGGGTAGCCAACACTGGAGATGGCAATTTTATCAAATCGACATCCCCAAGGCTGCCCACGGCCAGTGAGTAATCTGCATCCCAGGTGCTCAGGCAGATGCTCAAAGCTGCAGGTGAGTCCTTTCCTTTACACATTCTCACACACCAGGCCCCTCCTCCGTCTTCCCAAATCCCCCCACCATAGACGCACCAATACATGGGGTGCCCTCGGTGCATACTACAGAAGTTCCAGTCAGCAGCTCCTGCCTCCTGCACCCAGGTGACAAATCACCCTGGTTGGAGCCCAGTGAAGGCCCTGCACAGCCCCAGGCCCAGCTTGATGGCACCAAATATCCTGAATACAAGAATCCTGGGGCGCAAAAGTCTAGGGAACGTATGTGGCCTGCCAGAGCAGAGCGGCCCCAGCGACGGCTAAGGTTTCGGGAGAGAAGTGGGTAATGCCCAGTTCCCATCGGGCTGGCTTTCGGGTCTCAACTCTCCCTTCTCCTTGCCTTGGACTCAATAGGTCCCTGATGGCTGGTTACTCTCACCCTGGGGGCCGTAGGCTCTCTAATAGGCAACGTTATTAACCCTGAGTGAGGGCGTGAAGCCTACCCAGCTGTGGGATCCTTAAGCGTGGTCTCATGGCCCAGGCAGCACTGCCACCTGTTGGCCATGGCTAGGAATGCAACCGCACAGCATAGGGATCAGTCGCAATGGTCCCTGCGGTCCCAGAGGGCTAACAAGATGCAGGTCGAGCTCAGCTCTGGAGGCAGAGGGTCCATCAGTCCTGAAAATATCAAGGGTCAGCTCCCACCCAGAGCCTGGCTAGCCGTCTCCTTCACTGCCTGTCAAACTTTCAAAGCCCATCCCTGCCTCCCCCCACCCCAAGTCCCTTGAATATCACAGTAAGCTCATTCAATCAACATATTTATTGAGTACCTGCTATGCGCCAGCATTGTGCAGCAGTGACTGAGAGAATGAGAGATGATCGAGAACTCAGGCTGAAGTCACCTCTCCTGCCTGGACAGGATCCAAGGGGGTCTCAAGGAGATGAAGGAGTCCTCGCCCTGGCTCTGGTCTTCAGGGCTACTGACTTCGCTTGTCCCAGCTCCTGTGCGGCGCTGCTCCCTTCCTCCTCCCCACTCCATTTGCCTGTTAGACACCTGCAGCTTTCCTGGCAAAGTGTGGTGGACCCAGGCAGGCCCACCACCGCTGCACCCTCAGCTCCCCTCTCTCTGGCAGTGAGGTGAGAGCGGCCTCTCCAAGTGAGCTCCCGAGTGAGATCTAAGCAGATGGCGCTTCACACTGCGGGGGTGGGAGCAGAAGTCACAGCCCCCGCACCAGCCTGACCCTGTCCTCCGGCACTTCCGCACAAAGCTCACCTACCTTTCAAGAAGTTAAAGATCAACCCTGGGGCTCCTCATCAACCCCACCCTCCCCACTCTGTTAACCCTCCCAGCCTAAAAGCTATAGGAACCCATCCGCAGCCCGACTTGCACCTGTCCAAACACAGCCACAGCGAGACTTCTACGGCAACCTGTCCAGGCACCCCCACCGCCTAGGATCCTGGGAGAAACAGTTCCCGGGGCAGAGGCTGCTAAAATTCAATGGGAATTCTCTACTTGCGGGACCAGAGTCCCAAAGGGCTGTCAGGAGTTGAAGCAGAAGAGGGCCCTGCCACCCACAGACAGAGGATGTGGGGAGGTGTGGGGCATTTATTTCTGGAGCAGAGAGGAGTTGGGTGGGTGGGGCAAGGAGCTCAGCAGTGGACACAGCTGCGCATGAAGTTGACGCAGAGGCTCGTGTAGTAAGTAGGGTAGTCACGGAGGTGGCTGACGTGCGCAGATGACACGAAGTCCACAGAGCGCACCACAACCCGGTGTGCCAGGCGAGCCTCCACCATGCGTTCCACGTCCCTGGCCAGGACCACCTCGTCGGCCCTTGAGTAGAGGTAGAGCTCAGGCCAGCGAGAGGCTGCATCGAGTAGCCGGTCATAGAAGTGGGTGTGGAACAGGGCCGTGAGGGGAGCGAGCAGGACATGGAACAGGACCACCACCAGGGCGAAGGCCACCAGGAGCAGCAGGCGTAGCACCGCAGGCCGGTGCCCCAGGACGGCTGCCAGGGCCCGCAGAGCCCCCAGCAGGTTGCTATCCCCAGGGCCGCTGTCAAAGATGGTGCCCACCACACGCAGGCGGCAGAAGCGCCGATGGGTCTGCAGGAGCTCCAGCACGTATCGGTACAGCATGACACCGGCATTGCTGAAGACATGGAAGAGCAGGGGCTCCTTCTCAATCTCGTAATGAAAGAGTAGCTCAAGTAGCTTCTGGGCCAGAACACGAAGTGAAGGGATGCCCAGGGACTCGGAGAAGAAGACCATGTGCCATGGGGCTGTGTATCGGATCACGATGCAGCCCTGGGGAGAGGAGAGAGGCCGGGTCGGTCCTCAGGGATGGGGGGCGGCGGGCGGCAGCGGGGGGGCACTACAAACTAGCTTCAGAGATGTCCACCACTATAAGCCTAGCAGTGCTCCAGGCACCAGCTCACCACTCACAGACACGGGTGCCTTCCAGTGTGCAAGGTACTCGCAAGGCCCAGTTGTGGAATAACCACTTCATGCTGGCCACAGCCACCCGGCCTGGCCCAGTACGTGAGGCCTGGAGCTCGCTCTGGCTGACCAGAACAGTCTTACTCTGGCCCGTGCCCTCCCCCTTCCCCCTTGCGGCTCATCTGCTCAACTCTGGCATATTTAAGGGCTCGTGCTTGGCGACACCTTGCTGCAGTGACTGCTCTGCACCAGCCCCACCCTCCCAGGCACAAGGAGCTACCCCCATAAAACCCAACACGCAGACACAGCCTGCATGCCCCAGCCTTGGCCACCAGAGGCCACTCGTGAGCCGGACCGCATCAAGTCAGTCTCCAGCCACGGCCGCCTTCCGGCAGAACCCTGACAGCACAGGCCATGCTCTCTGGCATAGGGGCCTGGCACCCGATCTGTCTGGTTCCAAGGCCCGGGATCGCTCCTCCCACTCACCCTGAAGTTCCAAATATAGTAAACACTGTTGTTCCTCAAATTCTAAAACCTGAGTCAATCTCGTAGGCTCTGTACCCCTCAATGCCTGAGTCAAGTATGCCTCAAAACCTCCAGACAGATCCTCTTCTAGGTCAGGTAGAAAAGGCAGCCAAAGCCACGTGCCTCAGTGCTAATCCCCTCTCATTGTCCTATTCGAGAGACAAAGGGCCATTTGTCAGGGGAACTGAGTTAGGCGGGCTCTGGGGTCACACGGGTCTGGGTTCGATTCCTGACACCACTTATTAACAGTAGGGGTGAAGAGCAATTTGCTTCATCTTCCTGGGCCTGTGCTTCCATCTGTAAACTGGGTTAACGTCCATCTTGCGGGGTTATGGTGAAGACTGAACAAAAAAACATACCTCAAGTGCCCCAAACAGCACCTGGCACAAAGTCAACTAATAGTAGCAGTAATTAGTGGCGGCAGGACTGATAACACGGAGAACACCCTCTGACCACGGTACATGAATGACGCGGAGCTAAACACGATGGTCAGCTGAAAGAACCCTGCCATCAGCCCCCTAACTTCACCCCTCCCACTGACTCCAATCTGACATCTGTCCCCGACTCCCCCTGGCACTATTCTTACCAGGGCCCTGGCATGCCTAAGCCCCCCTCCCAGGACTCTGCAGAGGGGGCCACTGATGCCACCTGGCCCCTCAGGCTCTGGGAAATTTCATCAAGTGCTCTGTTCTAACTTCCCAATGGCATGTGAAATGTCTTCCCACACCCCCCCCAACCAACACACAGCATTTCCCACAAATGCAAACACACTCCCACATCACACCACCACACACATGCAACTCCTAGAACTAAACGAAGCCCACCCACACCATATCCCACAGATGCAGACACACGGGGCACCCACCACTCACTCATGTGCACCCACCACACCATCTGGGAGCACACTACAAAGCCACAGCTGGCAAGACACACCCACATGCACACATACTGCCGGCAGGTACCCAGTTACATGCTCTGCTCCCTTCGAGAGTACACACGCGCGCACACACACTCCTCCCCTGGAGCATTCACACGCAGAAATAAACAGCAATTCCTGCAAACACGCCACCTATGAGGACATACACGATTTGTGCCCTCCAACTCTGCATCACCTGTGAGTGCACACACGGAACTCCCCAAGGGCCCAGCACTCCCCAGGAAGGGCACATGCATGCCAAGCTTCCCTGTGCCCACCAGTCTGGGCCTCACTTTGAGGTTTCCCAGGTGCCTGCATCTCCGACGCCACCTCCCCAATCAGATGCTCCTAGAAGTCCCTGCAGGTCGGGTCCCAGTCTCCACCATCCCCCATCCCCCAGCCAAGCGATCCTCCATCTCTGGCCACACTCCGCCCCAAGGCCCTGCCATGGGTCCTTGCTTCCCTCTCCTGTATTCTCAGCCTCCTCCTTTCTCCAGAGTTCTGTCCAAGAAATCTCATTTAAAAAAAAAAAAAGCCTCAGGGCGCCTGGATGGCAGAGTCGGTTAAACATCCAGTTCTTGGTTTTGGCTCAGGTTGTGATTTCAGGGTCCTGAGATGGAGCCTCACATCCAGCTCTACACTCAGCAGGGAGTCTGCTTAAGACTCTCCCTCCTCCTTGGGGCGCCTGGGTGGCTCAGTCGGTCAAGCGTCTGCCTTCGGCTCAGGTCATGGTCCCAGGGTCCTGGGATCGAGCCCCGCATCGGCCTCCCTGCTCCACGGGAAGCCTGCTTCTCCCTCCCCCACTCCCCCTGCTTGTGTTCCCTCTCTCGCTCTC
>NW_027397080.1:1875296-1910884 GCF_003265705.2 Callorhinus ursinus | reverse complement strand
CTCTGTCAAATAAATAAATAAATAAAATCTTAAAAAAAAAAAAGACTCTCCCTCCTCTCCCTCTGACCCTCCTCCCCCCATACCCACGTACTCTCTCTCAAATAAAGAAAATCATAAAAAGCCTCTGCCATTACACTGTGTTCCCCTCTAACTCTATCCCACCCTCTCTCCACCTTCCTAGACAATCTTTTTGCCACCTGCCCTCTCCACCTCGTGCCCTCCCACTGCCTCCCCTGCACTGCTCTCACCAAGGTCACCCACGCTCTCCCAAATGGCCAAATCCCACGACGCCTCTTAGTGCCCATCCTACTTTCCTGCACTCCTAGATATATTCTCTGGTAGCCCCACATTGGGTGGAGATTACTTAAAAATAAAATCTTAAAAAAAAAATAAAAGAGCCTTAAGGAACAAAGTAACTATACGCAATGGGTCATCCTGGATTGGATCCTGGTTTGGGCAAATCAGCTATAAAGGACGTGTTGGAGACTGTGAGAGAATCTGAACAAGGACTGGGAACCCAAGGAGATGAAAACAGATTAAGCAAAGTGGAGATCATGATCTGAAAAAAAGCAGGATGCAAAACATATATTCAAAAGCTGGGACACCTGGGTGGCTCAGTCGTTAAGCGTCTGCCTTCGGCTCAGGTTCTGATCCCAGGGTCCTGGGATCGAGTCCCGCATCGGGCTCCCTGCTCAGCGGGAAGGTCTGCTTCTCCTTCTGCCTGCCGCTCCCCCTGCTTGTGCTCTCTGTCTCTCTCTCTCTCTCTCTCTGACAAATAAATAAAATCTTCATTAAAAAAAAAAGTATATTCAGTAGATCTCATTAGGTTAAGAAAAGCTACACACAGAGAAAAGCTGAAAGGATGGGCACGTACGAGTAAAGAGAGGTCATCTCTAGGTGGAGGTATGGTATTCTGACTTTCCTTTCAATCATCAAGTATCAGGAGTTTGGAGTTGGAACATTTTTTCCTCCACACCCATCCTGTCTCCACCCTCTCCTCTTCCCAGAGGACCCCTCCGCCAGCCCTGCCCACTCAACCCCGCTGCCTTCCCTGGAATCTAACCCCACACCCCTGCCTCAGTTCCCCTCAGGACCCCTCCCAGCCTCCTCTCTGGACACTTGCCCTTTCTTTCATTCTCTGTTCTGGCCACACTCACCTATTCCTATTCTTCTGCCTGCCCTCAGGGATCTCAGTCCCATGGAGAAGCCAGACAAAACAGGCCTGGCCCAGTGAGTGGAATTCAGAAGTGGCCGAAACTAGCTGCAGAGCTATCCGTAAAAGGCGACGCCAGAGGACCAGCCTTCTTGGTTGGGGTAAGGCCTCAAGCTCAGGACGACATTTTCCCCCCAACCCTTCTCCCATTCCAGGGCCACACACCGTTCAGGCCCAGTGCAGACGGAGGCCAGCGGAGGGAGGCTGCGGCGAGGGGCTGGGGGTGTTGGCTGGTCTTTCTCCCGGGAGACCTCCGCTCCTCCTCAGCCCAGGGCTTCCAGGTGGCAACCAGGGCTGCCTGTACTGGCATCTTCCTGCTGAGGAGGGCAGGGCCAGGCCAGAGGCCAAAGATGTGAAAGGGGCTTCTAAAATATAACCAGGCCCTCCTAAGGCTCTCTCCAGTTACCACAAGCTCCACATCCAACGCCTAAGAAGAAGCCAGAAAACCTCCAGCCTGAATCGCTTTTCCAAGAGGCCCTCCTACTATGGGAATGCGAAGGTGCCATGGTCAACCCTAAGACAGAAACTCACCTGGTCAGAAAAGGAGAACACCCTGGGAGTACTCACCATGCCCAGCACGCTCGGCCCAGGCTCTTGCTGCCCATCCGGGCAACAACAGCCTGGAGGTCTGGGCCGACTCCCCAGCTGGGAGCACATCAGGGCTGGGCTGCCCACCGTGGGGTTTGGGGAGGAAGGAAGGGGAAGCAGGTTGGGGGGCTGAAGGAGACAGACCCGGCCACAGAGCTGGCGGCAAAGGAGGGATAATCCTGCCAAAGTCCCCATGAGCCCAGCGTCTTCCTCACAGGCTGTTCTCAGAGCCGGGCCTGTCACACTGGAGGTCAGCGGTCGCTGGAGCCCAGCGATGAGAGCAGCCAAGGCCGAGTGCCCCCCAGAGCGGCCAGCTGCACCCCGGGCGCTGGGTGTCCACAAGCCTGCAGTACTCACCCTTTTGTGGTAGATGGCGCTGTACTTGGCAAGGTTCTTGTCGGTGCAGCCACCCCAGCCCAAGAGAATCACCAAAGGCTGTCGAGACCCCACCTCCTTCCCGCTGTGGTTGGCGCTGTTCTCTGGAACACAGACATGGTGGGACTGTCAGCACTGGAGCCGGCATGTGGGGTGAGGGTGACTGGCCAATGCAAAGCCAATCTAGTGGTAGGCAGGGAACCAACAGGTGCCAGACCTCGGCATATCCTGCCAACCCCTGTGCCTCAGGTTCCCACGGAGCTCCCTCCTCTATCCCGCCGCAGAAGTGGCATTTAGGCCTCTCAGGAGGCAATGCAGGGTCACTGCAAAAACCCACATGAGGGCACCTTTCTTTCGTAACTCAAAGACAGCCCAGGCGAGAAAAGTGAGAACTTTCTCCATGCAATTTCACCTTCTAATCCAGAGGTCAGCAAACTACAAGCCATGGGCCAAATCTGGCCCACGGTCTGGTTTTGTATGAACTGCACGCTAAAAAGAATAATGGTTTTTCTAAAAAAATCAAAAGAACTAATATTTTGTGACACATGAGAGTTCTATGAAATTTAAGTTTGACAGTCCACAATAAAGTTTTATTGGAACACAGCCACGCTCATTCATTTACTTATTGTATAGCTGCTTTCATGATAAAACAGCAGAGTTGACTCATGGCAACAGAGACGCTATGGTTTGCAAAGCCTAAATTACTTATGGCCCTTCAGAGAAAAAATTTGCCAGCCCTATTCTAATTTCACAAGCAGTTGGAGGAAGGAGATCTTAAAAGGAAAAATGGACAGTGCCAACAGGGAGGTAGAGCAGACTCTGAGGGACCACACCAAACCACCCACCCAGTCCTGCCAGAGAATAATCATCGCCAATATTTATTTCCTGAGACTTAATGCTCATAACAACACTATGAGGAATATTATTGCCGATGACGACACTGAGGCACAGAGTGGTTAAGACAGTGGCCTAAGGTCACACAGAAAGGGTACAGCTGGGAATTTGGCCCCTGCTCCCCATCCTAACTAAGCCACTTGAGACCTTCTGTGCCACCAGCACCATCCCCAACTAGAAGCATGTCTCCTGCAGCGATGTGCCAAGGCACAGGCCAGCTGCCTCCTCCATGGCTACTTTCTAAGAGGCTTCCCTGCAACCTTGTTGGTCAGACCTCATCTCATTTCCCCTGCCGAGTAAGGACCCACGCACTCAAGGGGACTTCGGTGCAGGGACTGTCCATTACTAGTTATCCACCCTCCCGCAAGGGCCAGGGTGTGCCCTACCAAGTATCAAGCCACTTGGCTCTATTCAGCTGCCACCTCGAGATTTATGGATGCCGGTGTTGACCGGGCAACAGTAAATTTCAAGGCTAGTTAAGAGGATGGTAAATATAAATCACTAACCTTTGGACAAAAGGAAGACAACAATTTCCTGTAGAAATTAATGTGATTGAAAAGTTCAATGTTCCTGCTCTCCAGCAGTGGTGACTCTGGCCTTCAGAGATTAACTGCCCGCCCCCAGGGGGATCCCAGGCTGTGCTGCAACTCAGCCTGCGCCTCAGTCCCAGCACACCCAGGCTCCCCTGATGCTGGCCTGGCCTCTGGTGAGGGAGATGGCCCTACAGACCTAACGCGGGCCACTCCAAATATTCACACCGCCTTTCCTGGCCTGGTGTCCCATCCCCTGCCCTTCTGGCGGAAAGGCATCTGGGCCACCCCGGGGCCCATGACCAACCCTGCTGGGGATGAGGACTGCCCATGAAGCTCGGGCCACAGCAGCCTCGGGGGGAACAATCAACAGCCACCCATTTGGACCTGCCTGTGAATCTCTTGAGATCCAGGAACTAGATTTCTGAGACCTGCCCCAGGGAGGCTCCCTTACCTCTGTGCAGCTGTCTGAGCATAGGCTCCCCTCCCCCAGCCTACAGCGGTCCCCTCCTGTGCCCACCAAGACACAGCAAAGGGCTTTGACATTTCTCTCAAACACAGAGAAGGCAGCCAAGGGACGCCACACCCCCTGGTGGCCTCCTGAAGTGAAGGCCAGCCCCCACCAGCAGTGATGGTGCATTCCCAATTGAGGAAGGTTCGAACAGCTTCTGCTGGGCCTCTGATCTGCCCCTGGTCTCAAAACTCCCTTCTGCTCCACCAGGTTTTACAGCACCCGTGGCTTCACCAACTCAGGTAGGAATGACTCTTCCCCAGAGAGGCATTTCCATGAAGAAGCTCTCAGAATGTGGATACCCTGAACACACTGCCCACTCCCAGAGCCCAACCTTTCGGAATCGCTCGTCGTCGGAGGGAACTGGCCCCTCCACTCCAGCCGAGGCTGCCCCCCCCCAACCCCGCCGAGCCCGCAGCTGCTCTTCCTGCCCGGGGGCATCTCCCATTCCCCCCAACACAATCTCCTCCTGGGGCCCCACTCTCTCTACCCATTCCTAACTTCAGCCTTCATCCTGACCTCCTCCCACCGGAGCCATGCTGCCCCTTCTGATTCTATATTTCAAGTGCTACAACCCAGAAAGTCCAAAGTGCTCTGGCAACGTGGCTGAGAGTGCTGGCGACTTGCTGCGCTGCCCTGGAGCCCCAGTAGGAACATGCCAGGAGGAAAGAGGCCATGAGTGGGGGACAGGAGGCTCTGGAGATGCTGGGGTTGGTTTCAGGCCCAGCAAGCAGTCCTGGGGGACTAGAAGCTGCGGTGAGGAGCAGGAGTGGTTGCAAGTGCTGCTGAGAGTAGCACTGGGGCGCGATCCTGCAGGGCCTTTCAAGCCATGCGTAGGAGTTGGAATTTTATTCCGTTGCAACAGAGAGAGCAAATGATGATCCTGGAATTGGGGAAGTGGCGGGATCCAATCTGTATTGATTAATGACTTGCACGAGGATTTAATGTCTGTCTCTCCCTTTAGCCAGCAGGCTCTGTGAAGGCAGGCACTGAGTGCAGCATGTTTATCACCCCCCGCCCCCACCCAGCACCCAGCCCCGTAGCTGGCCCATTCAGGCGCGCAGGAGAAACGTGCTGGAATGAACACGTGGCTGCAGAGTGAAAGATGGATCCAAGGAGAAAGAGCTAGCATTCTTCTTGCTCCCCATTGCCCTTTCCAGAGTAATAAAAGTAATTCTTATGGCTATCGTTATTTATTGCCACATCCACATCACGATTCCTCCATCCTCTTATAAAAGCCCCTGTCCTTTTTATGCTTACCCCACCGGCCACATCACCCTCGTTCCTCCTGTGGCTGACATCTCAGGGCCTCCGGCTGCTGCGCCTCAGGGGCAAGGCTCGGGCACTGGCTCCGTCTCTCATTTATGCTCCAAGACTTCCCATGACCCGGTGCCGGCAATCAAATCCACTCTGTAAGCCATCACAACCCTCTCTGAAGTCCACATCTCCTTCCAGCTCTTAATCCCCCTCTTTCCCAGAGCCAAGAAAACCAGTAATGGTAACAGGAAAAAGTATTATGTGGCAGGCACTGTTCTAAGCACTTTATGGATGAACTCATTTAATCTTTACAACACTCTCGTGAACAATGTACTATTACTATTCTCATTTTGCTGATGAACAACTAAGGCACAGAGATAATAGATAACTGGCTCAAGGTCACACAACTAATAAGCAGTGAAACTGGAATCCAAACCCAAGAGGTCTAGAGACCAGCTTGTAAAAACTGCCCCAGCTGGCACCCTGGGTAACAAAACCCAAGCCCCCAGGCTGAACCAAATCTCTACCACCTCAGCTCCAAACGTGTACACGTAGCTGCCTTTGTCCATCAACAGATCCAATTCTGACATCTTTCGCCTCCTCCTCAGGGACCGGCCCCCCCAGCCAGGGCCCCATCGTATGCTGCCTCACTGGGTCCTGCAACCATTCCCGGAGTTCGTTACTATTGTTCCCATTTTACAGATGAGAAAACTAAAACACAAAGAGAGTAAGTTCCTCTCCCCAAGACCATGCAGTCAGGAAGTGGCAGAGCCAGCATCCATCTCTCTGGACCAGCATGCCACCCTGCCCTCACCTCCAGGACCTCACGCGCACTCCCTAGTGGGGAGCCACCTGGCCAGTGTGCTGATGCTTCATGTTTATGGCTTGGCTAATGCCCACTCCACCGCCTGAGTCCACTCACTGTTCACTTCCAGGAAGCCTCCCCTGAGGGCTCCTGCAACCCCTTCTCATCCCCCACTCCCAATCGCCAGACTGGGTTAGATGCCCCTCGGCTGTACCGCCACGGCGCCCACCATCACCATGTCTGAGCTTCCCATACTGCCGGGCAGTGTCCATTAGGAACAGGGAGGAGGCTGCTGTAACATGCAAGGCAAGAGAAGGCACAGGCCTGAACCCCAACAGTGGAAGACAGGTAGGAAGGGGGAGGGAAAGGGCAGGGACAAGAGTAATTTTGGAACATGGATTAAAGGTCTCAAAAACATGCCATCTTTGACACAGCAATTTCACTCGAAGAAAAAAAAATGTTTAAGATTTATTTATTTATTTGACAGAGAGAGACACAGCAAGAGAGGGAACACAAGCAGGGGGAGTGGGAGAGGGAGAAGCAGGCTTCCCGCTGAGCACAGAGCCCGATGTGGGACTCGATCCCAGGACCCTGGGATCACGACCTGAGCCGAAGGCAGACGCTTAACGACTGAGCCACCCAGGCGCTCCGGAAAAAAAAATGTTTAATCATATGGAAATATTTGATAACACATGAAGCAAACTAGAGACATACGTGTAAGAGCTAAAACCATAAAACCCTTAGAAAGAAAACACAGGAGTAAATCTTTGTGGCCTGGCATTAGGCAATGGTTTCTTGGACATGACCAAAAGTGCAAGGAATTAAAAAAAAAAAAAAAAGATAAATTGGGATTTCATCAAAATTAAAAACATTTGTACTTCAGAGGACACCATCAAAAAAGTGAAAATAGGGGTGCCTGGGTGGCTCAGGCGTTAAGCGTCTGCCTTCAGGTCAGGTCATGATCCCGGTGTCCTGGGATCGAGCCCCACATCGGGCTCCCTGCTCAGCGGGAAGCCTGCTTCTCCCTCTCCCACTCCCCCTGCTTGTGTTCCCTCTCTTGCTGTGTCTCTGTAAAATAAATTAATAAAATCTTAAAAAAAAAAGCAACAAAATATTTTTTTAAAAAGTGAAAACAACAACCCCCACAATGGGAGGAAATATTTGTAAATCATATATCTGATAGGGGGCTTGTATCTGGCATATACTAAAAAACCTCTTACAATTCAACAATAAAAAGACAAACAACCCGATTAAGATGGGCAAAGGATCTGAATACACATTTCTCCAAAGAAGACAGACGAATGACCAATAAGCACATGAAAAGATGCTCAACATCATAGTCATTAGGGAAATGAAAATAAAAACCACAATGAGATCCCACGTTATACCCACTAGGATGGCTATAATCAAAAAGTCAGATAGTAACAAGTGTTGATGAGGATGTGGAGAAATTAGACCTTCGTACACTACCAGTAAGAACGCAAAAAGGTGCAGCCAGTTTGGAAACCGGTTTGGCAGTTCCTAAAAAAACACTAAACAGCAAGTTACCACAGGACCCAGCACTTCTACTCCTACGTCATCACACACCTAAGAGAAGTGAAAGCATGTGTCCACACAAAAACCTGTACACAAATCTTCATAGCCACAAATATTCACAAGAGCCACCACGTAGAAACAATCCAAATGCCTATCAATAATGTGGTATATCCCATACAACGAAATACCATTTGGTCATAAAAAAGCAGTGAAGTACTGACACAGGCTACAACACGGAGTAACCTTGAAGATCTCTGCTGAGTAAAAGAAGACAGCCACAAAAAACTACATATTGCATGATTCCATTTATAGGAAACGTGCAGAATAGGTAAATCCATAAAGAAGCAGAGTAGCGGTTCCCAGGAGCCAAAGGGAGGGGGGAATGGGGAGTGACTACTAATGGGTATAGGGTTTCTTCGGAGGTGATGGAAATGTTCTGGAGTTAGTGGTGATGGTTGCACCATTCTGCGAATATACTAAAAAACAACGAATTGTACAGCTTTAAAAGGGTGAGTTTTGTGGTATGTGAATTATATCTCAATAATGCTATTATTTTTAAAAATTAATAATAATAGGGTTGCCTGGCTTGCTCAGTCTGTAGAGCATGTGATTCTTGACCTTGATGTTGTAAGTTCAAGTCCCATGGTGGGTACAGAGATTACTTTAAAATCTTTTAAAAAATTAGTAGTAATACATTAAGTGAAAAAGCATGTTGAAAAGCAGCATATACAATGGAATATGTACATATATTTATAGGTGCATATATATTTATGTATATACACATACACACACATATTTACGCATAGAAAAAACACATCCAATATTAATAGCAATTATTTCTGGGACTAAAAGCAATTGCTTTTTTGTTATTTTTTTTACCCATTTTCTAAAATCAACATGTATCACTTTTGCAAGGAGAGTTAAAATGTTATTTTAGCCCCTTGGTAAGGCAGAAGTATTCTTCTCAACCCTCGTGATTCTTGAGCACCCACAAAACAATTTAATTTCACAGGCTCCCTGTCCTCTAGAATTTCTCAACAAAATAATACTGACACCAATAACAGAAGAATTACAGACACATATATTGTACAACAGTTCCAGTCATAAAACTAAAGCATAAATTAGATTATGTATATCCCAGGGGCATGTGAAGAAGACAAAGGGAAGGCTGACGAGGCATAAGGGTCTATGGCACAATATGTGCTTTTTATCTGTAAGCCAGAATCAAAATGCAAAGAATCTGTTTTCTTTTTAAAATGCAAAGAATAAAAGGATCCTCAGTTTCTTCTACTCCCCAGAAAAACTTTCTAGACTCTCACATATCTAGTTCCGGTATTTTTTCTTTTTTTTAAGTAAACTCTACCCCCAACATGGGCTCAAACTCACGACCCCAAGTTCAAGAATCACACGCTCTACCAACTGAGCCAGCCAGGGGCTCCACAGTTCCCATATTTACATATTTAAATTACTTTATTTAAAAATTTCCTTTTTTTTTTAACTTTTTGAAATAAGAGCCTAGGAAAGTAGCACAGTATCTTAAGAGTACATACTTTATAAAACCATATCTGAATTCAAGACAGGGAGACAAACCAAAACAGACTCTTAAGGACAGAGAACAAACTGATGCTGGGGGCCCGGCGGGGGGGTGGGGGGGATGGGTGAAACAGGTGATGGGGATTGAGGAGTGCACCAGTCATGATGATGAGCACTGGGTGCTGTATGGAAGTGTTACATTATATTGTATACCTGAAATTAATGTTACACTGTATGTTAACTAACTGGAATTAAAATAAAAACTTGGGGCGCCTGGGTGGCTCAGTTGGTTAAGCAGCTGCCTTTGGCTCAGGTCATGATCCCGGAGTCCTGGAATCGAGTCCCGCATCCGGCTCCCTGCTCAGCAGGGAGTCTGCTTCTCCCTCTGACCCTCCCCCCTCTCATGTGCTCTCTCTCTCTCATTATTGCTCTCTCAAATGAATAAATAAATTATTTTTAAAAAATAAATTAAAAAAATCTTTACAAAAATAAAAATAAAACAAATCCTTATCTGAGTCCAAATCTCTGGCTCACCATGAGTAACTACGAAATAGACCTTGCACAAGCTCCCTAAACTTCAATTTCCTTATCTGTAAAATGGGGCTATTAATATATAGATTAAATAAGATAATGTCTGTCGAGGGCTTAGCATGGTACCTGGCACAAATAAAGAGTTCAATGAACCCAAGATACTATTTCTTCACGAGCAGCACATGTGTCCTGTAGAAAAGGAGAAAATGAATGTCTAATAAAATTGGAATCCCACTGTCTTGTAATCTGCTTTCTTCCATTTAGCAACATATTGTGAACCTCCCTCCCTGTCAGCTTATATATTTCTACATCACTCTTTTTAGTGGCTACGGAGCGACTGTAGAATATTTCATAATTTGTGGTGACCAATCTCCCATTATTGGACATGATATTTCCAATTTTTGCTATTATAAAAGGACTCTATTGGACACCTCTTTCTTTGTGTGTGTCCTTAATTGTGTCCTAGAAATGGAACCGTATTCAAGCAACACTTCCTAATGGCAACAGGAATCTGCATGTACTAGCTGAGGAGTGGAACTCTGGAGTTGAAATCTGGGATAACTTGGGGGAAGATACCTCAGCTCCCTGGAGTTTCTGTTCCTCGTATGTAAAATGGAGTAAGACCTCTCCCTCCTTCACAAGGCGGTTGCCATTAATAATAGATGCTCCTGGCAGGACATGTTCAACAGAAGAAGAGCAAGAGAAGCCCTGGTGAGCTCAGAGAAAGGAGACCTGTATAGGGTCCACCAGGTCTGGATCTCAAATCTAGAGCCTAGCACAGCACCTGGTATAGAGCAGACATATCAGAAAGGGGTTTTATTAATGTGTGAAAGAGACTGTGATTCCAAAAAATATAGGCATACCTTGGAGATACTGTGGGCTTGTTCCCAGACAACCCCAAAAAAGTGAATATCATAATAAAGTGAGTCAAATAAATTTTTTGGTTTCCCAGTGCATACATATGTTTTCACTATACTGTAGTCAATTAAGTATGTGCTAGCATTGTCTAAAAAAACAATGTACATACCTTAACTTAAAAACACTTTATTGCTGGGGCTCCTGGCTGGCTCATTCAGTAGAGCATGTGACCCTTGATCTCGGGGTTGTGGGTTCAAGCCCCACATTGGGTGTGGTTTACTTAAAAAAATTAAAAAATAAAATCTTTTTAAAAATACATTATTGCTGGGTGCCTGGGTGGCTCAGTTGGTTAAGCAACTGCCTTCGGCTCAGGTCATGATCCTGGAGTCCCGGGATCGAGTCCCACATTGGGCTCCCTGCTCAGCGGGGAGTCTGCTTCTCCCTCTGACCCTCTTCCCTCTCATGCTATCTCTCATTGTCTCTCTCTCCCAAATAAATAAATAAAATCTTAAAAAAAAATACATTATTGCTTGGGACACCTGGGTGGCTCAGTCGGTTAAGCATCTGCCTTCAGCTCAGGTCATGACCCCAGGGTCCTGGGATCGAGTCCCGCATCGGCTCCTTCCTCGGCAGGGAGCCTGCTTCTCCCTCTCCCTCTGCCCGCCGCTCCCCCTGCTTGTGCTCTCTATCTCTCCCTCTGACAAATAAATAAATAAAATCTTTAAAGAAAATACATTATTGCTAAAAAATGCTAACCATCATCTGAGCTTTCAGCAAGTCATAATCTTTGTGTTGGTGGAGGGTCTGGCCTCGATGTTGACGGCCACTGCCTGATCATGGTGGTGGATGCTGAAGGCTGGGGTGGCTGTGGTGATTTCTTAAAATAAGAAAAGAAAGTTTGCCACACTGACTGACTCTTCCTTTCAGAAATGATTTCCCTGTAGCATGTGATGCAGTTTGACAGCATTTTACCCACAGCAGAACTTGTTTCCAAATTGGGAGTCAATCCTCTCAAACCCTGCAGCTGCTTTAGCAACTAAGTTTATAGAATATCCTAAAATCCTCTGTTGTTATTTCCAATCTTCACAGCATCTTCACTGGGAGTAAATTCCATCTCAAGGAACCACTTTCTTTGTTCATCCGTAAGATGTAACTCCTCATCTGTTCAGGTTTTATCATGAGATGGCAGCAATTCAGCCCCATCTTCAGGCTCCAATTCTAATTCTGGTTCTCTTGCTCTTTCTTGCAGCTACCACCTCCACTAAAGTGTTGAACCCCTCAAAGTCACCCACGAGGGTTGGAATCAACTTCTTCCAAAGTCCTGTTAATGTTGCTATTTTGACCTCTTCCCATGAATCACAAATATTCTTAATGGCACCTAGAATAGAGATTCCTTTCCAGAAGGTTTTCAATTTACTTTGCCTAGGTCCATCAGAGGAATCACTCTGTGGCAGTTATAGCCTTAAGAAATGTATTTCTTAAATTACAGGACTTGAAAGTTGAAATCATTCCTTGATCTATGGGCTGCAGAATAGATGTTGTATTAGCAGGCATGAAAACAACATTAATCTCATCATACATCTCCATCAGAGCCCTTGGGTGACCAGGTACATTGTCAATGAGCAGAAATATTTTGAAAAGAATCTTTTTTTCTGAGCAGAAGGTCTCAACAGTGGGCTTAAACTATTCAGTAAACCATGGTGTAAAAGATGTGCTGTCATCCGGGCTTTGCTGTTCAATTTATAAAGCATAGGCAGAGTAGATTTATCATAATTCTTAAGGGTCCTAGAATTTTCAGAATGGTAAATGAGCACTGCCTTCAACTTAGAGTCACCAGCTGCCTTAGCTTCTAGCAATAGAGTCAGCCTGTCCTTAGAAGATTTGAGGCTAGGCATTGACTTCTCCTCTCTAGCTATGAAAGTCCTAAATCACATCTTCTTCCAATATAAGACTGTCTCATCTACATTGAAAATCTGTTGTTTAGTGTAGCCACGTTCATGGATTATTTTAGCCAATTCTTCTGGATAACTTTGCGGTGGTTTCTACACCATAACTTGCTGCTTCACCTTATGCTTTTACGCTATGGAGACGGCTTCTTTCCTCTAACCTCATGAACCCACCTCTGCCAGCTTCCAGCTTTTCTTCTGCAGCTTCCTCCCCTCTCTTGGCCTTCAAAGAATTGAAAAGAGTGAGGGCCTTGCTCTGGATTAGGCTTTGGCTTAAGGGAATGTTTGGTCTTCTACCCAGACCACTCAAACTTTCTCCATATCAGCAGTAAAGTTGTCTTTTTATCATTCATATGTTCACTGGAGTAGCACTTTTGATTTCCTTCAAGAACATTGCCTTTGCCTTCGCAACTTGGCTGTCTGGTACATGAGGACTAATGTTCGGCCTCTCTCAGCTTTCCACAATCCTTCCTTAATAAGCTTAATCATTTCTAGCTTTTGATTTAAAGTGAGAGACTTGTGATTCTTCCTTTCACTTGAACACTTAGAAGCCACTGTAGGGTTACTAACTGGCCTGATATCAATACTGTGTCTCAGGGAATAGGGAAGCCCAAGGGGAGGCAGAGAGAAGATGGAATGGTCAGTGGAGCAGTGAGAACACACACAACAATCATCAATTAAGTTCACTGTCAGATAGGTGGGGCTCGTGGCACCCCAAAACAATGAAAATAGTAACATCAAAGATCACTGATCACAGATCACCATAAAAAATATAATCCTAATGGAAAAGTTTGAAATATTGTGAGAATTACCAAAATATGACACAGAGACACGAAGTGAGCAAATGCTGTTGGAAAAATGGCACCTATAGACTTGCTTGATGCAAGGTTGCCACAAACCTTCAATCTGTAAAAAAAAAAAAAAAAAGCACATCTGCGAAGTGCAGTAAAGCAAAGCACAATAAAACAAGGTATGCCTGTAAATTAAACTCCTCTATTTAAAAAGAAAAAAAAAACAGGGGGCCCCACAGGCAAGGGGAGTTTGAAGTCCCAACTCACTCTTCACCTGGGCTTCTAAGGCCTCTCTGGTGTGACAGCTCTGTGGGACCACCTCAGTCCCCCCACCTCCAGTGCCCTTCTGCACTTTCTTTGCTCACCATCTACCCATCAGCCCTGTGAAGCTCTAGGTCCAGCTTGGGCCACTCTTCTCCAAGAAGCCCACCACAACCACTGGGGCCCACCACGGTGTTCAAAACCACTCCAGGGGCGCCTGGGTGGCTCAATTGGTTAAGCGACTGCCTTTGGCTCAGGTCATGATCCTGGAGTCCTGGGATCGAGTCCCGCATCGGGCTCCCTGCTCGGCGCGGAGTCTGCTTCTCCCTCTGACCCTCCCCCCTCTCATGCTCTCTCTCTCTTTCTCTCTCTCAAATAAATAAATAAAATCTTAAAAAAAAAAAACCACTCCAAACTATTTCCCAGGTGCCAGTGAAAGCTTCCTGAAGATTAAGTGGCCTTTTTTTCTTTCCCCACCTTTTTTTTTTTTTTTTTTTTTTGGCGAATGCTTAGGAGAAGAGCAGGTTCACAATAAAACATGGGCTCACAATAAACCCGTCACTTCCCCTCTCTGTGACCTCCAAAGGCCTTCCTTGTACTCTAAGAGGAAGCCCCTTATCCAGACCCTGTGAATCAATTATTTCTGAAAATATTTACTGAACATGAGAGCAATACAGTGCTGTTAAGAAGGCCTCCTAGCCTGCCAGCAAGCCAAAGCGGGGCCCTGGGGCAGGACTTGGCTGACCATTCTCTGGATGGGAGAAGGGGTAGCGTAGCCTCAGCCTGGGATGTCAGGGCATCTCTGGCTCGGGCCCACAGACCTGCCAAGTGACTCCATTCAGCTCATTTGGCACCTCCTCCTTGGCAGGCCCTAGCAACAGTGAGCAAAACCATCAAAAGCACTACAACAGGGATCCCTGCTATGGGAGTCAGGAGAACAGAACCTTCCCCAAGGAAATGAGGTGGGAGCAGAGTATTAGGAGGGGAAGGGGATCACTGGTCAGAGAAGGAAGCAGGGAGATTCCAGGTCAAGGGATCGGCTTCAGCGAAGGCGCAGGCTGACTATTCTCCCAGCATGGGCAGTCACAGATACTGGCTGGTGGGATTCCCAGCAGAAGGATCCTAGGCTGCCCAGCCCGGGCTCTCAACGACCCCAGACCCGCAGCTTCCTTCTAGGTAACTGGGTAACTGATATGCCAGCAGCAGCTGCTTGCCTGTCAACTCACAGCAGGTGCTGGGCACTGCAGTTTTGATGTTCAAATATGGGGGAAAGAAATTCCAGAAACCAAACATGATTGTCCTACATACTTCTCCACCATTAAACAGCAAATGCAAAAGAAAGACAATCTCCAGGATCCCCACAGGCTATCCCCACGTGAAGCCATGTCAGCCTGGAGGGAGCTCTCTGCAGATGGGAAACAGATTCAAGGGATCACGGTGCTGTTATCTCCCACTGAGGGATGCTACAACCTCCAGCTCAGCTCTGGGGCATGCGCTTTGAGAGGGAAAGGCATGATGAACTAAAGCCAATCCAGAGAAGCAATCAGATGGAGGAGGTTCTTAGAACCACATCAGAGGAAGGACAGCTGATGGACGGCCCTAGAGGTATTTCTCTTGGAGAACAGAGATGTGTGGAAGGCAGGAGCCGACCTCTTGAAGAGAGAGGAAGACAGATTATCTTGCTGTGTTGCACCCACCCACCCCGACCCTCTAGTCCTGCAGTTACCACATCATTGTGAAACCACCTGCTTATAAATCCTCACCCGTCCTGAAAACCACAGCTCCCTGAATGAAACCTGTGCGTGAGTCACTTCTGAGGCACCAGCAACTAACTGGCGGCCAGGACACAGCAAATGCTGAACTGAAAACAGAAACCACAGGAAGGCCTATTGTGGCTCAAGAAAAGGAAGTGCTTTCTAACAATCCCAGTTACCTACAGCAGGCCAGGATGTTTGGGAGGAAGCATACTGTCAGAGAAAGGTCTGGAAGCAACAGAATACCCTCATGCTGGTAGGACTAAATGGCCCCCTGAGGTTTCTTCCAATTCTAGGACCCCGCCTCCTGAAGCAGTGAGGGGAGCCACAGGCAGAGGAGATGCACCGACACGCCAGGCACACACATCCAGTCCCTGTCTTGTAAACCCTCACAATCCCGTGAAGTAGGCACTATTATAATTCCCATTTTACAGTGGAGGAATCCGAGGCTCAAGAAGGTTCAGTAACTTGCCAACGCCATAAAACCAGTAGGAGGTAGAAGTGAATGGCAAACCAAAACCACCAGGCTGCCCACCTGGGCTGAGAGAGAACATCTGCCCTCCTATCCACACGGTGGGCAGCTCCAGCCCTTTGCAGCTGGTGGCTCTCCATGGGCAATAATATTAACTGGCTTCATCTCCCCCTGAGGCCAAAACTTTTCAAAAGCATTTTTACATCCATAAGCCCAAGAGCCCACTGCCACCATACCCAGCTCTAAGGCAAAAGAATTGGTCTAGGGCCATCTGTCCTGTGGGAGCCTAGGGGCTGCCCTCTCCTCCTAGACCCCAACCAATAACACAAGATGCAATGGGAAGGGGTTGGGGAGGCTCTCCTGAAGGAGGCAACATCTGAGCTAAGCCTTCAATGACGAACCGGACAAGGACAAGTGAGGGGGCAGTGTGGGGCAGCAGAGGGGAAAGGGCATTCCAGACAGAGGAAACAGCAGGAGCAAAGGCGGAGAAGCAAGAAGTGTGTGGAGAATCACAAGCAGTTTGGGTTGCCAGAACATAAAACGCAAATTGAACAGTGGAAGGACACAACGATCAAAGAGATAAGCAAGGGCTGCTAAACTGCGAAGGACTTTGAATGCCACGTTAGGGAACCTGAACTTGATTTAGCCTGAGGGCAATAAGGAGCCACGGAAGGGTTTTAGGCAGACCGGTGATAAGAGTAAACCTCTCTATTAAGGAAGATCACTGTGGTAGCCATACCAGAGGCTGAGCTGCTGGCAGTGAGACTGGAGGGCGGAAAGGCCAAGTGAACTACAGCAGGGAGAGACATGCTGGGCTCAGTACCTTAAGCCTCCTCTATGATAATTCCCTGTCGGGGCCAAACTTTCCATTCTCTGGGCCCCCAATCCAACTCTCCTTGCAGGCCTGCTCTACAGGCTACTCATTTTGTGGAGTCTCCCACACGACTGTCTTTAATGATACGACCCTAGAGAGGAGTAATGCTAATCATTATATTTACTCCATGCCAGGCACTGCTGGGTCAGGCACTATGCTGGGTCCTTTACACAAATTACCTCAGTTGTGCAACCAACAGCCCTGGAAGGGAGGTTACTATCGGTAGCCTCGTTTTGCAAAGGATCTGAACCGACTTCTACCTGGCGGCAGACACCGCTCGGTTCACCCCTGCCAAGGAGAGTGGGAGGGATGAGTCCCGTGTCCCGGGCTTCTACAAGGACCGCCGCGAAAACAGTGGGTGGAAAATAATGGTGGGTCCCCTAGCCACAACCGCCGAAGAGAGGCTGGAAGTGGGAAGCCTGAGCCCAAAGGAATCAGGACAGCCCCTGCCCTCGGAAGCCTTCAGCTGCGAGGAGAGAAACGAGGGCACGGACCTGACAGCTCCAACTGAAAAGGCAGAAAAAGCCCCCAACGGAGCCGAGGCCGCAGCGAAGGGGCGGGGCTCGGACGCGGAGACCACTCCGGGGGCGGGGCTTGCACGGGGGTGGGGCTCTGTGGGCCCGACCAAGTCTAGGACCTGCGGGACCCCGTGAGGGGGCGGGTCGCGAGAGGGCGGGGCTCCGAGAGGGGCGGAGCCACAGCTGTGCTTGCGACCCACAGACTCGTTAGGTTACCTCCCCACGACTGGACCCGACCGTCCTTCCATACCCTGGCTCCAGCAGGGCGGATCCGGGATCTCGATGGTGTAGTCCAGCTCAGCCGAAGCCATGGTGAAGGCGCCAGCCCTCAGCACGGGCCTCCGCCGGAACTCCCGCTCGCGCGCCCGCGCCTCACCCAGGAGCTTCCCGGGCGCCGCCCAATCACCACCCACCTCTCCCGTCGCTGCCCAATCCCTGAGCGGCGCTCTGTGACCTCCCGTCCTAGCAACCGCCGAGTCTCTCTCGGAGCCTCTCGCGGCACCCCACGGCTCGGCCCTAGCAACCATGCCCCGCCCCGTTCTAGCCCTGCTCCGCAGGCACTGGCTGACTCGCGTGATCTGGGTCAGGTATTGGTCAACCAGGACGCCGGTCGGGAAGAGTCCCCACCCTCCCGTGTAGGTAAGAGGGTCTGCGGGAGATTTGCGGTATTCTGGAAACGGGAAGGTCTCCCTTTCCCACCGTGTCTTATCCTACGGGGTGGACGGCAGTGCCCTTTGATTTACATCATCTCCTACCTCTGCCATCCTTTACCAGACGCAGCTCCGAGGGCTGGAGGTAGAAAAACGTACAAAACGGCCTAGGGGACGCGTGCCAGCCCATCCTCCATCCAGTGGGTTGAGGCACATTCTTGGCTGGTGGGGTGAGTGGCAGGCAAGGGAATGGTGTCTTCAGGGGAAGACTCTAGAGAATGTTCTGTTCGTGGGGGACACAAAGGGGCTAGAGAATACAGTTTTCTTGCATTTATCCATGTATTTAACAAATACTTACTAAGCACCTATTATGTAGGTGAGAGCCAGTGAAGATTAAGCTTTTGGCCATGACTTTACGTAAGTCTTAAAAGGAGAGGGAGAGAAACCATGCATTAACCAACTCTAATTCTGTGCGAGGGATAAATACTACAGAAGAATAGGCCGTAAGCATTTTAGGGGCTCAGAAAGTGTTGAAGGGTTTCATTTATGACAATGGGGATGTGTCTTGAGCTGGGCCTTGAAAGACTTACGGGGATATGGAGGACAAAGAACTCCTTGCAGGAGCTCAACGAGGGGAAACTGAGGGATGAGTGCCAGAAATTTTGAGTGTCTTCTGGTCAGAGGAGATACTAATGTGAGAGTAAACGTGGAAGAAAAGTTAGGCCCAGACCCTGGAGGGTCTTTGATGTCACACTCAGCTTTGAGTCTATAGGTAGATGGTAAAAATTTTCCAGTGTGTTTTATACCTATAAGCGCAAGAGCTCAGACTTTATCCTGAAGACAGTGGGGAGTCATGGAAGGGCTTTAAGCAAAGGAATAAAGATCAGATTTGCATTTTAGAAAGATCAGTGCAGAGAATGGATTGGGGATTGGGAGAAGGAGGGAGACTAGTTAAGTTGTTTCAGTAATGGGGAAAGGGTATGGTGGCCTAAAGAATGGAGAAGTAGCAGGAATGAAGAGGAGGGGATGTATTCCTTAGATACTTGTGAGCTAAAAAGAACTGGACTTAGTGCCTGGTGGGGCAAGTAGGAGAAATGAAGAATGACTTCTAAATTCCTGGCTTGAGCAAACAGAAAGAAGAGGTAGCAGGGTTTTTAGGAGAGAGTAAGTTCTGGCTCTGATGAGTTTGAGATGCCAGTGGGACATCCACGTGGAAGTGTCCAGGAGGTTGGAATATGCCTGACTGGAGCTTGCAAGATAAGCCTAAACTGGAAATAAAAATGCGGTGGTCTGTAGTGCCTTATATACATCAGCCACACCAGTGGATGGATTTGTTGGGCTTCCCAGAGAGTATAAATAGGAGTCAGAAGAGAAGAAGGGCCTAGGACAGAGCCCTGAGAAGCTCCCAAGTCTGAGGGTCTGCAAAGGAGGATGAACCTGCAAAGTTAATTGAGATGAAGTGTCCAGAATGGTAAGATAGTCAGTGGTAGAATGTGTTGTTTCAGAAGTCATGGCACGAAAGTGTTGAAGGCTGATGACTAATCAAGTAGAATAAGGTCTGAAAAAAATCCAGTGGATTTAGAAACAAGGAAGTTGCTGGTGACCTTTGCAAGTACGGTTTCCGTGGAGCGATGGGAACAGAGGTCAAATTACAGTGAGTTGAGAAGCAGGTGCTAGGTGAGGAAGTGAAGACTGTACAATACACTTTCGAGACGTTTGGCTCTTTCCGAGAAAAAAGAAGGCAATAGCTGGAAGGAGACAAAGGTTTTTATTCAGATGAGAGAAGTGCTGTTGGCATGGCCCCAGCAAAAGGAAAAAAAGATAAAAATGACAGAGAAAAGGAAATAACAGAGAGTAGCACCCCTGGAAAAGGAATAAGGTCAGAGATCCAAAGCATTGGTGGAGAAATTCACCTAGAAAAGTGGAGGGACACTCGCATTGTGACAACAAGGAAGCATGTGAGATCTGTATATTAGTAGGTTTGGTGGCAGGAAGTTGAGGAAGTTCTTGTTTGGTGGTTTCTGTTTTCTCTGTGAAATGCATGATGTCAGCCAGGGAGAAATGGGATTGGAGATGGTGTGCAAGGTCTGAGAAGAGCAGAGAAGGATTGAACTAGCCTCAGTGAGTGAAGAATGGGAGCAGGATGACTGAGGCAGTGTACAGATTTCTGGGCAGTTATGAGGTTGGTGACCATTCACTGTAGCAGCAGCGATCTGCCTGGTTGTGTGGGAGCTATCTTTCCCCCAGCAGTATTCAGGCATCTAGTGGTGGGTGCAGAGAGCTTAGATGAATCTATCCAGGTTTGAGTTTCATCAGGCGGATGAAATGGAAGGACAGAGGACAAGGAAGTGGGTGATCCTGGCAAAAGGTTGAGATGATGGAGCTTAGAACCTAAACTGCCTAAGAGGGTGTAAAAGTGTTATGGACTGGGGGTCCCAGTGAAGTTAGAGAACATAGATCTTGGAAAGAGTTGAATGAGAGAGGTGTGATCAGAAAGTGGAATAATGAAGCGTGAGTAGTTCCAGGTGATGACAAGGTCCAGGGTGTAGCCATGGGAATGGGTGGCTGGAGTGAAATACAGAAGACAGTCAAGATGTTGACATGGCCAGCCCCCCCCCCCAGATGATGACAGGACTTGAGGAGGGAAAAGGATGCTTGTGAGCTAGATACCAAAGTCCTGGATGAATTAAGTACATTGTTCTGGAGTCTGTAGGCAAGGACATGAATATGAGGAAGGGTAATAGTCAATACAGCAGAGTGGCATGACCCTCAAAGTAGTAAGAGTTTTTACAGGAAAGAGGTGGAATAAGGAACTGTGTTGGGCTTTGGTGAGCAGACACTAGCCCCCCCCCCCGCCCCCCGCCAATCCTGAGATCTTTGGAGTATAAGATATAAGCAGCCTCCACCAGGGAGGGCTCTGCAGAAGTAGCACCTGGGGTAGAGCCAGCTTCAGGGGCAGGCTGAGGGGAGGCTGAGCAGCTGCGGAGAAGCTAAGGGTGGAGGAGAATGCTGATTGGGAACAAAGGCCTTTGAGGGCAGAGTAAGAAGGGGTAGGAAATCAGGTCAGGGGAGGTGAAGCACAGAGCAGTGCAGGGGTGAGGAGAACATGTGTAGAAAGATGATGGTTGACCTAGACAGTTAACGTTTTGTGGGGGAGAGCGTGAGGGCAGGTCTGTGGAGTGGAGTTGGGGGCAGAACTGATCTGAGAGGAAAAACGGGGTCTGGTAGAGAGTGAGAGTAGGTCTGGGGAGAGGATGAAGGCAGAGGGCTTTGTAGGAGGAAGGTGGGAGGGGAGAAAGGTGGTCTCTGGGGAGAGGATGGAGGGAAAGGCAACTGTGAGGAAAAGATGGGGCACCTAGAGTCCGTAGGGAAGTGACGGGTGGTTGGAAGGATCTGTGAAGAGGGTATGAGGGGGGGAGCAGAAAGGAAGGGAATCTATGAGGAGGAAGTGACCAATTGTAGCACATATGCCCTGAGGTAGAAGTAAAGGCCAGGACAGTCTCTGGCTGGGCCTGAGGTCAGGAGGAGAATGTTTCTTTCTCTGTCTCTCTTCTCCTTCCCTCTCTCTTTCCAAATGGGGAGCTGAGAGGATGGAGCCCAAAGAGAAGGCCTCTGTCCCATTCTGCAGGTGGAGCCTGCAGGAATAGGGGACAGTGACGCCTTGTCTCCGAGGCCATCTGGGGACAGGGAGCCAGACTGGCAGCCCGTGCCCTGGAGGCTTCTTGCTTTGAGAAGTGTGTCTTTGATTTAGGGGGAGAAATTTTATTTAGAAACAAGACCAAGTGACCTTTTGGTTTTTAATACCTCTTCCCACTTGTCACTAAGGACTTTTGACTTTAGTACAATAGCTGGGGTTTTTGAGGTTTTGTGATTTTAGTTTCTGTGCATGAGGAAGAACCATTTGTCTGCTATAGAAATGATTTATGGATGAGTCCAGATTTATTCATCACCTCTAAAAATGGAGAGGAAATTAAAAACAAAGAGTCTACTCCGGGCGGAAGACAAAGTAGGTTTGTCGTCCTTGCAGAAGACTTTGCCAAGGTGAAAAGGCCACAAACAAACCAATTTGGACCACGGTTCCTAATCTGGATTTTAATTTCATATGCTCTGATTTTTCAGACCATTTTCTCTCCAAGGTAAAATAATGACCATTTTAATTGGCTGCCACTTACAGAGAGATTCCAACAAGCATGATGGCATACATATATTTTTCTCTGGCATTCCACGTGTGCTCCAGTTCTTATGATCAAGCTGGTGAGGCTGACTTTTACTGCATGCTGCATGCCATGATCAGTTGACTATAAATTAAATCCTCTTTTCCAAAAGCCATTTTCCATTAGTGCTAATTTGTTTGCTTCTCATTTCCACTGATCATTAGAGTCTCTGGTTGTGAGCACCAAATTGGAAATAATTTCCTTGACATTTCAAAAAAATCTCTCCCCTTCTTGAATGCCATTTGGCTGCAGCTAAAGAACATTATGGTTTGCAGAGGAACAGTTCACTCCAATTACAATTTAACTGACCGTTCATGGCACCGAATCCCTGTCCTTAGTGTCCAGAGATGACACCATCGCTGACATTGCTAGTTCCTGTCATAGCTGTAAAATGCCTCATAGACTTTGCACTGGCCTTGGATGGAGATTCTGCCACTCTGCACATGGCAGCTTTGGGAAGTTGGTAGTTTTATGGACCTGCATATCATGGACATTCAGATATAACCATCCAAACAGGAGCTGGCTGATTCCTTCATCCATTCACCCAGGAAGCATTTATTAAACACCTATTTGGTGCCAGGCATTATGCCAGATCCTGGGGACGCAAAGATAGGGAAGACCAACCCTTGCCCTTGAGGGACTCACACTCCAGTGGGATGGAGGGTTATGTTTTACGCAGAGTAGGGGAAGAGGTGGCATAGGTGGGACCACAGAACCGACAGCCCCTCGTTGTCTCGGGGAATTAACCAAAGGGCAAAAAGGAAGCTGGCCATTCTTGATGGCAGAGCAACACTGAGATGCAGAGGACCCTGGAAGGGCCCTGGGAAGTTGAGAAGTGAGATGCGGTTAGCCTGGGGCCAAGTTTGAAGGGCCTTGCATGCCACACGGTGTTTAGACTATCCCGTAGGCCAGTGGGAGAAATGTGATGGTGAAGAAGGGAGGAAGGATAGAAGCTTGAGGGAAAGGCAGTCAAGGAAGGCGTTATTGGTGTATTGATTTTGGTTGATGAAGATTGAGCAGGTGTTTAAGGGGGGTCAGAAAGATGGAAAGATTGACGATGGAGGGGCAGACTCTCGCGTATGTGGAAGGGTAGAGAAGGGAGGTGCACCTGATGGGCCCTATTTTCTCTGTGCGGTAGGAAGCCTCCGTCAGCTGGGCATCCTTGAATCCTCCCCACTTTCATCCTCCACTGCCAGTCCCCAGGTCCTGCTGCTTCTCCCTTCTCCAGAAACGTGTGGCATTTCTGCTTCTCTCCAGCCCTACTGTCACCAGCAGCTTTTGCCAAGATTAGGGGAGCAGCCTCCTAACTGGTGCCCCACTTCCAGTCTTGCCCCCTTACGATCATCTTTCTACACTGCAGTCAAGAGGAGTCAAGAGGATGTTTCTAGAACAAACTCTCTTGTCACCCTTGACTTAAAACCCTTCGGTACCTTCCCATGGCCCTGGGGATCACATGCAGACCCAGAAGCACAGCACACACAGCACACACATTCTTTGGCCTCTGCCTGTTGTCACAGTTTTATCCTCAGACTGTGCTCCAGCCATTCTGAACAATCTCAGCCATGAAAACAGGAGCTAAGCTTTATGTGAGGTTGTCTGTTGACTCTGTGAGGTATCATCACCTCTTCTCAGGTAAGAGAACTGAAGCCTAGAGAGGTTAAGTACTTTGCGTAAGGTCACCCAGCCGGGAGGTGGAAGATCATGGAGCTGTGGTGTCTGGGTTCCTAACCACGGCCCTGCACTGCCTCCCGCTTGCAATTCTTTAAATATGCCTTACAATCTCTCATCTGTCAGCCTTTGCATACTTTATTTCCTCTACCTGAAAGACGATTTCATCACCTCTTCACCTGGCTGGCTATAGATCACCGTTCAGCCTGGGTGGCATCTCTTCTGGAATGCCTTCCAGAACAGCCACTACCCCATTACCCCAGCCCCGGCTGGGTTAGATGTCCCTTGCTCACATTCCCAAAGTGTCCTGTGCTTACCCCCATCATAGCACTTAGCACACTGCTGAAACTGAAGTTGCTTATCTAGAGGGCTCCATGCCACCCCCAAACTGTGTCTTTTTCACATGTATCCCTAGAGGCCTAGCATGATGGGACATACTTGTCTGCCGCTATTTGTTGAATTTCATTTAATGGAATTGCTGACAGTGAGACTGGAGGTCAGGCAGAGAGACTCCTAATCGTGTGTGAGGTTACTGAGGCCTTCCTGCAATGCGACAGGCACTGGACGCCCATGATGGGGTGGAGGGAGGCAACGCCGGAGACGCAGGCCGGCCCAGAGAAGAGGTCATGGTGCAGAGGCCTCAGGGAAGCAAGCATTCTGAGCAGGAGGAATGGTCAGTGGTGTTAGTTGTCGCAACAAAAGGACAAGAGAGCAAAAGACTGAACTGTCCTCACTGAACTGCGCAATGAGGTTAGAGACGCTGGGTAAAGTGATGGGAATGGAGTGTGGGGGATGGGTGGCAGGGGAGGGAAAAGCCAAATCGCAGTGGGTTGAGAAGAGAATGGTCAGTGAGAGAACAGAAGGTTTTTAAGAAGCTTTGCTATGGGGCGCCTGGGTGGCTCAGTTGGCTAAGCGACTGCCTTCGGCTCAGGTCATGATCCCGGAGTCCTGGGATCAAGTCCCACATTGGGCTCCCGGCTCAGCAGGGAGCCTGCTTCTCCCTCTGACCTTCTCCCCTCTCATGCTGTTTCTCTCTCTCTCTCCCTCTCTCAAATAAATAAATAAGATCTTAAAAAAAAAAAAAGAAGAAGAAGAAGCTTTGCTATGAAGTGAGAAAACCAGAGAGGTGACTGGAGAGGGACCTGGGGTTGAGGTAAATGGGTTTTGCTTGTTTTTGTTTTAGGCTAAGCAAGAATTAAGTACCTTAACAAGGAAAATGCCTAAATAAAGAGAGCAGTTGAGGATACAGAGGAGGGAGCTTTGGATGGAGTGAGGGCCCTCAGGAGGCAGGATGGACAGATAGGGAGCCCTGGGAAGGGGGAAGGAAGACAGGAGGACAGGTGTGAGTACAGATCACATGGGAAGAATGAAGAGGACTGTGAGGACATTCTTGCCTCATGGCTTTTTGTTAAACCCAAGAGTGGATGGAAGGGTAAGGAGCTGGGGATTGCAGACATCACAGGCGAGTCACAGCGTTTAGCATGTAGCTCGTGAGTGTGAATGCTGGGTTGGTTGGCAGTGCAGGTTCAAGATCACTGGAGTCTTGATTTTGTGCCTCTCCTACCCGCTCCAACACATCCTGGGATTTACCCCATCAGAGCACTTTTCACTTTTCATTAAAATCACCAGGTTGCCGTTTTCCCCACCCACCACTCTCTAAGCACCTTGAGGGCAAAGACTATGTTTGTCATGTTAACCAGTCCCACTAGCAGTGCTTGGCTAGGAGTCAGCACCCAGGACATCTGTTTAATTAATTACTGTGTGAAGTTAAGGAAATTAAAGTGTTCATTATGAACACACTGCGTCGGATATGAGTCTAAATGACACTCGCTGAGCGCCCGAGATGTGCCAGGGACGATGCTGGCCACCCCCATTGGGAAGATGGAATATGTTGATGTTGACGCTGCCCAGCGTGCTTGGGTGAACAGGAAGACAGTTGCCCAAGCGAGCGTGAGCCTGAGGGAGTGGCCCGTAAATGAGCACCAAGGCAGGCAGAGGGGGAAGGACAGGAGGCTTGAGCTAGAGGAAAAGAAATGATTTGCTATGGGGAATTTAGAAACCGGTTTGTGAAACCTGGGGAAGGTGGCAGCCTCCTCTAATTCCCATTGGAAGCAGTGACAAGGGGTGCGGGGGAGGGGGAGGAGGGGGCGGGGAGGGAGGTCAGATTTCAGTTGTGGCAGAATTTAAACAGGAAGTTCTCTGGGCTGAGATGTTTGAAACTCTATCTTGAGGGTAATAAGGAACAATTGAAGAGTTTGAAGCAGGGAAATCTGTCAAATTTGCATTTTTTAAAGCTTTTTTTTAATATTTTATTTATTTATTCATGAGAGACAGAGGGAGAGAGAGAGAGAAGCAGAGGGAGAAGCAGGCTCCCAAGGAGCAGGGAGCCCAATGCGGGACTCGATCCCAGGACCCTGGGATCATGACCTGAGCCGAAGGCAGACGCTTAACCATCTGAGCCACCCAGGCACCCAAATTTGCATGTTTTAAAGATTTATTTATTTGAGAACACACACATAGGCACGCACAAACATGGGGGAGGGGCAGAGGCAGAAGGAGAGAGAATCTCCAGCAGACTCGCCACTGAGCACAGAGCCCAACGCAGGGCTTGATCCCAGGATCCTGAGATCATGACCTGAGCCGAAATCAAGAGTGGCACGTTTAACCAACTGAGCCACCCAGGCGCCCCTAGGGCCTTAGGGTTTGAAGAGAGTGTGAAATGTAAGGATGAAGACTTGCACGAGTCCTTTAGAGAGAGGCATCTGGACCTCAGGAGGAAGGCCCAGGCTGACAACATGGGTTTGGGAGTCCCAAAGCCCACACTGTAATACAAAGTGATGGGAGTGAAGGAGATTACAAAGCATGAGAAGACAACTGAGAACAGAACGGAGCTACAGAGGAGCCTGAGGAGGATCCAGTGAGGGGCAGAACCGAGAGAGAGTGAGGTCAGGAAAGAAATGTTCAGAGAATCACCCACAGTCCATCAGAGGCCAAGCAAGATGGACTGCAAGTTAGCCACAGAATTTGACAAGAGGTTATTGGTGACATTTTGGAACACAGGGGAAAGTAGAATCAGTGCTTTGGGTTTATGGCGAGAACCTGGACTCTGGAGTTTTACACAATCTGAGAGTCGTTTCTGTTTCCACCCTTGTTTAGCTGTGAGACCTTCAATAAATAAGCAAACCTCTCTAAACCTTAGTTTTTACATCTGAAAACTGGGGATAATAATAACTACCTCCTCAGGAACTTAAGAAGATTAAAACAAATAATGTCCATAAAATATATTCTATGTGACTAGCTCTTATAAACACTAAAAAATGTTAGTTTCTTCTCCCTGCCATCAATCCATCTCTCCTCCCTGCACCATGAAAGACACAGAATGTATCTCCTTATATTTGGTTGTCAAGGAGAAGCTCAGATACAGAATTTATCCCAGCAACTCCCTCCTGAAATTGGTACATTTCTCTCCTTTTCCCACTGTTTTCTTCTTCTTCATTCTTTTTAAAATTGTACTTACTGGTTGTTTGGTTTTGGGTTTTTTTTTTTTAGCGGGAGGGTGGTTTGTAATCCTCATCAGGTCCTGTTTTGTGGATGAAAGACCTAAATGTGAGACAGGAATCCATCAAAATCCTAGAGAACACAGGCAGCAACCTCTTTGACCTCGGCAGTAGCAACTTCTTGCTAGACACGTCTCCAAAAGCAAGGGAAACAAAGGCAAAAATGAACTATTGGGACTTCAAGATAAAAAGCTTTTGCACAACAAAGGAAGCAGTCGACAAAACCAAAAGACAACCGACAGAATGGGAGAAGATATTTGCAGATGTCTTATCAGATAAAGGGCTAGTATCCAAAATCTATAAAGAACTTACCAAATTCAACACCCAAAGAACAAATAATCCGGTCAAGAAATGGGCAGAAGACATAAACAGACATTTCTCCAAAGAAGACATACAAATGGCCAACAGACACATGAAAAAATGTTCAACATCACTTATCAGGGAAATACAAATCAAAACCACAATGAGATACCACCTCACACCAGTCGATCAGAATGGCTAAAACTAACAAGTCAGGAAACAACAGAGGTTGGTAAGGATGTGGAGAAGGAACACTCTTACGCTCTTGGTGGGAATGCAAGCTGGTACAGCCACTCTGGAAAACAGTATGGAGCTTCCTCAAAAAGTTAAAAATAGAGCTACCTTACAGCCCAGCAATTAAACTACTAGGTATTTACCCCAAAGTTATAAATGTAGTGATCCGAAGGGGCACCTGCACCCCCAATGTTTATAGCAGCAATGTCCACAATAGCCGAACTATGGAAAGAGCCCAGATGTCCATCGACAGATGAATGGATAAAGAAGATGTGGTATATATATACAATGGAATATTACTCAACCGTCAAAAAAATGAAATCTTGCCATTTGCAACGATGTGGATGGAACTAGAGGGTATTATGCTAAGCGAAGTAAGTCAATCGGAGAAAGACAATTATATGATTTCACTCATGTAGAATTTAAAAAACAAAACAAAGGAGCATAGGGGAAGGGAAGGAAAAATAAAACAAGACAAAATCAGAGAGGGAGACAAAGCATAAGAGACTTTTAACTGTAGGAAACAAACTGAGGGTTGCTGGAGGGGAGGGGGGTTGGGAGATGGGGCAATTGGGTGCGGGCATTAAGGAGAGCACATGATGTAATGAGCACTGGGTTTTTTTTTTTTGTTTTTTTTTTATTTATTTATTTGAGAGAGAGAATGAGATAGAGCATGAGAGGGGAGAGGGTCAGAGGGAGAAGCAGACTCCCCGCTGAGCAGGGAGCCCGATGCGGGACTCGATCCCGGGACTCCAGGATCATGACCTGAGCCGAAGGCAGTCGCTTAACCAACTGAGCCACCCAGGCGCCCTAGCACTGGGTTTTTATATACAACTGATGAATCACTGAACTCTACCTCTGAAACCTAATACAATATACATTAATTAAATTTAAATAAAATAATTTTTTTTAATTTTTTATTATTTTGAAGAAAAGATAAAAATAAATAAGGGGCTGGAGATTCTTGATTAAACATAACTGTAGTCCTTATCTCTCCTACCTCTCCAAACCTCCCTGACATAACACTAAAGAAATATAGAAAGGCGGGACGCCTGGGTGGCTCAGTTAGTTAAGCCTCCAACTCTTGGTTTCTGCTCAGGTCGTGATCTCAGGGTCGTGAGATTAAGCCCCATGTCGGGCTTAAGTTTCTCTCTCCCTCTCTGCCCCTCTTCCCCTCTAAAACATAAATAAAATCTTAGAAAAATAAAGAAATATAGGGGCACCTGGGTATCTCAGTCGGTTACGCATCTGCCTTTGGCTCAGGTCATGATCCCAGGGTTCTGCTTCTCCCTCTCCCCTCTCCCCACTTGTGCTCTCTCTCTCTCAAATAAATCTTTAAAAAAAAAAAATATAGAAAGGTATTAAGTCACAAAAGTTCAGGGAAAGAGGCAACAGCAGATGAAAGCTGGACAAATACTTAGGGAGTAGAAGGCAGGTGGGGGAATGTTACCTGGCTTGAAACATCCTAAGAAATTACAAACTTAGTGCCAAAGAGGAGATTACCAGCAAGAAGCAAGTCAGTTCACCCAGTTTAACCTCTAAAAAGCTTAGTGCCTTTAGACATGAGGTAAGGGGCTAAACACAGGGGGACTGGCTGAAGTCTGTATGCAGAGCACTTTGCCCCCACCCCAGAGCTTCTTTCTCAAAAGCCACATGCCCACTCTAAACTCTCGTGCTGCATAAGGAGAAAGGAAATTGAATTCTGGAGGCCTTCATACTCAGAGACCTCAGGCATAATTTGAAGGGCAGGAATGAGAAATAGGGTGGAAAACTGAGTGGTGGTGGGAAAGCCTACACACTGCCCCAGCCCCTCTCGCACCTCCACTCCCAGAATGCCAGATGCTAGGCATCTAGCACCCCTCACCCTCTCACCACACCCCACCCCCGGAAAGTAGAGAAGTCCAGAAGACCCCCAGGAGGCAGGAAAAGCCCTCCATTGACTGACATTTATGTGTTCTTCAATGAAAAGACTAGTCATTGCCTGATAAAGAAATTTCCAAAACCCAAAGGACACAGCACCTCAAAAGACCCACCAAGGGCCTAGAATGCTAAGTGAAAAAGACCTGCAACAAGACATACCATCCTACCATTTCAGAAAAGTGTTTAAAAGCATCAAGAATGAAAAAACAAGCCACAGTCCACAGCACACAAATCAGAATGACATCAAACTTAACCAGCAACACTGGGGAGGCTCAATCTGAGGGAAGTTTATTCCTAACATGGAATTATATACCCAACCGATATAACACAAGGTCAACACACTCTGAGACTTTCAAGGATACACACAAAAAAAGTAATTTTCATTTTGGGGCACCTGGGTGGCTCAGTCGTTAAGCATCTGCCTTCGGCTCAGGCCATGATCCCAGGGTGCTGGGATCGAGTCCCACATCGGGCTCCCTGCTTGGCGGGAAGACTGCTTCTCCCTCTCCCAATCCCCCTAACTTGTGTTCCCTCTCTCGCTGTGTCTGTCTGTGAAATAAATAAATAAAATCTTAAAAAAAAAAAAAAAGTAGGGGCGCCTGGGTGGCTCAGTCGTTAAGCGTCTGCCTTCAGCTCAGGTCATGATCCCGGGGTCCTGGGATCGAGCCCTGCATCGGGCTCCCTGCTCGGCAGGGAGTCTGCTTCTCCCTCTCCCTCTCCCTCTGCTTGTGTTCCTGTGTCTCTCTCTGTCAAATAAATAAAATTTAAAAAAAAAAGTAATTTTCATTTCTTAGGAAACTACTGAGGAATGTGCTTCGACAAAACAAGAGAGCAAACCAAAAAGGAGGAAGAGCTAGGTCCAGGAAATGGGACAGTTAGCAGAGAAAATCCCAAAAGGAAATCCCAGAGAAAATCCCAAAAGGAAATCCCAGGACAGCATTTGTGTGCTAGGCTTAGTAAGGAACAAGTCCCAACTGGAGCGGAAAGACCAAGTCTATGGGAAAGACGTTGCCAGGGAAAAGATGGAACTGATCAGTTAGGGGTTGAACATTTGGAAAAATTGCTATGTGTTTGGAACATTTGGAAGAAAATAGCTCTAGGTACTCCGAAATCTAAACAATTGAAAAAAGAAACAATGATTCACCCAGGTAAAACCCAACTTGTAAGAGAAAAAAATGTAATAGTAGTTTACAGCTTGAGTGAACAGTGTTTGTCTACCTGGTCAATAATGTAAAGACTGACTATTGATTTAACTATAAATTGTGGAAAACTGTATTGTGAAGATAAGGGGAGAAAAAAATGGAAGTGTGCCTGGTACGAGAAGTTAATTACTCAAGTGCCAGAGTAAGAAAGAAATACTGCCTAAAACAGATTAAGTAAGGGTAATGTCTGAGTTTGCTGGGGCTGCCAACAAAGCACGACAAACTCGGGGGGAGTGGGGCTTAAACAACAGAAACTGGTTATCTTGGGGTCTGGAGGTTCTGATCAAGCTGTCTGAGATCAAGGGATTGCAGGATTGGTTTCTTCTGAGGCCTCTCTCCTTGGCTCCCAGTCTGACTCCAGATCTCATGTTCTTCCCCTGTACCACAAGATCGGGGGCTCCTCCAGGGCCCCAGCAGTGCCTCATCCCCCCATCTCCCACAGCACCTCACACAGTGCCATGTGACGGGCCTGCACTGCATGGTCAGCTGCATCACTGTGACTTCTAATGCTGCCATCTGTGGTTTCCTTTTCCGTGAAGAAAAGAGTAAGATAGGGAAGATCCAAAGAAACCTCAGGGGCCGTAATGGGGAGCGCCCAGCTGGAAGTTTCCCACCCTCCATGTCCTAGCATTGCTGGGCACATCTCTGATGGCACTTTTTTTTAAAAGGTTTTATTTATTTGACAGAGAGAGACACAGCTACAGATGGAATACAAGCAGGGGAGTGGAGGAGGGGGAAGCAGGCTCCCCGCGGAGCAGGGAGCCGGATGTGGGGCTCGATCCCAGGACCCTGGGATCATGACCTGAGCCGAAGGCAGATGCTTAATGACTGAGCCACCCAGGTGCCCCTCTGATGGCACTTTAAATTTTGATCCTAGAAAGGGTCCACCCACGGCAGCGGCAGGGGGGCGGGGGTTTGAGGGTGGGGACAGCTGGGTGGGCACAGGGTACGTTCCTGCCTTATAAAGCTAACCGTGGTGTTTCAACTCCTCTTCCCTTGGGTCCAGAACAGCCACTCATCCCCATTTTCTTGAGGCCGGTTTGGCTGTTGAAGGTGGCCATGGCCTCTGAAAGTTATTCTCAGACTTAGGGCTATAATATCATTCACAGTGATTGATGTCTGATCCTATGAGAGATTTTGGTCATTTTTGTGTTTAGGTTGATCCACAGTCATTCACCTGGCTGTTAAGGCTGACAGGATTTCGTGGTTGTCTCCATCCCCAAGGCTCCGTGGACGCCCTTCCCGGGAGCACATATCCAGTGTCCTCTGGGGAGTAGTGGAGGTTGGTGTGTATGTATGTCTGTCTCCGTGTGCCTCAGATTATTGCTTCCTAATAAAATTCTGTTAGCTGGGCCCCATCAATATCTCAAATACATGTGAGGAAACGTTAATTTAGAATCAATTTTAGGATGTTTCAGACTGTAAAGTCCTTTTAACTAGATCTCTGGCGAAGATGTAGAAGCACTTTATGGGACTGTAAATTTCATGTTGAACAGTCTTCGTGAAATACACATCTCCCCTACACACAAGCTGTTCTCTCCATATCAATCATGGCCCCTGCAAGTAATGTTTCACAAATATTCTGTAAATCACAGAAAACCCCATGATAATGTGAAATATGACTTTCACTTGTCTGTTAGACAAAAGAATCACACATGCCTCTCTCCCATCAGCACTAACATTTGTTATGGATAATAACACTTTCAATCACAACTATTTTTGGAAAACGGGTTTATTTTAAACCTTCCCTCCCCCACTGAAAACACTCTCCCAAGGACACAGACTCCTACAAACCACAGCCCATTAATCCAACTACGGAATGGAAACTTTTTCTTCTTACTAACTTTTTTTTTTTTAAAGTTGTTTTTAAGAGAGTTAGTATAAAAGCCCAAGGTACAAGGTTAAGGAGCATTTTTCCTTAGCTGATTGGTATGAGAAGGGCCAGGTCTCTAAAGACCCCCACATTTCTGGCCCTGTGTGAAGTGAGGGGTGAAAGGGACCCAGGTTTTTAGCAAGCACCTTCATCTCAGCTGGTCCTTTAGTTGCTGGCAGCAGGGGATCCAAGGAGTTAAAACGTTAACTCTTAAACATGAAGTCGACATTGACCACCTTGATATTCTTCATGCCATTACAACACAGCTAAATCCTCCCTGTTCAAGTAGGAGATGATCTGTTCTAGAGGTGTTCTAGAGGTGTATTTTGAATGCCACAACATCTGCATGGGTGACAGAGGCTCGCTCTGCCTCCAGCCGATTGCTGGAAAAGCAAAACCCATAGAGTAACCTACGGGACTTCCATGGTTCTAAATATTTTGGTAACCTGTCTGTTTTCCCTCCCTCTGTAGCCAACTTCAGGACTGACTGACCATGACTTCCATAAAGGAGCAAGCAGCAATTAGCCGGCTCTTGAGTTTTTTACAGGATTGGGACAACGGCGGCAAAGTCGCAAGGAGTCACATCCTCGACAATTTCATCAAGACCAACCAAGGCAAGACCTCTCCTGAACTGGAGCAGGAGTTTTCCCAGGGAGCCAGCTTGTTCCTGGTACGCTTGACCACCTGGCTTAGACTCATGTATCCTTTGCCAAACAGAAATAAATTGGGCAATCTTCAAAGGAGAAAAGGAATGGAGATTATTGGGAGAGCTCTTCTCTTGAGTCTCCCTAAAATTGTAGATCAGGAAATCTGGTGATCAGAGTAGCATCCAAAAAGTCAACAACTAACCCCCTTCCTGTCTTCCCAACCTGCACATGTACCCTCATTCTCACCCCTAACCTCTTCTGCTCCCATCAGATTTGGTGTGGATATTCCCTCTGTCTGGGGTTAATTCTCTCTCTCCTCAAGGACTTTATTCCTTCTCTCCGATGGCCTTCACTTTTGCCTCCTTACCAGCTTTTACATTTACATATGCTCAAATCTCTTCTACCTTAAGAAATTAGATTAAATCCCCATCTCAAACCAATATTCCACCTAGTTCCTACCCTTCGTGGTGAAGCTTCTTGAAAAGGTTATTGACTTTCCCTATCTACGCTTCTTCACCTCCCTTTCCTTCTCCGCCCACTGCAATCTGACTTCTGTCCCCTTTGCTGTGCAGGTCTTGCCAAGGTTACTGCTGTTGTTCTAATTGCAAAACCTAATGACTACATCCTTGGTCATTACACATGACCTCTCAGAGGCACTTGTCAACTATTACCACTTCTCAAAAAACTCTTCCCTGAAACTAACATAATGTTATATGTCAATTAAACTTCAATAAGAAGAAAGAAAGAAAAAGAAGAAAAAAGCGCATATAAGTCGTCACAAAAACAAAAAACCAGCCACTCTTCCCTTGGTTTCTGGGATACCAATTCTCTTGGTTTTCTCCTTTCTTTGTCTTTTCCTCATTTTTTTCAGCCATCCCTGAAATGTGGATATGTCTTGGGACTCCATCCACATCCCTCTCTCCCTCAGTGACCTAATCCATCGTCATGATGTCAGCACTACTCCAGGTTAAGGGTTCTCAGTTGTGTAACCCTGCCCACATTTCTCTCTGGAATCTGAGTTCCATACCTATAATCCAACTACCATCTCCACTTCTACCCCACAGAATGACTCTCACGTTTCTGGCTTGGGAAACTGGGTGAATGGCGTGCCATTATGTGGGAAGAGAATACAAGAAAAGGAGTTGGGTTAGTTAAGTCTGGTTTGGGACATGTTGTGTTTGAGGTACCCATGCTCAGGAGTCCTAGAGACAGATTGGGGTTGAAGACAGATGTGAAAGTTTGGGTTATGGGTGCATTTGAGGATATTCCTGCTCTGTGTGCTCACAGCATTCCATGGATCATCTCAGATCCTTTTTTTTTTTTTTAAGATTTTATTTTTTAGTAATCTCTACACCCAATGTGGGGCTCAAACTCACAACTCTGAGATCAAGAGTCACATGCTCCACTGACTAAGCCAGCCAGGCACCCCTCAGATCCTTTTATTATATATTTTTCTCCTTGCCTGAACCCTCTCCTCTCCTCCAAACCTACTTCTTATTTGACTAATTCTTACTCCATCATTCAGATCTCAGTCTAAACATCCCTTCCTCAGAAAGCCTTTTTCTGAGCCTAGGTTACCCTGTTACATATGCTCATGGCAGCCCCTCCATCTTGATCATTATAACATTGTATTGTTTGTACCTGCTTAATATTGGGGCACCTGGGTGTCTCAGTCAATTAAGCGTCTAACTCTTAATTTCAGCTCAGGTCATGATCTCAGCGTTCTAGATTGAGCCCTGTGTCGGGTTCCGGGCACTCAGCAGGGGTCTGCTTGGGATTTTTCTCTCTCCCTCTGCCCTCCCCCCACCCCCGCTTGCTCTGTGCACGCGCTTGTGCTCTCTCTCTCTCTCAAATAAATAAATCTTTTAAAAAAATATCTCAGGCACCTGGGTGGTGCAGTCGGTTAAGAGTCGGACTCTTGGGGGCGCCTGGGTGGCTCAGTCGTTAAGCATCTGCCTTCGGCTCAGGTCATGATCCCAGGGTCCTGGGATCGAGCCCCGCATCAGGCTCCCTGCTCAGCGGGAAGCCTGCTTCTCCCTCTCCCACTCCCCCTGCTTGTGTTCCCTCTCTCGCTGT
>NW_027397080.1:1774727-1875196 GCF_003265705.2 Callorhinus ursinus | reverse complement strand
CTCTGTCTCTCTGTCTCTCTCTCTCTCTCTCTCTCTCTCTCTCTCATAAATAAATAAATAAATCTTCAAAAAAAATCTCTCTTCCCCACTGGCTTATAGGCTCTGTGAGAGCAGGAATCACATCTGTTCTCCTCATCTCTGCATTCTTAATGCCTAGGACCGTGCCTGGCCCATAAGGGGCACGTTCTACATGCCTGCTCAGTAAAGGAAGGAGGGACGCAGAGTCTGCAGCTGGGCGGGACTAAAGGCTGCAGTAACCACAGCTCTCTTTTTCCTACAGTTACATCATCGATAAAATTTCTAATCAGACTCAGACCTGGAACAGGCCAAGGGGAATACCACTGATTATGTCTCTAGGTTGACCCCAATGTCCTCAGACATTAGAGTTCACACCAGAGGTTTAAATTGCAGATGAGCAGGGCGCCTGGGTGGCTCAGTTGGTTAAGCGACTGCCTTCAGCTCAGGTCATGATCCTGGAGTCCCGGGATCAAGTCCCACATCGGGCTCCCTGCTCAGCGGGGAGTCTGCTTCTCCCTCTGACCCTCTTCCCTCTCGTGCTCTCTATCTCTCATTCTCTCTCTCAAATAAATAAATAAAATCTTAAAAAAAATTATAAATTGCAGATAAGCAGCCTGCCTCCCCACCCCCACCCACGGCTCTGATTTAGTCGACTGAGGGAGGACTCCTGGCCTCTTTGTTTCTGATGAGCACCCTGGGGGACTCTGATGCCTGTGGGCCAAAGATGATACTTTGAGAATATCAGCACCTATAATTTGGCTTCCGCCAAAACCTGTGACACTAACCTCACCAAGGTATCAGCAACGCCTTGGTCGCCAAATCTAGACCACCTTTCGCCCGCCTCATCTTACTTACATCGCCTCCCCCCAGCCCCGGTCCTGCTTGACCACTGCCCCTTCCTACGCTGTCCTGTCCCCTACCTTCTCCCACGGCCGGTTCTTAGCCTCTGTGGCAGGATCTTTCCTCCCCACGCCTTACGTGGGAGTGTCCTCTTCTTGCTCAGTCATTGCACTTACTACCCTCGGCATTGTATCATTCTTCCGCATCTCCCAAGTGCCAGTCAGAGCGCCCTGCGTTCGTGAGACACTCACGGCACGCTTATTGAATGACTGAAAGAACCATGCTTTCAATATACAGTCATATGTTCAGTGTCTACACCTGACATTATGCATAGTTTCCTAACTTTTTGTGACCTTGTCATACGACAGAGAAAAGAGACCGGCTGAAGTGATGTAGTGTGTTAAATCAGTGGCCCCACGCCTCCTAGGCTGCCCGCTAGTTATGGTGGATTTGGAAGGAAAACAAATCAACATAGCATCATTATGTCTTGTAAAATTGACTACCACCTAATCTCACATTAGCCTCAAACCCCTTTTTTAACCTTGAACTTCCAGAAGAGACCAGTAAAACTAAGGATTTATATATTATAATGACAAAAGTATTAGTTACCATTTATTGAGTCTTTTTATGCTCTAGGCACTGAGCTATGTGTTATACAAATATTAACTCCTCTGAGCCGCTTATGAAGCCTAATAGGTGATTATCTTTAGGATATCTTTATTTAGGATAAAGCCTAAACGGCATTATCCTATTTTATAGATAAGAGAGATGAGCTTTGAAAAGGTTGAGTAATTTACTAGTGAATGGCAGAGATAAGGTCTGAAATGGGTCTGTCTGGCCCAAAGCCCATACACTATCCACTCTCCTTCAGGCCTCCCTCCCCTGGGACAGGGTGGACCCACAGTTCCACCTCCAACACCATCCCAGGAGATAATCTGCATAAGTAGCCCCACACCCTCCATCCATCTACAGGCGGGAAGGCCTGACCGGAAGAGCTCAGACTCTGAGCTAGACTGCTAGGTTCAAATCCCAGTTCCAGCAGTTAACTCTGGGACCTGGACAGGTCATTAACCTGTCTGAGATTGTTTCCTCAGGAAGTACATGGACATATTACTAGCAGCCACCCCAGGGTGTGGTGAGGATTAAATGAGACAAGGCAAGCAGAGCACCGCAGTGCCTAGTACTAGTTAGCACCTGCTGATATGGTGGCAAGCTTCCGGAACTAATTGCTGGAAATAATGGACCAGTATATGTGTAATGAGTGACTGTGAAAGCAAGACTAGCCTGGGACAGAGGAAAAGGAGGTGACAAAAGTTGGTGAGCCTGGCTGGCACCTGAGGAAAAGAGGGAGAAGGCAGGGAGGCAGGAACGGGGGCTGGGGCTTGTGGGGAGCTGGGTGGAGGACAGTGTAGGAATACAGAGGCTAGCCCGTGGCCTCCAGCTGTAGTGGCAACAGGCACGGGAGCCTGGCTCCAGAGCAAACACTGTTTTTGCAGTAAAGAGCCTTTCCTAATGAGCCAATCTGTCTCCACTTCTATTGGCACCCTGGGAACCAGGGTGCCGCAGAGATAATTTGCCTCACATGCCCTCCCCCCCAACAAAGCACCATTACCTCCAACCCATTACATTAGCCTTTATCAGTCTTGGAAGCTCTCAGTCATCCTCCATGAGCTGCAATAATTTCAGCTAATTTCTTAAGTGTTCTAAGAGCCTGTGATGTGTTATGAGCCTAGTAATTGTTGACTGGTTCCTCTTCTGTTGTGGGTTGATTTCATACCTTGTATCCGAGCTGATGCATGCTCTGGGTGCTTTATTACAATGAAGCTTTTTGCAAGGCTCACATTAAAAAATAACACTAAATCTGAGGTTGTTTTAAATCAGAGTTTAATTTTTCCACCATCTCCCGTTGTTCTTATTAGGAAGGCACGCAATTCTTCATAAAGATAGTGACCTCCAGTGTAAAGCTTTGAGCAAGTACAAAATTGAGAATTAATGATGAAGCCGATTATTTTTAGAGAAGTCTAAAAATGAGGCATAAAGTAATGAACTGTGCTGAGACCCAAGGGTGCAATGGTCATGGTGTAGGAGAGGCTTGGAAAATTGACTGTGCTTTCTCCATGCACCTTTTATTCATCAGAGCCTCCTTGCTCTCTAGGGGGCCTTTTCAGACCCAAGGTGGCTGACCAGCCCCAGAAAAGCTTGTTGGGGAACCAGGAACACACCTGCTAGCACCACCCACCCCTGTGCCCCACACTGTGTGTCGCCACTTTCCCCTTCAGCCTAGTGGCCCCTCTCAGATAAAGGGCACAATTCAACGGTTGGTCATCCTGGGCCATAGAAGGTACCAGGAATCGACACAGGATCTGGTTTCTGTGTAGAAAACCACCCTGAAATTCACTCTTTAACCTGTCATGCAGCTATATGACTGGCTCCTGTTTAGATAAGCTTCTACGGTCTATTGGCATCTTCTTGTCAGCGGTGAGCAGGTGAGTTCTATTTCTAGAGAGATTCTGGGGTCTCAGTTGCATACAGGGCTCATGGTATCATTGGCATTCACACCACATGAGACCACCGTGTTTTCTATCACACGGGTAGAAATCCGTATTTTAAGCCCGGCTAGAGGGCTCCTGGGGGAGCTCAGATTTCGGTTAAGCGTTTGCCTTCAGCTTAGGTCATGATCTCCAGGTCCTGGGATCGAGCCCCACATTGGGCTCCCTGCTCAGCGAGGAGTCTGCTTCTCCCTCTTCCTCTGCCTCTCCCCACTGCTCCTGCTCTCTCTCTCTCTGTATCTCTCTGTCTCAAATGAATAAATAAAAAATTGTTTTTAAAAAGCCTGGCTAGATCCAGGGGTTCAAAAAATGTCATCAGTACTTGGTCTCTCCCTCTCTCTTCTCCATTTCTCAGCTCTGTTCCCCTCTGTATTCTTTGGTCTCCATGGGCTATGGCCCTCAGAAGCTACAGACATGCATCCTGCTTGCTCAGCCACACCGAAAAGAGAGCATATCTTTGCCAGGGGTTCCCAAGAAAGTCCCAGGTGTTGAGCCTCACTGGACCAACTGAGGTCACATGGCTGGTCCCAACCAATTACTGCAGTCAGAACGATGGCATGCCCTGTAACCCGCTCACCCTGCCAAAACCACACGGCCCGTGAGTGGCAGAGGGGTGATTCCCCAAGGGATAATTGAGGTGCTATTTCAAGAAGAAGAGGAACAGAGCCTGGAAAACCAAACACAAGAAATGTCCAACGTATTTAACTTTTGCATTTGCTGCTAGAAGGAAGAACTTCCAAATTATTGTGTCACTTTGCCCATGAACAATTCCTGGATAGGAGGGCAAAGTATAAGAAAGGACCTCGAGATCCCTCAGAAAGGTGAGTGCCAAGGAACATAAGAAGTTCTTATTTCTACTCTTGTATTCCCCTGGACAGTAATCAGTACCTTAGAGAATTTCTGGAAGTTGGAGGCGTCCTAACACTCTTGGAAATACTTGGGCTGGAGAAGGTCAGGGAGGAGGACAAGAAGGAATCCATCAAGCTACTTCAGGTTATTGCAAACTATGGCAGGAAGTACAAGGAGCTCATCTGTGAAAGCTATGGTGGGTACTGTGTTACAGTGGGGGTGGCGATTCCATGTCTCCCTAGAGGCCTGGGTGAAATGGTGGCGGCACCCAGCACTGCTCCAGGAAAATGTTGCACGGAAGCACTTTGTACAGTGGAGTCAATTAGCTCCTGTCCGTGTCACCACCACGAGAGTCAGATTTATGATTTTCTTGATTCATCATTTGCTCCAATCTTTCCATGGTGGTTTTGGAAATACTTCTCCATTTTAAATATATCCTCTTTCATGCATCCATTCAACAAAGATTTATTAAGCCATTGCCTAAAATCCTTTGTGAAATTGAGTTATGAATAACTCTAGAAATAAAAGGGAAATAAATCATTGTCATTCATTGAATATGTGTGATATATGTATATAGATCACATATATATATAGTGCTGGGGATACAAAGATGAATAAAATACAGTCCTTGTCCTCAAAGAGCTTACAGTGTGGTGTAGTGAGAAGGGTAAATAACCCTGTAATTTCCCTATGTTCCATCAAGTGCTCTGATCAAGGTGGTTGGGGAAGATACCATCCCCCACACGTCCCTTTTTCAAAGCACTTCCCTCGCTGCACTTTTCTTCGTGGTTCTCCTCTATGTCTCCCCGTGGCCTCTCTGAGCCTCAGTGTATATATCCATTAAATGGGACTAACACCTCCCTCTCGGTATAGTTTCTGGGATTAAATGAGGCAGCCTTTGTCAGAACATTTAGTAAACTGCTGATAGCTGCACGTGTTAATGATCATATAGCAATCCCAAATGCGTGTTTAGTTGTGCATTTTGCGGAGCCATTTTAAACTTTAGAACAGATTTTGACAAGCTGACGTGCCTGTGTTGAAACCAAATCCTCTGGCCACAGAGCCATGAAGCAAACAAGACAGTGAGGCAGCATGAGAACTGAGCCTTGACCCGGCTTCACTTGAACGGGCCTCATTCACGTATCTTAGTCGTCCCCTGCCCGTATTATATCATCTTGAGTGAGGATTGTTTTCAGAATCCCCTTCTAATTGAGCATTTCCTCTCTTCTGTGCTCAGGTGTACGATCCATAGCAGAATTTTTGGCAAAGTCTAAATCCGAAGAGACCCAGGAGGAAGTGCAGCTTCTGTTGGATTCTTTGGTCCACGGAAACCCCAAGTACCAGAATCAAGTCTACAAAGGTCTGATAGCTTTGCTGTCCTGCACATCACCAAAAGCTCAGCAGCTGTCCCTGCAGACTCTCAGGACTGCGCAGGTGAGCCCCGGCTGCATGCTCCCGTGGTTCTGATTCAACCCACACACTAACCTTAAAATTACCTACCACAGTTGCACTTCACGCAGGCATGAGAAACAGAGCTCAGCCTCCCACAGCACGTCTGCTATTCAATCAGCGTTACTTCCAGAAGGCCAAGGTGGGGCAAAGAGTTCATGTCGCCCAGCAGAGTGATTTGTCCTGTTTACTTAAGGATCAGAAAGATGTTGGCAGACTTAAAAGTAGTTGAGACAAGCAACAAGGATGATGAAAAGACTGTAGAAAAGCTTACAGGAGTCAATTTGGTAGGGAAGGAATCAAGGTGCATTTGTAGACAGCGCAGGAGGGAGAGGCCAGATCGCCAGGGCTTGGGAAGGCTCCTCCTCTCCTCCTGGCTCCTGCCTTCCTCTCAGTGCCCTGGAATGTGAGTGGGATCTGATTTGGGACATGGTGGCCACCTGAAGACACCGTGCTGGTAAGGAGGGAAGAGAGGCTCCAAGAGTGGTCTTGAGATAAATTAGCAAAAGCTCTCAAAACAGCTCCACACTGGGTGGAGGCAGGGAGACAAGAGGTGTCAAAGGGATGGTGAGGCCTGCCCTGGGGCAGGGGAACAGAGGTGACCGGGTCAGACGGACATTTCTGAGGCGGAGCGCGTGGGAGGTGGGGCAGTAAAAGAAAAGCAGGCAAAAATGACAGCCAGCTTTGGACTTGGCAGCAGACTGAGCTGTGTGCCACCAGGAGAGAGCAGGGAAAGATTGATCGGATTTGGGAAGAGTTAGGCTTTGACTCGATGAGACTTGGTGCCTCCCAAGTGCCACCTAAGGAGCAGGCCCAGCCGGCTGCAGAGGACATAAATAGGTCATTTGTGTAAAAAACAAAAACAAACAAACAAAAAAAACGAATCCCAGGCCTCCCTCCCATAGATTCTGACAGCTTTCAGATGGCCTTTAGTAATGCTTTTTCTTTTTAAGCTCCCCAAGTAATTCTGATTTCTAGCTCAAACTGAGGAATTACTGTTGAGGACATCTAGTAGAGATACCCACTGCACAGTAGAAAATAAAAGTCTGAAGCCTCGGAAAGAGACCCGAGATTAGGATGGCAGGTGGGTTTCCTGAGCAGAGAAAGGATCACTGAAACAGCAGAAGTGAGGGAGGTCAGCCAGGTAAAATGAACCAAGAGGAGAATCACCAGCATTTAGGGCGCCTGGGTGGCTCAGTTGGTTGAGCGACTGCCTTCGGCTCAGGTCATGATCCTGGAGTCCTGGGATCGAGTCCCGCATCGGGCTCCCTGCTCAGCGGGGAGTCTGCTTCTCCCTCTGACCCTCCCCCCTTTCATGCTCTCTCTCATTCTCTCTCTCAAATAAATAAATAAAATCTTTTAAAAAATTTAAAAAAAAATCACCAGCATTTAAGAGATGAGCTAGGAAGAAAAAAAAGATGAGCTCAGCAAGAAGGTCCAACAAAACAGCTGGATTATCATTATTATTTCCAGTTTCCATTTATTTATTTATTTTAGATTTTATTTATTTATTTGAGACAGAGAGAATGAGAGAGAGAGAGCAGAGGGTCAGAGGGAGCAGACTCCCCGCCGAGCAGGGAGCCTGATGTGGGACTCGATCCTGGGACTCCAGGATCATGACTTGAGCCGAAGGCAGTCGCTCAACCAACTGAGCCACCCAGGCGCCCCTCTGGTTTCCATTTATTAAGTGCCTCCTACCTGCTAGGCACCGTGCCAGGGGTTTATTTCCATGATCTCTTTTAGTCTTCACAATAGCTGATGGAGGCAGACATTTTATTTTTTTTTTTAAGATTTTTTTTCATTTGAGAGAGAGAGAGCATGAGCATGGGAGAGGCAGAGGGAGAGAGAAAGGGAGAAACAGACTCTCTGCTGAGCAAGGAGCCCGATATGGGGCTCGATCCCAGGACCCTGGGATCATGACCTGAGCCAAAGGCAGATGCTTGACTGAGCCACCCAGGCGCTCCGGAGGCAGACACTTTAAAGATGAGGTAACTGAGCCTTGAGGGGTGTCCGGTGACTTACTCAGGGCCACACCCTAAGGAATAGGTGTGTTCTAAGCAGGCACTGAAATCCACCTCTCCCTAACTCCAGAGTCCTTAGTCGTTCCATATACCACTCTGCCTCTTTGAAAAAGAGCAATGGAAGCCGTTAAGGGAAAACGCCTGTAAAAGTGAAAGGAAAAGATTTTCAACAAGGAGTACATGACCAGCTGGGTCAAATACCGCAGAAAGGCTAAGTGTAGGTAGAACAGAAAGATGGTTCCCGTGTGAAAAGTTTGGGGGAATGTCAGCCCCGTGGCGGGAGAAGTTAAATTGCCGCAGCCTGTCAAAGGATGCACGAGGATGAAGTGGCTGCTCCTGGGCTCCTGGGAGGCTTAGGTGTAGAGGGAGAAAAAGAGCAATAGCCGAAGGGCAATTGTGTGCAAATGGGCGATCTTGAGGATGTTTTTGTTTTGTTTTGTTTTTGAAAGATTTTATTTATTTATTTGAGAGAGAGAGAGAACGAGAGATAGAAAGCACGAGAGGGAAGAGGGTCAGAGGGAGAAGCAGACTCCCTGCTGAGCAGGGAGCCTGATGTGGGACTCGATCCCGGGACTCCAGGATCATGACCTGAGCCGAAGGCAGTCGCTCAACCAACTGAGCCACCCAGGCGCCCCGATCTTGAGGATATTTCATGCTAAAGGACAGGAACCGATGCCCTGCTAAAGGTTGAAGAGGTAGAAAAGATGGATTCCCCCAGTCACTTGAGGTCCCTGAGGGAGAGAAGGTTTAGGATCCTGGATGAGTTCAACTCTCCCCAGCCGGTGCCCACCCTCCCGCCAGCAAGGTCGCTGGCTTGTGCCTGCACCTCTAGCAGGTGGCCGGCTCACCCCAACTGAATGCCTCCAGAGCTAGAGGGGTCAGTGGCAAGCTCAGCAGACTGTCTTTTGGATCCTTGGCTGCCATATCTGGCCCTCCTCTGGAGAAATGTACTCATACAGTGCAGCGGCCAAGGCCCAGTGACTCACCATTACCCTCCCTCTCCCCATTCGGCCAGGCTGCGTAGCTGTTTGCAAGCCTGCTTTTCATTTCTTCCAGGTGTACTAGATCTTAAGTAACCCCCTTGTCCTGTTGTCTTGTCAGTCGATCATTGGAACCACCCACCCCAGCATCGTGGAGTGCGTGCTGAAGGTGCTGCGCACAATGCACCTGGAAGTCCAGTATGAAGGTAGGGGGGCAGCTGGGTCTGATCCTGCTCACACATTACAGAAGCTGACCGTGAGAAAGTAGACAGACTAGCTCTAACAGTTTTCTCTTAGTCACAAAGAACCTTGTTGGGTATCCTGGAGAGCCTTGGCAGATGGTAGATGCTGGTTCGGTCTGATTGGCAAGTTATTCAGAAAATGACAGCCACTTTCTGTACTTCGAATCAGCCACGTGGTACTTTAACATTGGCTATGATCCGTCTGGGTCCAGAGCTGGCTGGTTCCCAGTCTTTTTTTTTTTTTTTAAGGTTTTATATATTTTTAGTTTTGCAAGAGGGAGTTTTGCAAGAGACAGAGAGAGAGAGAGAGTACACGAGCAGTGGGGAGGGGCAGAGGGAGAAGCAGACTCTCCCCTGAGCAGGCGCTGAGCAGGGAGCCTGACTTCGGACTCAATCCCAGGACCCTGGGATCATGACCTAAGCCAAAGGCAGACGCTTAACCAACTGAGCCATCCAGGTGCCCTCTGGTTCCCAGTCTTATGTGGTACTTCCCCTCTAACCAGAAATCACCCAGAGGACTCCACTTCTAAGAAACTAAACTGAACAGTGGTAGTATTGATAAGTTTGCATGTATTCAGTCCTCCTATGTGCCAGCTACTTTCCGTGCATCATTTCATTTAATTCTCAAAAGAACCACAAGAGTACAGAGCCTGACACATATTAGGTATTCAAATGCTCAAATGAACGAACAGTGGAGGTAAATATTTTTATGTTTTTCAAGCTAAAGCATTGAAGCACAGAGATATTAAGTATGCTTCCCAAGGTTATGCAGCTAACCAGAGTCAAACCAGATCTGAATCCAAAGCATATGCTTTTATTTATTTTAAAGTGATCCTTTTTTTATTAATTTTTTTTCATTATTTTTATTTATTTATTTATTTTGTGGGCAGCAAAGCAAAGTTTATTGAATGATAGTACAAAGCTCCCAAAGAGGGAGGGGACCCAAGAGGGTTGCCCTAAAGTGGTCCTTTTAAAAAAAAAGAAAAGATTTATTTATTTATTTGAGAAAGAGAGGGAGTACATGCATGCCCATGGTGGGAGGGGAGGGGTAGAGGGAAAGGGAGAAAGAGTCTTAACAGGACTCCATGCTCAGCTCTCATGACCCTGAGATCACGGCCCTGAAATCAGGACCTGAGCCAAAACCAACTAGATGCTTAACAGACTGTACCACCCAGGTGCCCCCAAAGCATATGCTTTTAACATGAGCCCATGGCAGGGGTTTATAAGATGTTATTTCCTTCCGTGTTCCTATAATGGTTCAGAGAAGGAAGATTCTGTTTTCAACAGGAGGGAGCAAAGAAGGGTTTGCTGAGAAGGTGGTGTTTGAACTGACCTTGGAGAATGGGAAGGATTTGGGAAAGTGGAAAGGAGCAGAGGAGGGCATTCTGGAAAGGGGAATGGCATAAACGAAGGTCCGGGCATACAGAAGTACAAGATGTATCTGAGGAATGACAGGTAGATCATTTAGTGGAAGTTTGGTAGAGGTCTCAGCCCAGGAAGACCTAGAAAGGTAGGCTAGGACCAGATCGAGGAGCACCTTGAATGCCAGATGGAATAGCGGGCACTCTGTCCAGGAGGTTATCTGGGTAGTGGTATCTGCAGTAGGTCAGAACCACAGGGAGACTCGAGGCTTGAGGCCAGTTGGGAGGCCTTTTGGGTTGTTCAGATAACAAAGTAAGAATGCCCCCATCTAGCCAAATATAGAGGCCCTGGCGAGAGCGAATGGACAGGACTAGGAAGTGCCTGGGTGTGGAGGATGAGGTAGCATAAGGGGAAAGGGCAGGGCTGAAGAGGCAGGGACACAGAGGCCCATTAAGCAGGAAAAGTGTGGACGTCAGCAAATATTAGGATCCCTGCGTCCAAGATGGCAGGCAGGTGGAGCCCCAGATCCAGGAAGTCTGGGAGGGGCAAGAGGAGCAGGCAGGGACCAGGGTTCAGGTATGCACGTGAGACCCTGGGGAAGACTAGCAAAGGTCCAGAGGGTGGCTTCAAATATCGATTGTTTTTCAGAGGCAGTGTTGAAATTGAATGTTGGTCCGTTTTTCCTGCAGTAGCATTGCCATTTTTGTATTTGTTTGACCCCTGCAGGTGTGCTTGGGAAGATGGACCTTGTATGGTGAGAAGTAATGCTGTGTTAAAATCAATTACCAGTGGGAGGAGAGTCTCCTAGCTGGGGAGGCGTTGCCATAGAGGGGTAGCGTAGTGGAGGGAACTGAGTAAAAGTCAGTCCCAGCAGCAGAGAATTGTCGCTGCATGGGAGCAAGGGTGAGGGGATGACCTGGCAGCGGACTCATGTTAGGAAATGTAATCAAGCAGCCCGCAAAGACTACTGGGTGGCACTGAGCCTCCCTCCCTGCCACCACCTCCACGGGGCTCACATGACCACTCCTACTCATCATCACTTCTTAGCTTATGCCTTTCTTCTCCAAGGTCTTCCCTCACCTGCCTTCCAGCCCTGCCCAGATGTTAGCCCTCCTCCCTTTGTACCACCCTGCACCCTCTTCCCTGCCGGTACCCCCAGCCCTGGAGCAGTCATTTCCAGAATGCACTGCACAGTTTCAGGCACTTCTTTTTTTTTTTTTTGAGATTTTATTTACTTATTTGAAAGAGAGTGCAAGCAGGGGAAGAAGCAGAGGGGCTGGATGAGGGAGGGAAACGAATCTGAAGCAGACTCTGAGCTGAATGCAAAGCCTGGGGGTGGGGGGGGTCTCGATCTCACAACCTTGCGATCCCGAAACCAAGAGTCGGAGGCTTAACTGCGCCCAGCAGACGCCCCAGTTTCAGTGCACTTCTTACCACTTCTGTCCTTATATCCTCAGAGCAGTCTCTGGCCTAGGGTAGGTGCTTGTTGCATGTTTGTGGAGGGAGAGAGGGAGGGAGTTCTGCCCATACACCCTGAACCCTGGCAGAGGCAGAAAAGCGTGAAGCTTTCTCACTGCCCTTTTGGTTTGATGTCTGCTCCTGTGATAACAGTGAAACTGTGAGCCTCAAAGTAATTTCAAACAGGCCAGACTCATAACCGGTGCTCAAGAAATGTCTGTTGAATGAAGGAATTATTCTTTTTCACCAGGGACTTCAAAAGGGTCTTGGTGTAACTGGGAACATAGTGCGTGTATATGTGCGGTTGTCCACTAGGGGGAGCTATTCCACACCTCGGCAGAGTGGAAGTTCAGGGAGCGAACGCGGCGTTCAGCTCCCGCTGAAAATCCTCCAAAGGCAGGGCAGGGAAGGTCTGACAGGTCTTAGATGTGGTGGCGGGGTTGGGGGGGGACGGTGGTTGTGTTTGTACTGAGAAGAAAAAGGAATAGTTGAGAAGGAGGAGGGAAGGAGGGCGCAGTCCACCTCCCACGCTGGGAGGGGGTAGTTGACATCGTTCCCCTGGGAAGGCTACAGGGAAAGTGCAGTTCTCAGGGAGAGTGCCGTGACAACGGGGTGGAGAGGCTTGGGAGGCTAAGTGACTCTTTCCCTTGCAGCGTGGGGCCAGGGGTGCCGGAGCCCGGTGGCAGCTTCACCTCTTTTCTCATTGAGAACTGCACCTCTGCGCCTCCGAATCTACCTGCCTGCCTGGCCTGTTACCCACGTTCTCGGCCCTCTTTCCCATCTCATCTGAGTGTCCCTGCCCCTCCCGCAGCCAGCTCTTCCGCTTCTGCTTCTGCTCTGAAGCACAGTCATAAAGCCGTCTCATAAACAGAGCCTCTCTCTTTCTCTCTAGAGGATCATCTCCGGTGACATGGAAATATGTTCTGTATCTCCCATCTTAAAAAAAAAAAAAAAAAGAGCCCCTCCTTGGGGACTTTAATCTATGGATTAAAAGAGATTTAAAAGACATCCCCCCCAGATTAAATTAAATGATAGCGTTTAAGGATGCATAGCACTCCTTGACCCCAAATTCCCCTCCAGCTACTCATTTTTCCATTTTCTTCCTACTTGATCTCTCAGCTGCTTTTGACTCAGTTGGCCCAAAGCAACTTTTCTTCTCTGGGTTTCTGTGATACCACATCCAGTTTTCCTCCCTCAAGCTGGGTCTGCCATGTTTGTTATGATTACTTTGCTACTTTCTCCTATTTCTCTACCTGACTGTTGGTTCAGCCTACTTCTCCTCTCTTTACCCACACCTTCTGCCCGCATGATTTTGTCTAGTCCCCAGCTTTACACACCACATATATGTTATATATTCAGGTACCAGACTGTGTCTCTGGCCTGACCTCTCCCCTGAAATCTCCCCAGACATCTGAAATTTATAGCCAAAACAGAACTCTTGATTTTCTTCCCAAATCCTACCCTGTCTCCTATTTTCACTAAAAGGTGCCACCACCAACCCAACTGCTCAACTAAAAAGTGTAGGACTAGTACCAAACGATCTGCTTTCTCTCACCTCCCACTGTGTCCCACACTTACCGAGTCCTCTTGGCTCTGTCCCTACTTACAGTCTCTGTCCCCACCACCACTGTGATCTCCCGTGGCTTACTCACCATCCTGTCGCTAAATTCTGCTTCCATCCTGGCCTCCTATAATCCATTCTCCCATTGCAGCCAGAAGGATCATTTCAAAAATAGCTTCCCCTTGCACCTACACTAAACTCTCCACACCTGTCATGGCCAGCAAAGCTTCTGGAAGGCTCTTTCCCCAGACCTTGGATTGACGGACAACTTCTCGAACTTCAGCTCAGACGTCTCCTCTGAGAGAGGCCTCTGACCACTCTCTCTAAAGTGTCCCCACTCCCTTCCACTGACCCCTCGGGCTCTCTGCAACACACCACAACACTGCACTTACCTCTTTCAGAAATTATCTCGTTCACTCATTTACTTGTCTAGTGTCTGTGCTCTGTAAGAAAGTCAGCTCCAGAAGAGCTGAGGCTTCATCATCTTTGTCTACCATTGTACCCTGGTGCCTACAGAGTACTGGCAAAAGTAGCCTCTTAGATATTTGTCGAATGAATGAATGAATGGAGATGAGTGAATCTTGTATATCCTCGTTTATAGTGACAGTCATCAAATTGGAAATAGAATTTGAAATACCTAATTTTTTCAGCCCAGATGGGGAAGTGCAGGCTGTGTGTATTAAATGACCTTTTATTTCCTGAGAGTTCTTAGGGCCAAGGAAGAGAGTTTGGAGGGGGAGGGGAGAAAAGGAAAGTTTCCTAGGGGAAGGTAAGAGATGGGAAGGCCACATGCACAGAGAGTGGATGCTGTGGTCACCCGTTGCTTCTAACAAACCACTCCTAATTTAGTGTCATAAAATGATCACTATTTTAACTCTTGCATAGTATGTAGGTCAAGTATTACAACAGCACACAGCTGAGATGGATTATCTTGGCTCCCTGTTATGTGGAGCCCACCAGGAAGACAGCTGGGGGTCAGAGCTGGAACGAGAGGCTAGTACTGATTTTTCCTTTCCCCTCAGGCTCCAGTATGGTTCCACATGGCACCTTTTTTCTTCCGAAAGAGTGGAAGAGAAACCTGTGCGCCAAGGAATGGTTTTCCAGTCCTCAGTACAGGGGATTCTGGTTGTCCATTCTTCACTTTGAAGTAGAAATAACCAGGGAAAGGGTAATGGTGTCCACTAATTTCTGAGGGTTTTTTTTCCCCTAGAATTAAGATTTTAGAATTTCTTTTAATGATGATCCCATATAACATTAGAAAGCCAAAATTAAAATTAAGGGAGGCCTTCTTCAAAGTGGTCCTGCCTGGAATTTATCTCCATTTATGATTTCTGTGAAGTGAAAAACGGCACTTTCCTCCCAGGGAGGATTGCTATTCCAGGAATTGGTGGCAGGCAGGGACTTAATCATGACAAGCAATCTAAAGCCACGGAAGTACTCGCTCATTGGCCTCCCTTCCTAGAGAAGAGAAATGTCAAAGTCATAGAAAGTTTTGCAGAAGAAGAAATTAATGAGTTCTTTTGGGAATTTGAAATACATATGTGTGTAAATATATTGGTATCTTTTACAAATCAATTATTACCTTAGGATCATAAAAATTACTATGTATGACTTAATTAGAAGCAGACCAATCATTGTAAATTAATTTGCCAAATATATGCCTGCCAAAATATTAGCCAAATGACCAATTTACTGCGGGCCCAACTCACCAAATTACCAATTTACTGACAACATGTTTCCTTTAAATATTTGTAAAATTTAACCATTGGTTGTATCAGTAGGACCTAAGAGATCTGGGAGAAGCTGGGACTTCAGAATTCCCTGGGCCTTCACCCCTCTCTGCCCTTGGTTGGCCCCCTTCTCTAGCCCTTGGTCTCCCTCCCACCTCTCCCCATCCCCTCTTCTCAAGGATGGGGTGCTAGGCCATGCAGTACGGTGACATCCAGCACGGTCCCCCACCGGGTCCCCCTTCCCTGCCATAGCAGCTACAGAGCTTGGGCAGAGACAAATGAAGATTCCTCAAAATGCTGCTTTGAAGACAAAATGAAAGTCGTTATATTCAAACTTTGCAGAAATCTACAAAAGCTATTAAATCAATCCATCTGTAATCCATCATACATTGCTCTATAACAAATTACCTCAAAACTTAGTGGCTAAAAACATAAACATTTTTTAAAGATTTTTATTTATTTATTTGAGAGAGAGAGAGAGAATACAGAGGGAGAAGCAGGGAACCTGATGAGGAACTCAGTCCCGGGACCCTGAGATCATGACCTGAGCTTAACCGACTGAGTTACCCAGGTGCCCCCAAAATAAACATTTATTATCTCGCACAGTTTTTGTGGCTCAGGAATCTGGGAACAGCTTAACTGAGTGGTTTTGGCTCCGGGTATCTCATGAGGCTGCAGTCAAGCGGTCAGCGGGGGCTGCAGTCATCCGAAGGTGGGACGGGACCTGGAGGACTCACCCCCCACCCTCTGGTGTGGCTCACTCACACCCCTGGTGAGTTAGAGCTTGTTTTTGACAGGAAGCCTCGGGTCTTCACCACATGGGCCTCTCCATCAGGCTGCTTGACTGTCCTCACACCAGGGCAGCTGGCTTCTCCCAGAGCGAGTGATCTGAGAGAGTGCGAAGAGGGGGCCCCACTACTTGTTCTAATCTAATCTCTCTCAGGAGTTGCACAGTCACTTCTGTTTACCCTGGTTATTGGAGGGGGGGTGGCTAGGGAGGAGAAAAGGGCTCCACCCCTTGAGAGGAAACAGACTAGAACTTTTGTGGACATATTTTAAAACCACTGTACCATCTCAAAAAAAAAAAAAAAACCTAGCTGTGCCAGTTTCCATTCCCACCGGCAATATGTGAGGGTTCTAATTTCTCCACACCCTTGCCAACACTTGTCATTGTCCTTTTTTTTTAAGAATTCTTTTTTTTTCAAATGTTTTATTTATTTACTCATGAGAGTCAGAGAGAGAGAGAGAGAGAGGCAGAGGGAGAAGCAGGCTTCCCGCGGAGCAGGGAGCCCAATGCAGGACTCGATCCCAGGACCCCGGGATCATGACCTGAGCCGAAGGCAGACGCTTAACCATCTGAGCCACCCAGGTGCCCCTGTCCTTTTTTTTTTTTTTTAATAGCCATCCTAGTGCATGCAGAGTGGTGGTACCTCATTGTGGTTTTGGTTTGCATTTTCCTAATGACTAAAGATGTTGAACATCTTTTCAAGTGCCTGTTGGCCATTTATATTTCTTCCTTGGAGAAATACCTTCTCAAGTCCTATGCCCATTTTTTTTTAAAGATTTTATTTATTTATTTGACAGAGAGAGACACAGTGAGAGAGGGAACACAAGCAGGGGGAGTGGGAGAGGGAGAAGCAGGCTTCCTGCTGAGCAGAGAGCCTGATGCAGGGCTTGATCCCAGGACCCTGGGATCATGACATGAGCCGAAGGCAGTTGCTTAACCACTGAGCCACCCAGGCGCCCCCCATTCCCATTTTTAAAAATTGGCTTGTTTGTCTTTTCGCTGTTGAGTTGTAGGATTTCTTTCTATATTCTGGATACTAGAATGGTTTCTCCCATTCTGTTGTCTTTTCACTATTTTTTTTTAAAGATTTTATTTGTTTATTGGAGAGAGAGTGAGCGAGCACACAAGCAGAGGGAGAGGCAGAGGGAGAGGGAGAAGCAGACTCTCCTGCCAAGCAGGGAGCCCAACGTGGGGCTCCATCCCAGGACCCCGGGATCATGACCTGGGCCAAAGGCAGATGTGTTAACCAACTGAGCCACCCAGGTGCCCTTGTCTTTTCACCTTTTTGATAATGTCCTTTGTTGGTTTATTTTTATTTATTTTTATTTTTTATTTTCTTTTTAGATTTTATTTATTTATTTGAGAGAGAGAGACAGAGGTAGTGAGAGAGAGCACAAGTGGGGAGGAGAGGGAGAAGCAGGCTCCCCGCAGAGCAAGGAGCCCGATGCAGGACTTGATCCCAGGAGCCTGGGATCATGACCTGAGCTGAAGACAGACGCTTAACACCTGAGCCACCCAGGAGCCCCATTTGTTGGTTTATTTTTAAATGATTTACATTTTTTGTTCATTCATTTACTTATTCAAAAGAGCAGGCACTGGGCTGGGCACTGAGTGTATAGTGACACACAAAACGAAGTCCCTGCCGGGCTAGAGCTTTGACTCAGCAGTCATAATACCAGTAATGATAACTAGTCATCACTACCAGTGAGGACTGTGTGCCAGGCACTGTTTTAAGCTCTTTAATTATGTCATACAGTCCTCAGAACAATTCTGAAAAGTAGGTACTATTATAATCCCCAGTTTGCAGATGAGGAAACTGAGGCACAGAGCAATTGAATAACCCGCCCAAAGTCTCAGAGACAATAAGTGGGAAAGTTGTGGGTCACACCCAGACAATCTGACCCCTGCACCCAAATCCTCACCACCAAACTGTCCTATCTCTCCAGTATTACAAAAATAAGACTTTTAAAATTTTTACCCCTTTTGAGAAACAGTCAAAAACCTGAGGATGGACAATATTATTATTACCATAAAACATAATTATGTTTTCTTAGCTTCATGCCCTTCTCAGGGTCATGCAAATACTATAAGATCTCATTTTCAAAACTACACCTTTTGCCCCATAGAACCTTGTGCCTTTACTTTCCGCTTCTGAGCTAATCCATATCAGCAGGAGTTTCAGCCTTTCCGGCTGTGTAAGAGGCCACCCATCCCGTGTGACTTCATTGAACAACAGTCACAAGGCTCTGATGCTAAAGGATAGTTTAACATAAAAATCAGCTGAATATTTTTTTTTAAGATTTTATTTATTTGACAGAGACAGAGACAGTGAGAGAGGGAACACAGGCAGGGAGAGTGGGAGAGGGAGAAGCAGGCTTCCCGCTGAGCAGGGAGCCTGATGCGGGGCTCGATCCCAGGAAACCTGAGATCATGACCAGAGCCGAAGGCAGACGCTTAATGACTGAGCCACCCAGGCGCCCCCAAAATCTGAATATTCTCAAAAGATAGGTTATTTCTCCCAAATTATATACTTCAACTGCCACACTTTATTCACTCTTCCTAAGTTTTATTAAACAGTCTCCCGTAGTTGTTCGTTTGTTTGTTTGTTTGTTTGTTTTCAAATAGAAAGTCCTTGGGGAACACTTCTTTCTAATGGCCCAGTTTGCCTGGCCCTCAAAACCTCCGTGTCCGCCCTGACCTGGCACTGTCTCCCCTCAGGCGCCCGACGCAGTGGTCAGTGCCCCACTCAGGTGCCCGCACACGGGTTGGTTGGACTCCGGGAGAGCAGACACCCGTGGAAGACACTACAGTAATTCTTTTTTTTTTTTTTAAAGATTTTTTATTTGAGAGAGAGAGAATGAGAGATAGAGAGCACGAGACGGAAGAGGATCAGAGGGAGAAGCAGACTCCCTGCTGAGCAGGGAGCCCGATGCGGGACTCGATCCCGGGACTCGATCCCGGGACTCCAGGATCATGACCTGAGCCGAAGGCAGTCGCTTAACCAACTGAGCCACCCAGGCGCCCGACACTACAGTAATTCTTAATTCAGCAGTACATATACCACCAAGAGTACCTAACATTAATTACTTCATCGACTGGCTTTTTTAAAAGAAGTAGTATGTAAAATATGCTTTTTATGTTTCAACAGTGGGCTTTGAACAGGATGTAGGTGAAAGAGGTGGTGAGATGTACAGGAATCAAAGATAGAATGTGGCTGGTCGGGAAAATCCTTGACACTGGTCTCTCTTTCTTATAACAGCAACTTGCCAAACGTATTCACACTCTCACCCCGGGAAAGGGGAAAGGAAGCAAACCTGTCTGGACGCTCACTGAAGCACACTTCTCACATGTGGCCAGTAGGTGGCAGTTTCGCGTGGAAGTGAAGACCAAGAACTGGAACGCGGGTTTCCCAAGGCTCTAGGAGCAAAAAATTATAAAACAAACTTCCTCAGTGCCGAGTGCCTTAGAAATAGTTGCGTGCTGGGGCGCCTCAATGGCGCAGTTAAGGGACCGCCTCTTGGTATTGGCGCAGGTGGTGATCTCAGGGCCCTGATCTCTTAAGCCCCGAGTGGGCTTAAGACTCTCTCTCCCTCAGCCCCTCCCCCCAATAAATAAATAAATCGAAGGAAGGAAGGAAGGGGGAAGCGAGGGAGGGAGGAAGGAAGGAAGGAAAGAAAGAAAATAGTCGCATGCCACAGTTCCCAGGTGCAATGCCATTTCTAAGGTTCCGTCTGTCCAAAGAATACTGAGCCCACCACTGCGACTCTGTCTCCTATTCGTTGTGATTCGCTGGGCAAGTTATTTGTTCAGGGTTTCTTCAGCTATCAGACAGGTGATCAAGGAACTTTCTTCCCGGACTGACAGGCTGTGGGTTCTGTGGTTCCCCTTTGGATTAGAGGAATCCCTTCTTCTGCACTGAAGTTTCCATGAGTGTCAGTGCGCCACCCTTTGCATCTGTTTTGTCTACTGCTGTTGCAGTCAGCACAAACCACTGTGGCTGACACGGACCCGACCAGTTTGTCAAATGAAAGCTTAGGCCCCATAGAGCTGCTTCTCAGCCTCAACGGGTGTGACCTCCCCATGGCTCTAACCCTCCTGATCACACTCTCCTCCCTGAATACTCTGATCTCTTCCTTCCCTGACCTGAACTCTCCTAGTTTCCTCCTCTCTCTCTGGAAACTGTTGCTCAGTCCTTTGTACATTCCCATCCCTCCACCAGTCCCTTAGTGCAGGTTTCTTTTTCTCTCAGGATTCAATCCCAGGTCCCCTGCTCCTCTCTTTCCTTTCTGTCTGTGGTACCTCATCTACTCCCACGGTTTTAATGACAGCCTATAGTGATAGAAACACAAGTGGCTAGCCTTTATAAGGTGTCTCCTCCACGTTAGGTACTGCTCCAGCTCCCTACTCGTTAGTCCTCACGACAAGCTGACAAAGGTGGCACAATTATTATTCCCGTTTTGTGACAGTCAGGCAGAGCAGCTGAGTGACCTCTCTCCAGCTCACACTGCTCTCCTGAGCTTCATCCCAATTTTTCCGTTGGCCTTCTGAACATCTCCCCTCGGGTGTCCCTGACCATGTTCAGAACTGGACTCCTGAGATTCCAGCTCGAAGGTCCCAATCTCAGTGAAAAGCCCCCAAGGCTGGAAATGTAGGTCATTGCCATCTCTTCTTGCTTCCCGCCTACAATCAACTTCTAACAAGACCAGTCAACTCTTAACTCCTTGCTATCGTTCAAATCTCCCTTTTCTTCGTTCTGTCTCCACTGCTGTTACTCATATCTCTATATCTCTCACCTCTAAACCAACCTCCGTCTCTCTAGCATGGTCCCTACACAGTCCGTCCTCCTCATCCTCCACCCAAGCCGAGGCAGCAGACCTTAGTGGTGAAAAATATGAGCTTCGGAATCCCGACAGTCATTCTGCTACTTTTTAGCTGTTTGACCTTGGGTAAGCTCCTCAACATTTTTGAGTCGGTTTCCTCTGAAATGAAAGACAAGAGGGGCCCCTGGGTGGCTCAGTCAGTTGAGCATCCGACTCTTGATTTCAGCTCAGGTCATGATCTCAGGGTCGTGGATAGAACCCCACGTCAGGCTCCATGCTCAGTGCGGAGTCTGCTTGAGATTCTCTTTCTCCCTCTCCCTCTGTCCCTCTCCCTGCTCACCTGTGAGCATGCACGTGCACTCTCTCTAAATAAATGTATATTTTTTAATCTTTGAAATGAAAGACAAGAAAAAACACCTGCCCTATGCAGTGGTTGGCACATGCAGAGTCCTCAGAAGCCAGTCCGTCTCCTCAGGCTTAGGTCTCACTCCATGACCCAACACCCTGTGCCCTAGCCAGACCTCCCTGCTTGCCCAGCCACAATGGTGGCGTGCACTTGCCACGTTCTTCATTCCAGTCCCTCTCTTCTCCTCCATGGCTTTGTCAGCTCACGTGTCACCTTCTCCAAGAGAGCCTTCTCCTGATTCCCTGTCCCCCAGTTTCTCAACATACCCTCACACCAACCTGACTTGCTTTGTGTTCCCATGGCTCTTATAATACTACAGCGTACATACCAGTTTCCTTACTGGTATCCCCCATTAAACTGTGTCATCCCTGAGGACAGGGATTGTATCTTTGTCCTCCTTGTAGCCATAGCACAGGGGTCTGGCACACAGAAGATGCTCAGTAAGTATTTTGTTAGATAAATGAATGAACCAATGAATAAATCAGTGACTGAAACCATTTAGGACAGTTGGGTGTTGTCAGCAACACAGGCTTCGGGCAAAGCTGCCAAAGACAGTAATCCCCCGTTGCCCTTTGCTTTCTGAATGCTCTGCTATGCTTCAGAACTAGCACAGTGGGTAAAGAGTTGTAACTGGCTGTGGTTCCTATGAGGACATTTGGACAGAGACTAGCCCTTTCACTTTGGGTGTAAACATGGACAGCTCTGAATTTTAAAACTCAATCAAAAATAATTCAGTGAATAAAGCTTCACTTTTCCAAGGAGTTCCGAGTGTTGCAGACACACTAGCAATGAAGGCTTAAGTGTTTAGGGTAAAGTGAGTAGGCAAAAGCAGATATTTATCTCCTGGAGAACTTGGTCCTGCGTGGGCAGAGAATATGTTTTGTGGTCAGGGAAATTTCATAAAAATATTTTCATTCATTCTTTCCACCCTGAGTATTCTCTGAGTCATTTCTTGCTGTAGGGAGAACTCTCTTAGGCACAGGCAAGGGTTTTTTGCAGGTGTCCTGGCACTCAGGTGCCGTCAGCTTATTGTGCCTGGGAAAGAGCCCAACTACTAAGGGAGGCAAGCTGTGCGGCAGCTGACTGGGCCCAGCAGAGTTGGGCGCGAGGGCGGGCCAAGCACGCTAATTCATTTTTTTTTATTGTTATGTTAATCACCATATATTACATCATTAGTTTTTGATGCAGTGTTCCATGATTCATTGTTTGTTCATAACACCCAGTGCACCATGCAAAACGTGCCCTCCTCAATACCCATCACCAGGCTAACCCATCCCCCCACCCCCCTACCCTCTAGAACCCTCAGTTTGTTTTTCAGAGTCCATCATCTCTCATGGTTCGTCTCCCCCTCTGACATACTCCCCTTTTCTTCCTCTCCTGTTATCTTCTTCTTTTCCTTTTTTCTTAAAATATGTTGCGTTATTTGTTTCAGAAGTACAGATCTGTGATTCAACAGTCTTGCACAATTCACAGCGCTCACCGTAGCACATACCCTCCCCAATGTCTATCACCCAGCCACCCCATCCCTCCCACCCCCAACCACTCCAGTAACACTCAGTTTGTTTCCTGAGATTAAGAATTCCTCATATCAGTGAGGTCATGTGATACATGTCTTTCTCTGATTGACTTATTTCACTCAGCATAACACCCTCCAGTTCCATCCACGTCGTTGCAAATGGCAAGATCTCATTCCGTTTGATGGCTGCATAATATTCCATTGTGTATATATACCACATCTTCTTTATCCATTCATCTGTCGATGGGCATCTTGGCTCTTTCCACAGTTTGGCTATTGTGGACATTGCTGCTATAAACATTGGGGTACATGTACCCCTTCGGGTCCCTACATTTGTATCTTTGTGGTAAATACCCAGTAGCAAGCACGCTAATTCAAAACCCCACTAATTCAAAAAGAAGGAAGAAGTTTCATAACCAAACAATAAGAGAACAAGTGAGAAACACTTGGGGGTTTCACACACCGGCCAAGCGGCCTGAGGCACCCCAGGCTGCATTTTTGTCCAAGGGGGAGAATGTTTGGGGGACACCGGGGGGGGGTCAGTGTGCTGGTCCCTCTCCCTCTGTGATCCCAAGTTAGAACCACATCTGAGCAACAGGAGGCTGGAGTGGGGGGCCACTGGGATTGGGAGGGCAGGAAGCCCTGGAAGGAAGAGGAAGCCAAGAAGCCAGCAGCAGCTGGACAGTCCTAGGAAGTGTTTCTGAATGAAGCAGCGGTTTCTGAATCAGGTTGGTCCAGAGAGAAAAGGGGAGGCCGAACAAGGCCTGACCCCAGAATACTAAGCGCTAGAAGGGGTAGCAGGGATGTCCTTAAGAGTCCTTCTGCCAGAGAGTAAATGATTAGGAAAAACAGGCCGAGACAAGACTGGCTTTGTGTGGGGCTTCAGGACGGGGCCTCTGTATGCTCCATGGCTCTGCGGTGTGGGTGGATGGGAGGCCCCCCCAGGACTTGAGACAAGGGCAACTTGTCTCAAGGGGGAGGCCTTACTGGTACCTTCCCTTAGACCGACTCACAGCCCAAACTGGTTCTCCTTCCTGCCAAAGAACACTCTGAGTCCTGGAGTGGAGACGTGGGCACCCCTCCTTCTGGGAGCGTTGGGAGCTGAGGGCACTTGGCACCAGGCAGGAGAACCGTGTATGGCGCATGAGACCCAGGAGGGGACTGCTGGCTGCCTCCCCAGCCTCTGCCTCCGGGTAAACAGGCCGCTGCGCGGCTGGTGACTGTCAGTGACAGTCTTCTGACAAGATTATAAATCACCAGCCCATGTTCATGGTTAGGCACCATATGCGTGTGTGTGGTTAGCAAGTAAAGCTGCCAGGAGCTGCCCGCGGCCTCCTGTAGACCGCCGCCCTGCGTGTGCTGCAGACCCGTGCGGTCCCTGCCACTGGCCACCTCTGCCCCCCGGCTCCCACGGTGCAGACGGGGCTGCGGCCCCTGCGCCCGTCTGCCCGCCCGCCGTCTCTGACAGGAGCGTTCAGGCGTGCGCCTCGGTTCTGGGCCCAGCCGGCCACCCGGGGCGGAAGGGCGGCGCTGTGGCGGCCGTGGCTCTCCAGCCTGCCAAGACGCAGAGCCGGGGCCGCTTCCACCGCTCAGGGTGGGCGAGGGCGGCAGTGGGCAGCGCGGGGCCGCTCCTGCGGGCCTCCCCACCGGGCTGGCGGTCTCCAAGCACGGTCCTGGGCTGCCGTTACCCGCGCACGGGAAGACAGGCTCCAGTCGATTGTTTCCAGTCGATTTATGGACTGGACTGGTTTGAGGCTCTGGGGAGGCCAAGCTGCCTCAGATACACGTTCACTGGAGTGCACAGTAGTGGAGAGACTATGACTGGATGACGGCGGTGCTCCGTGGTGACAAAAGGGGGCTGTAGGGCCAGAGACACAGGACGTCTACTCCTCAGTGGTTCGGACTGGAGGCAGAGGGACTCAGTGGTCCAGAGTGGAGGCAGAGGGAGAACAAGTCAGACAAAGCTACTTGAAAGCTAATTTCTGAGGTGAGTCTAGAAGAATAAGTAACAAGAGGCAGGTGAAGAAGACTCTTCTTCCTGATAATGGTAGGCTAGAAAATTTGGATCAATCCCCCCTTCTGGAGGGATTGATGTTGAGTTGTTTTTTCTCACAACACTTCTGATACCAAATGGGGGGAGGGGGGTTTCCGCACAAAGCAATTGTCCAATTCTCCAAGGACATCAGTTGGGTACGCTATAATTCAATTCAATTCTGACACTACCCGGAGTTAGCTTCAGACTCCACAGGTTTAAGGGCTCAGCACCTCAAGAATGCCTTTACTTCAAATGCCAGTTGTATTAGGTTCCCATGTTATTCATACTTCTGTCCAACTTGGCTACAAAGCCGGGGGGTTCATGCAACCCTTCCTCCCTTTCAAGTTCAGTCATTTGCTAGAACAACTCACAAAAATCAGGAAAGCATTTTGCTTACTATTAACAGTTTAGTTGTAAAGGATACAGATCAGGAACAGGAAAATGGAAGAGATGTATAGGGCAAGGTATGGATTGGGGGACTGCTCCAGGCACACCACTCTCCCACACTTCAGTGTGTTCACCAATCCAGAAGTTTTCTGAACCTATCACTTCAGGGTTTTTATGAAGTTTCACTATGTAGGCATGGTTATTGGTGATTGATGAGCAAATCATTGGCTGTTGGCTATTGTACAACCACCTGTGTGGTCCAGGAAACCTCAAGTCTTGAACTTGGACAAAAGTGGTTCAGAACTGTTAGTGCCCAGGCGGCTGAAAGAAGAAAGGAAAGTGCTCTCTGGAAGAAAGTATCTGCATCTGGGCGCCTGGGTGGCTCAGTTGGTTAAGCGACTGCCTTCGGCTCAGGTCATGATCCTGGAGTCCCGGGATCGAGTCCCGCATCGGGCTCCCTGCTCAGCAGAGAGTCTGCTTCTCCCTCTGACCCTCTTCCCTCTCGTGCTCTCTATCTCTCATTCTCTCTCAAATAAATAAATAAAATCTTAAAAAAAAAAAAAAAGAAAGTATCTGCATCCTAGCTCTGAAGTTTTTTCCTACAATTAGTTTTGCAAATATACGACCAACCCAGGGACACCTGGGTGGCTCAGTCAATTGAGCATCTCCCTTCGGCTCAGGTCATGGTCCCAGGGTCCTGGGATCGAGTCCCACATCAGGCTCCTTGCTTGGCAGGGAGTCTGCTTCTCCCTCTCCCTCTGCTGCTCCCCCTGCTCATTTTCTCTCTTCTTCTCTCTCTCTGTCAAATAAATAAATAAAATCTTAAAAAAAAAAATACAGGGGCGCCTGAGTGGCTCAGTCGTTAAGCATCTGCCTTCGGCTTAGGTCATGATCCCAGGGTCCTGGGATCGAGCCCCACATTGGGCTCCCTACTCAGTGGGGAGTCCGCTTCTCCCTCTCCCATTCCCCCTGCTTGTGTTCCCTCTCTCGCTGTGTCTCTCTCTGTCAAATAAATAAATAAAATCTTTAAAAAAAATTCAATAGCTAAAAGTAATTCCTCAGTGTACACATTTAACAGTAGAGTAGACACAGGTGAAGAGAAAATTAGTCACCTGGAAGAGGGGAAGAAAAGTAAGGGTAAGAGTGAGACTCTCTAATAGAGGCAAAGAGAAAAAAGAAAGACTAGGGCAGCACCATTAAGGAGACAATGGTGGAGAGTTGTCAAGAAGTGATGAAAGACACCAACCCACAATAAAGTCTAAAAAGGTTAAATCAAAATAAATCCACACAAAACGACTCAAGTATATACTGTCTCCAAGAAATTTACTTCAAATAAAAGAATATAGGCAGGTCGAAAGTAAAAAGAAAAAGATATTTCATGAAAGTACTAATGAAAGGAAAATAGGAGTAGCTCTGTTAATATCACACAAAGTAGGGGCACCTGGGTGGCTCAGTCAGTTAAGCATCTGATTTTGGCTCAGGCCGTGATCTCAGGGTCGTGGGATCGAGTCCCACATGGGGCTCCCTGCTCAGCAGGGAGTCTGCTTCTCCCTCTCTCTCCGCTGCTCCCCCTGTTTGTGCTCTCTCTCTCATCTCTCCCTCTCAAATAAATGAAATTTAAAAAAATAACAAATAAAAAGAAAAGAAAAATCAGCAAGTATATAGAACTCAACATCATCAACCAGCAGGGCATAACTGACATTTATAGAACACAATTCTATATTTCTAGAAAACAGAAGGGAAGGAAATAATTCCTAATTAATTTTATGAGGCTAGTGGGGTGCCTGGGTGGCTCAGTCAGTTAAGCATCTGCCTTCAGCTCAAGTCGTGATCCCATGGTCCTGGGATCAAGTCCCACATTGGCCTCCCTGGTCAGTGGGAGCCTGCTTCTCCCTCTCCCTTGCCTGCTGCTCTACCTACTTGCACTCTCTCTCTATCTCTCTGGCAAATAAATAAATAAAATCTTTAAAAAAAATCTTTTTTCATGAGGCTAGGATTACCCTAATACCAAAACCAGACAGTGGCAGTACAAGAAGAGTACAGATCAATATCCATCATCAATATAGATGCAAAAATCTTTAACAAAAGATTAGCAATTAGGATTCAGCAATATATAAAAAGAATCATACACCATGACCAATCAGGGTTCATTCCCAGAATGCAAAGCTGGTTCAATATCCAAAAAATCAATCAATTTAATCTACCAAATCAACAGGCTAAAGAAGAAAAATCACATTATTATATCCATCAATGCAGAAAATGCATTTGACAATGTCAGCACCCATTGATGAACGCTCAGGAAACCCTCACAAAAATAGAACTAAAGAAGAACTTCCCTGGGCGCCTGGGTGGCTCAGTTGGTTAAGCGACTGCCTTCGGCTCAGGTCATGATCCTGGAGTCCCGGGATTGAGTCCCGCATTGGGCTCCCTGCTCAGCAGGGAGTCTGCTTCTCCCTCTGACCCTCCCCCGCTCATGCTCTCTCTTTCTCTATCTCATTCTCTCTCTCAAATAAATAAAATCTTAAAAAAAAAAGAACTTCCCCAACTTAATTAAAAAAAAAAAAAGCATCTACCAAAAACCTACAGCTAACATTATACTTAATAGTGAAACACTGAGGATGCCCGGGTGGCTCAGTCGTTAAGCATCTGCCTTCGGCTCAGGTCATGATCCCAGGGTCCTGGGATCGAGCCCCGCATCGGGCTCCCTGCTCGGCGGGAAGCCTGCTTCTCCCTCTCCCACTCCCCCTGCTTGTGTTCCCTCTCTCTCTGTCTCTCTCTCTGTCAAATAAATAAAATCTTTAAAAAAGAAATAGTGAAACATTGAATGCTTTGCCCCTGAGTTCAGGAACAAAGCAAGAATGTCTACTGAAGGATTAGTACTAGCAAAAGAAAAATGATCCTAGGAGACAATTCTCTACAGGTCTATCACATTTCTGCATATCTTTTAAGTGAAAAAACAACTGCTCATTGTCCCAAACTATCTTTTCAAGGATGTTGATGAGCAAACAGCTTTGGAAAATATATTTCCCCCTTTAGAGCAAAAGGCAGGCATGCTTACTGACTGTAACATTCAGGTCTTCTAAATGTTTCTCACTGTAGTGCACACCACTGCACAAGCAGGCATCCAAGTGTGTTACCCCCATGGGACTTGGGGGCAAAGGGATTCCATGCAGAAAGAGAAAAGCCACATAATCAATATGAAGAATATAAAAGAAGACATCACTAAAGATGCTACACTCATTAAAATGATAAAAAGATGAGATAATGAATTTTTTTAATGTTTGAAAATGTAGATGAAAACTGCTAGACATTATAACCTACCAAAATGGACTTATGAAGAAAGAGAAAATCCAAATAGTCCTCTAACCATTAAAGAAAATGAATCAGTAATTTTTTCCCCATAAAGTCAGCTTAGAGAATTCTATCAAACATTCAAGATAGGGTCACCTCGGTGGCTCAGTCCGTTAAGCGTCAGCCTCCAGCTCGGGTCATGATCCCAGGGTCCTGGGATGGAGCCCCGCATCGGGCTCTCTGCTTGGCAGAGAGCCTGCTTCTCCCTCTCCCTCTGCTCCCCCTGCTTGTGCTTGCTCTCTCTCTCTCTCCGTCAAATGAATAAATAAAATCTTTAAAAAAATTTTCAAGATAAAATTCTCGTCTTACTCAAACTCTTCTCAAGATTAGAAAAAGAGAATATAAACCCCAACTTATTTTCTTAGTTTAGCTTAATCTTTTTTTTTAAGGTTAGCCTCATCTTAATATAAAAATCCATCAATGATACCATGCAAAAGAGAAATTATACACCAATCTTATCCGCATAGCTGCAAAAACTCTACACAAAATATTAGCAAACTGAATCTAGCAGCATATGCCAAGGATAATAAGTCATCTAATCTAGGAACGCACATATATCATCTTAATAGGAAAAAAGTTTGAAAACATTTAATGTCTGTTCAATAAGAGATATCTACAAAAAACTATAACAAATGCCATACCTAATAGATGAAACATTGGAAACTTTTCCTTTAAGCTCAGAAATAAGGCAAATTTGCAAACATTCCTCTCCACGGAAATCTTTAGTAAAAGGTGAGATATGCAATCAGAAGAGGAACCAGAGTATACTTAGGTATGTTTGCTACTCTTTCCATAACTGACTGCAGTTCTCCAAGACTGGTGTCTATTCCTGTGCCACCATCACCCTGCTAGGAAAATTTGTGAAAGGGATTTTTAGAAAAGACATTTGTTGATCCAAGGAAACAGGGAAATGTGCAGTTTTATTTTTTTTTAAAGATTTTATTTATTTATTCATGAGAGACAGAGAGAGAGAGAGGCAGAGGGAGAAGCAGGCTCCCAAGGAGCAGGGAGCCCGATGCGGGACTCGATCCCAGGACCCTGGGATCATGACCTGAGCCGAAGGCAGACGCTTAACCATCTGAGCCACCAGGCGCCCGAAATGTGCAGTTTTAAACAAAAATGTAGTACTGGGGTGGCAGCCATAGATATGCAAATGAGCCCTCTGGGTGAGATGGTAGGGTTGGCCCACAGTAGTGCAGGGTGCGCACCTGCCCCACCCACTGCTGGGGTGGAGGGGACCCAAAACATTTTTTAAAGGGCACCCGGGAGGGTCACCTGGTTAAGCATCGACTCGGTTTCGCCTGGGATCAGGATCTCATGGGTTGTGGGATCCAGCTGCCTCAGGTTCTTGGCCCACTGAGGAGTCAGCTTGAAAGTTGCTCTCGCTCTGGCCGTCCCCCCCCCCCCCAATTCATGCAAGCGCTCTAAACAAGTTGTTTTCTTAGGAAAAATTACCACAATAGAACAATGCTTACTAACTTAAAAAAAGAAAAAGAAAAAAGGCACTTTATAAGATGTTGCCCAACCAATCCCAAACAGCAGTGTTGTTTTTTACTTATTTATCTGACAAATAGAGAAACAGCAAAAAGAGGGAACACAAACAGAGGAAGTGAGAGAGGAAGAAGCAGGCTTCCCCCCAAGCAGTGAGCCTGATATGGGTGCTTGATCCCAGGACTCTGGGCAGACACTTAACGACTGAGTCACCTAGATACCCCAACAGCAGTGTTGTTTAACAACCAAATCACGAACCTAAGAATCTGTCCTTGCTAGGAAACATTTAGCCTTACTTGAATAAGGCCTCCAAAAATTGTACTACCAATTCTCTAGTGCTGCTTCCTGCAAAAATACATGTTTGGCACCTACATCAAAGACCCTATTAAGATGAGAAAAAACAATACATATGTTGCCCCTGTGCCCCTGGTCCCGGATACTGGCTGATCCCCTCTACGCTTCCGGTGCCTTTGCACCTACCAGCAAACGCTTTTCTTCCATGACCGAGAATTATCTCAAGCATATCCTTACTGGGCAAAGCTTTCCTGACAAGGATATAAAAGGTTAATTTTCATGATTCAAAGAGATATTCCTGGTATTAGTTCTCATGTGTCTATCGAAGTCTCAGCTCCCCTACGAGTCGAGTCGAGGTAGCAAGCACGTGTGTTTAAAATAACACTTACCAGTGTTCCATCACATGACTAACTCACCCTGCCCCCATCCAGCTCTGCCCCCATGCGATTCCCTTCTAAGAATGTTTCTTCTCCCCTTTCCTCATCTTCCCCAGCACCCCCCCAGCTTGACCCCCTTTGTAGTGCTATACTGTGCACCTGGCGCATCAGACATGTAGTGCAGGCTTGTGCGAAGGCTGAGGGAATGCCAAAACGACTGGGAAGTACCTCTAAAAAAACAACCCTCAATAAATTCTAGTTCTTTCCTCATTTGTAATCCAATCTTTCCTTTTGCTCCCCCCCCCCAAACGTTAGCCAAATCACTTTGCCCCTTTGCTTCACCCTCTGCAAGGTGAAATGGGCTAACAGTTACAGTGTCATTGCAAAGCAAACCTCTTTTGGTTATGGTGAGCTTCGAGGGGATGCTGTGTGGAAAGCCTAGGCAAAGGGCTCCATAAATGGTTTGTCTACCTTGCTTCCACCCTTCTCACTTGCTGCCACACATCCTCCATCCACTCGCTGTCTCCCTCTCACCCCACCCCCGGGGGGCTTTGCCCATCCTTTCTCCCTTTGAAGACCTAGCCCCTCCCACCTCCGTGACACCCGGATTCCCGGATTCCTCCAAGCCGAAGGTGGCCCCACCTCGGTGGGGACTCCAGCTCTGACAGCCTCAAAGGCTCACCATCCAACCTTTCCTCCTCCCTCTATGGCAAATTCTGTGAGGGCTGAGTGTGGGGGATGAGGCTTGGCCCCCTCCTCCTCCTCTTTAGCCCCAGATCCAGCCGGACTGAGGTGTTGCCTGCCCAGCTTCCCCCACACATAGCTTGCATGGTGCTGGCCAGTAAAAGGTGCTAGGAAAGGAGCAGGAAGGGGATGGGGGTAAAGGGAAGCGACTTGGTTCAAGGGAGTCTTTGCTTGCTTGGTGGGGATGGAGGGTTTTGGAGCGTCAGGCCTCCCCAGCGCCTCTGCCGTTCCCCAGCCATCGAGCTGATCAAGGACCTGGTCAACTATGACGTGTGCCAGGCGCTGCTCAAGGGCCTCGTGGAGCTGCTGATACCGTCCGTCAAGGAGACCAGCAAACTGCAACCCAAGATCCTCAACGGTAGGGAGCCGCTCGGACTGGGGCTGCGGGGCGGGGGCTGGCCTTGGGAAGCCGGACCTCCAACCTCACGGCCGCCCCCTCTGCCAGACTCCTTGGTTCCCCAGCTCACCGCCCACCTGCCGGTGTTTTTGCAGCAGGCTGCGGCGGCCAAGGCCATCGGGTAAGCGGGCGGGGGGAGTGGGGGGAATGCGGCGAGCCAGGCTGGCGCTGCCCGCGGGCCCGGGGTGGGGGGGGTGCGGCTCGGGCTGCCGGGCGCCGGAGGATCCCAAGGGGTCGCCGCCGCCCGAATTTCCGGCCCAGGATCCTGGCGCGCAGCAACACGAGCATCGCCGAGGAGATGCTGCACCTGCGCGTGGTGCACAGCCTGTTGGCCGCCATGGGCAACTCGGACCACAGCAACAGCCAGCGGCAGGCCAGCCTCACGCTGGAGGTGAGCGGCGGGACTGCGGGGCGGCGCGGCGGGCCCTGGGCGAGGGCACCGCAGTCACCCCGCCGCCCCCCGCGGCCGCAGTACTTCGTGCAGGTGTTCCCGGTGGTGGAGGAGCACGTGCGCAGGTCCATGGGAGAGGAGCTCTATAAGCTCTTCCTAGTAAGTGCCCCCGCCCCGCAGAGCCTGGACGGCGACCGGACGGTGCGGCCTCCACAGCGTCCCCGCCCCCCCCGGGCCACACCCCCCACGCACGCTGGGCCCGGGTCCGCTGTGGGAGGGACCGCGCTGGCTCGGGCTCCTCCCCACCCCCACCCCCGCCCCGCGTCCTGCCGGTCCCTGTCCTGCGCTTCCGGTCAGCCCCGGAGCCGGCCGCATTCCTGTGCCTGGCGCCCGCCTGCAGGTCCAGACTGCCCTGGAGGCTCAGTAGGTTTCCCTTGCTCCTGCCCCCAGAGCAATGCCGAGGACTTGTACATGAAAATAGATAGCATTCAGGCGGACATCTTGGCGGCCAATAAAGTCAATGTTTCCAAAGGTGAGTGGGGAGTGAGGGTGCCTGGAGCCGAGGTGCAGCGGCACCCAGACTCAGGCTCGCCTCCCCTGCCTCCAGCATTATACCTCGGTGGCGTCCCCCACAGCAACACGACGTTTTACCTTGACGCCCATGACCAGGATCAGCTGGCTTACATCACATACTTCCAGAAGGAGGATGTGGAGGGAGAGGAGTAACAGAGCCTCTGAGGCAATCCAGGAAGGCCCGGGCTGTGTTTCAGGAAGCCTGGCAGAAGGATCCTGGGGTCACGCTCACGGTGACTCCACTGGCCCAGGTGGGAGGCTGAGGGTTGGGCCTGCCAGGAGAGGAGAGGGAGAGCTGCTGGCTGGCAAGAATTCAATAAATAATCTTGCTATATGTCTGTTCTCTGTGTAGCGGGGCGGGGGAATTAAATGAGAGCTTTGTTGATGGGCTGGGGTTCCTCTGCTCATCCAGGAAAAAAGCTGGTCTGGAGGGAAGGAACATCGATATCCTGGAAGATTTAAGAGTGTAGCCTGAGGAGAGAACTTCACCTCTGCTCCCTACTGGCCCCTGCACGCTCTCCTCCAGGAGACCACACTCTGCTTTTTTTCCTACCTCTGGTTGCTTCCTCTCATTTTCTTTTGCTGATTAATCCTCTCAACCCAGCTTCTTTCAAGTTAGAGTAACCTGGAGCCTCTTCTCTACTTTTTCACCCTGGTGATCTCATCCAGTCTCAGAACTTTAAATGCCATTTATACGCCATTGACTCCCACATTTCTATTTCCAGTTAAATATTTCCACCTCTTTATGTCCAAAACTGGACTTCTGATCTGTGCCACCTTCCCCAGCACAACTGATGGCAACTCATCGTTTCTGCCACTCAGAACAAAATAGTGTTCTCTTTAATGTCTCTCTTCAACATCTGTATCCGTTCTGTTGACTCCAAGTATATCCAGAATCCAACCATATCTCACTACCTCTGTTGGTAATACCCTAATCTGAGCCGTTGTTTTTCCTGCTTTGTTTCTCCACCATTGTTTAGACTACTCTAGAGGCCTTTCTACCCCATTCTCTTTTCAATACAGCAGCCAGGGTAGTCTCTCTTTTTTTTAAGATTTTATTTATTTATTTGAGAGCGAGAGAGCACAAGCAAGGGGAGAGGCAGAGGGAGAAGCAGGCTCCCTGCTGAGCAGGGGGTCCCATGTGGGGCTTGATCCCAGGACCCTGGGATCATGACCTGAGCCGAAGGCAGACGCTTAACCAACTGAGCCACCCAGGCACCCCCATGGTAGTCCTTTTAAACTTAGATTGTGTTACTGCTCAAAACCTTGCAGGGCTCTCCATTTCAGGAACAGTAAAGCTAAAAGCCCTTCCTATGGCCTGCAGGGAAGACGGTAGACAATTTAGTCTCCTATGACCTCTGAACTGTCTCCTACTTCTCTCTTTCTCCTTCACTGGATAGCATAGCTATATGGTTCTTAGAAACTTTCACCTCAGCTATATAGCTACATGGTGAACTCCCTCACCTCCTTGCAACTCTATACAAAAGTCACCTTCTCAATGAGGGCTACGTCATTACCACTCCCTATACTCTGGTCCCCAAGCCCCTTATGCTATTTTTTCCCACAACACTTATTACTTTATTTGTGTATGGTCTGTCTCTCCACCTGTATATAAGCTCAACTAGGTCAGGGGTATTTTTGTTCTTTACTAATACATCCCAGACATAGAACAGTGCCTGGCATGCACGTGTTAATGACAGAAATTGTCCATCAAATCAGAAGAAATGATAGATAGGGCGCCTGGGTGGCTCAGTTGGTTAAGCGACTGCCTTCGGCTCAGGTCATGATCCCGGAGTCCCGGGATCGAGTCCCGCATCGGGCTCCCTGCTCAGCATGGAGTCTGCTTCTCCCTCTGACCCTCTTCCCTCTCGTGCTCTCTCTCTTTCTCTCTCTCTCAAATAAATAAATAAAATCTTAAAAAAAAAAAAAAAAAAAGAAATGATAGATAGACAGCAGTAATTCTCCAGGTGGCCACAAGAGGGCACACCGGCCCTGGTTGTTAATCTAAGGCAGTCTCAAAATGAGCTGAGAAAAGTTAACAAAATATAGTTACGCTTTAAAGGTAAGTGGGTGTTCTGTTTTAAAGAAGTGTCTGTTTTTAATCTTCAGATGGCCTTTTTTTGTAGAATGATGGTAAAAAAGTACCCCGGAAATTTTTTGAAATTTTAATAATCGGAAAATCCAAAAATCTGGAAGCCACCGGTCTAAGGTGACCATAGTTTAATAAAAACAATGGAACTTTTAGGGGCGCCTGGGTGGCTCAGATCGTTGGGCGTCTGCCTTCGGCTCAGGTCATGATCCCAGGGTCCTGGGATTGAGCCCCGCATCAGGCTCCCTGCTCAGCGGGGAGTCTTCTTCTCCCCCTCCCTCTGCTTCTCCCCCTGCCCATGCTCTCTATCTCTGTGTCTCGAATGAATTAAAAAAAAAAAAATCTTAAAAAAAAAACAATGGAACTTTTAAAATTGAATCTTAAGTATAATATAAATATGTAAATCATACACGTTACATGGAATTTATTAATACATACTTCCCCCACTTCTTACAAGTTCAAAGCTACAAAAAAGTTGAAAGAAAAATACAGTGAATAGGGCACCTGGGTGGCTCAGATGGTTGGGCGTCTGCCTTCAGCTCGGGTCACGATCCTGGGGTCCTGGGATTGAGTCCTGCATCGGGCTCCCTGCTCCTCAGGGAGCCTGCTTCTCCCTCTGCCTCTTTCTCTCTCTCTCTCTGTGTCTCTCATAAATAAATAAAATCTTAAAAAAGAAAAATACAGTGAATACCTGTATACCTATCACTCTTTTGCTTTCTCTCTCTCTCTCTGTTTCCTGAGCCATTGGAAAGTTTTGGTTATTGGGGCACCTGGCTGGCTCAGTCGACAGAGCATGCAACTCTTGATCTCATGGTCCTGAGTTCAAGTTCCACATTCAGAGTAGAGATTACATTTCACCACTAAATATTCACATTATGTTTCTACTAAGAATAAGGACATTCTCCTACATAATTACAGTATCATTATTTTGGTGGTCTGAGTAATGGTCCCCAAATATGTCTACATCCTATGCCTGGAACCTGTGAATAGTTACATGGTAAAAAGAATTTTGTGGGCGTAATTAAATTAAGGGTCTTGAGATGGGGAGATTATTCTGGGTTAGCCAGGTGGACCCGTGATAATCACAAGAGTCCTTATAAGTAGGATCCAGAGTTAGAACTAGGAGATGACAGAAGCAGAAGAGTTGGAATGATGTGAAGGGGTCACATACAGGCAGCTTCTAGAAGCTGAAAGAAGCAAGGAAACAGTCTCTAAAGTCTCTAGAAGGAAGGCAGCCCGGCCAACACCTTGATTTTAGACTGCTGACCTCCAGAACTGTAAGAGAATAAATTTGTGTTAAATCACGAAGTTTGGGGACACCTGGGTGGCTCAGTCGGTTAAGCGTCTGCCTTCGGCTCAGGTCATGATCCCAGGATCCTGGGATCGAGTCCCGCATCGGGCTCCCTGCTCAGCGGGAAGCCTGCTTCTCCCTCTGCCTGACACGCCTCCCTGCTTGTGCTCTCTCTTTCTCTCTCTGACAAATAAATAAATAAATAATCTTAAAAAAAAAAAAAAAAGGAAATCACAAAGTTTGTAGTTACTTGTTACAGCAACAAAACCTATACAATTATTAATATCTAAAAGAGTTCATACTAAAATTTCCACAACTGTCCCCAAAATGTACCTTGTTTTCTTTCCCTTTTTTTAAAAAGATTTATTTTGGGGGCACCTGGGTGGCTTAGTCGTTAAGGGTTTGCCTATGGCTCAGGTTATGATCCCAGCATCCTGGGATCTAGCCGGTGTCAGGCTCCCTGCTCAGCGAGAAGCCTGCTTCTCCCTCTCCAGTTCCCCCTGCTTGTGTTCCCTCTTTCGCTCGCTCTCTCTGTCAAATAAAATCTTTTAGAAAATAAAAAAATAAAAGATTTCTTTAGATTTATTTTAGAGGCCGCGCATGAGTGGGGGAGGGGCAGAGAGCAGCAGAGAAGCAGACACCCCACTGAGCACAGGGCCAGATGGGGAGCTCCATCCCAGGATCCTGAGATCAAGACCTGAACAGAAACCAAGAATAGGAGGAGGAGGCTTAACCGACTGAACCACCCGGGTACTCCCCCAAGCTTGAACTTCGAAAGTTTTATTCAGGGGCGCCCAAGTAGCTCAGTCGGTTGGGTGTCTGCGTTTGGCACAGGTCGTGATCCCAGCGTCCTTGGATAAGGCCCCCCGCTGAGGCTCCTTGCTCAGCGGGGAGTCTGTTTCTCCCCCTCCCTCTGCCTGCCCCTCCCCCTGCTTGTGCTCTCTGTCAAATAAAATCTTTAAAAAAAGAAAAAGAAAAGCAGAAGTTAAAAGTTTTAGGGCGCCTGCCTTCAGCTCAGGTCATGATCCTGGAGTCTCAGTATCAAGTCGCGACGGGCTGCCTCGCGGGGAGTCTACTTCTCCCTCTGACCCTCCCCTCGACCCTCCCCCCTCTCATGCTCTCTCTTTTTCTCTCAAATAAATATCTTTAAAAAAAATAAAAGTTTTGGGCGCCTGGGTGGCTCAGTCGTTGAGCGTCTGCCTTCGGCTCGGGTCGTGATCCCAGGGTCCTGGGATCGAGGCCCACATGGGGCTCCCTGCTCGGCGGGAAGCCTGCTTCTCCCTCTGCCATGCTCCCTGCTTGTGTTCCCTCTCTCTCTGTCTCTCTGTTAAAAAATAAAAATAAAAAATCTTTAAAAAAATAAAAAATTAAATTAACCGACCCTATTTTTTTTAAAAAAATGTTTTATTAAAGGCTTCAACAAAAACACTTTACCGAATATTCTATTGGTAGCAAACATCTGTTGGGCGACTGCTCTGTGCCCCATGCCAGGCGCAGGAGGCAATTTAAGTTAATGCTTGGTGGTCTCCAAATTCAAAGCCTTCGGGATGAAATGTATCAGCCACCTCTGCTAATGTACTTGGATTTCTTAAAACGGTGCCATTGCTGGAGGGTAAGGCTGCAGTGGGTACCTCTCCCCAAAATGGCTCCTTCCTTTTCCGTCCTCCAGGGTGAGGGCTTTCATCTCCTGCCCCCTCTGGGGTCAGCATCGCCTCTCCAACATAAACTCCACAGCAGCACAATCCAAGCCACGCCTAAGACATCATTTTTCTAAAAGCCTAGTAAGGAGTGATGTAATGCAATCCACCATGAGCGACCTTCCTCGTGGCTAGAAGTACAGATAGACCCTTTGCGCAGTAAGACCCATGCACCCGATTCGTTCAAGTTACCTACTCAATAAATCGATTTTGTTGCAGGCGCTGGGCTAGTCGGGTGAAAATTGAAAATTGCAGTTTATTTAAAATGCGCATAGCACAGAGATCCGCACTGCAGCGGTGATGCGTGAGAAAACCCCCATAAGAAAAAAAACCGAGATCCCCCAGAAACACTACACTGTACCGGGTTGTAAAAATGCTAAAAGCACCTGGTTCTGCAGGTTCCAAAGACACCCATTTGAACCACTAGCTCCTGCCACAATCCAAAAGCTTCAAAACAGGTGGTAAGAAAACACAAAAAGAACTTTTCTCAGCGAAACCGGCTCAAAACATCTTATAACCGTATTAGCCAAGCATTGTAATGGAGAGTTAAAAAGACACCAAAGGGAAAAAAAAAATCATTGCTTCGAAGCCACTGGCGCTAAGTAAGCTAACTTTCAGTTCACACTACCGCAATCTACTGAGAACTCAATCAATAGCTAATACATCGACTTAGTCTTCCCATACTAACGTTACGAACTTAACAAAAGTTAAAAAAGAAGCACGTTTTAATACAGTCACCATCAGAAACCGTAAGATACTTGAAAATAGAAGCGAAGTCTTTTTTTTAACACATCTTGATAAGCCCTGCAAGCGCAAGGCCTCAAAAAATTGGGTAAACACTCAGAATTGTTCCTCTCCACGGAAATCTTTAGTAAAAGGCGAAAGATTTATACGATCTGAAGAGAAACCAGAGTATGGTTTAATATTTCGCTCACACAGCCCACGGGTAACTGTCACTCCTAGAACAGCAATGGTAGTTACTTATCCAAAAGAGCCAGTGACTTCTGTCTTTATCTCAGGCAATTCTGTGATGGCAATCTGATTTCTGGGGGGGGGAAGAAAAGTTGAAAGAAAAAGAAAAATCTAGCCATTTTTAGAAAATTAATACCCTGTGTGCAATGCATTGTGGGTATGTAAATGAAGCTTAGTCACCAGCCTCCGGTTGCCGTAAATTCCTTAGTTCGTTTTCCTGCTAGGCCTAGAGCCACCACCAGGGGGCAGGGCAGAAGCCAGATTTGCAGGGACATAGACGCCTGCCTGGTCCAGAGTCTCATTTTATTTTTTTTGTTTTCATTTTGTTTTATAATTGACACTCCAAGGTAAAATTTATCTTGAATAAAAATTAAAATTGAACTTTTTTAAGTCTTGAAAATAATTGTCTTCTTGCATTCATTCAACAAAAATATATTGAACACTGTGTCAAACCCTGTGCTGGGCTTCAGGAATGTGTGGTGAGCACAGATAACAGAATGTTCAGTGACACATGGGCCAAACATGAAAGGATTCATCAAAGTAGGGTGGTGAGGGCATTCAGGGCAGCACCATAAGCAGTATGAGCCGGGGTAGTGAAAGGGCAAGTGGCCCAGATTTTGACGGGCCTTCAATGCCAAGCAAAGAGCTTCAACTTACCATGAGGGCAATGGGGAGCAATTGAAACTCTTTAAAGGACAATAGGATCAGATTAGTGGTTTGAAGCAGCATCAGCATCACCTGGTGTTATTGGTGTTATGAGTTGAATTGTGCCTCCCCAAATTCATTTGTTGAAGTCTTTATTCCCAGTATCTCAGAATGTGACTTTATTTGGAAATAGCGTCATTCCAGGTGTAATTAGTTAAGGTGAGGCTTCCAGAACTCTGAGACAATTCATTTCTGTGATTTAAACCACCCAGTCTGTGGTGCTTTGTTATGGAACTCTAGAAAATATACCTGGGTACTTGTTAGAAATGCAAATGATCAGCCCTCATCCCAGGCCTACAGTCAAAAACCGGGGGAAGGGGGACCCAAGTGTCTGGGTTAACAATCCTCGGGTGATTCTGATGCAGGCTAAATTGAGAACCACTGAACAGCCGCGGCTGCGGCTCAGATTTGGAGATTATAACGAGCAAGAAGTTGAGAGACAATTTAGGACACGAAGCAGTAAAGCCAGAGAGAAATGATGGCCCAGACTGCCCAAGGAACGAGTGCAAGATGAGGAGAGGCAAACCACTCGGAGAGATCCCTAAAAAACAGTGGCAGGGGGCGCCTGGGTGGCTGTCGGTTTAAGCGTCCGCCTTCGGTTCAGATCAAGATCCCAGCGTCCTGGGATCGGGTCCTACACTGGGCTCCTTGCTCAGCAGTGAGTCTGTTTCTCCCTCTCCATCTACCCCTCCACTTGCTCGCTCGCCTTCTCTCTCTCTCTCTCTCAAACAAGTAAATAAAATCTAAAAACAAAAAACAGTAGCCTACAGGAGCCCCTCGGCAGGAGCACATGCAATTAACTAGGAAGGTTGGCGGAAAACCAGGAGAGTGAACCAAACCGAAACCAAGGGCAGGAAAGACGTTTCAGGAAGGGAGTGGTGAGTTGTGTCCAATGCGGGAGATGGGGCGGCCAGGTCCGTGGGCTTCAGCAGCGCCGCAGTTGCCGGGGACCTGGCCAGAGCGGTTTCCAGAGAGTGGGGCGCGGCGGCAGCCGGGCTGCGGGGAGCTGGCGGGGAGCGGAGGTCAGGAAGCGGGCGGTGCGGGCAACTCTCCTGAGAAGGCTGGCCATGAAAAATCAGGAAAACCAACAGACCGTTTCTGGAAAGGCGGGAGATCGAAGGCTAGCCCTCCGCCTCCCCCGTTTAAGGTTAGCATCTCGCCGAAGGGAAGGAGCCGGTTGGGGGACCGAGGGAAGAAGGGCCAGGAGACTGGAATTAAACGGTGCGGGGTGGGGTGGGGGGCGAGGATGGTGGTCCATCTTGGGTGCGAGGGAGGCCCCGGACTCCGACTCTGTGACTCCGGCGACAGGTGGGCGGAGGCGTGCGGGTAAACCCCACCGTGGTGACGGGCCGCGGAGCTGCCCCCCCGCCTCGGGCGGCGCTCCAGCCCTCCAGCCTCCCCTACCTCTCTGCAGCCGGCAAAGCCCCAGCCTTCCACCTTCTCAACATCTCTGTTCCCTGGAGCAGCTGAGCCGTCCCTCCGATGAAAGCCCCACTCCTACTTGACACGTCCCTCGTTGGCTTGGCTTCCCCACGCCCGAGGCCCCGGCCTTTACCTTCTCTCGCGAAACCGTGCCGCACCTTCCCCCGCTCCCCTAGCAGACGACCTCGCCACGGATTCGTCTGAGAAGGCGGAAGCCATTTCCCCTAACTACCCACCCCCCAAAAAACCCGAGCCCCCAGCAGCTGCCCCTCCTCCACTAGGGCTTGTGAGCCACCTCCAAGCCCCTGTAGCCTGCGGGCTTCCACCGGCGGCCCCCTCAGGGGCATCTACTCTCCTCTCTCCGTGGGTCGTCCCTGCAGACCCAGGAGGCTCCGTTTTCTCCCAGCTGGAAAAAAAGGGGAGGAGGGAGAGGAGAGGGAAGGAAATAGCCAGCTCACCCTCCAACCACATTCTCCTTTTGGAATAGAGTGAACACAACAAAACAACTTCACTCTGTTTTTGTTTCAGGAAAAGTTCTGACGCAAGTCTCTTCCTTAAAAATAGGGCGCCTGGGTGGCTCAGTCGTTAAGCATCTGCCTTCAGCTCGGGCCATGATCCCAGGGTCCTGGGATCGAGCCCCGCATTGGGCTCCTTGCTCCGCGGGAAGCCTGCTTGTGTTCCCTCTCTCGCTGTGTCTCTCTCCGTCAAATAAATAATATCTTTTTTTTAAAAAATTTATTTATTTATTTATTCATGAGAGACAGAGAGAGAAGCAGAGGGAGAAGCAGGCTCCCAAGGAGCAGGGAGCCCGATGCGGGACTCGATCCCAGGACCCTGAGACCATGACTTGAGCCGAAGGCAGACGCTTAACCATCTGAGCCACCCAGGCGCCCAAATAAATAATATCTTTAAAAAAAAAAAAAAACATTTTCCTGGGGGGCGGGGGGGAAGTGGATGAAATAGGTGATGGGGATTAAGGAGGGCACTTGGTGTGATGAGCACCGGGTGATGTCTGGCAGTGTTGAATCGCTGTATTGTACACCTGAAACTAACATAACAGTTAACTATAGTGGAATTAAAAATAAAACAATGCACTGAAAAGAATGTAAAAAAAATAATAATAAAATTGCGTTGTAGGAGTAAGAAAAGGGGCGCCTGGCTGGCTCAGTTGGAGGAGACGTGACTCTTGATCTTGGAGTCATGAGTTCCAGCCCCAGGTTGGGTGTAAGATTACTTAAATAAATAAACTTAATAAAAAAAAATTCCTGCAGCCACAAGAGAAGAAATGGGACTTTTATTCTAAACAAATAGCTTCTACTGAGTTTCACCTTAAGGAACCTTCACTGTGGATGCATTTATATTGACTGGTACAATTTTGACTTAATTTTCACACTAGACTTTTGTTTAAATGACTCATGTAATTAAAAAATGCTTCACAAATCTTGAAATTGATTCAAACTTCAGAGACTTCAAGATGTGTTTTTTGGTAGGTGAAATAATTTCTATAGTAAGAGTTCTTACTTTAATCCTTGTCTCTCCTTCCTCACTTCTCATTTTATTTTAAAAAAATTGTCATGAGGGGGCACCTGGGTGGCTCAGTCAGTAAGCATCTGCCTTCGGCTCAGGTCATGGTCCCAGGGTCTTGGGATCAAGCCCCGCATAGGGTTCCCCGCTCCATGGGAGGCCTGCTTCTCTCCCACTCCCCCTGCTTGTGTTCCCTCTCTCGCTGTGTCTCTCTCTGTCAAATAAATAAAATTTAAAAAAAAATTGTCATGAGGTGTGCCTGGGTGGCTCAGTCGGTTAAGCATCAGATTCCTGATTTCAGCTCGGGTCATGATCTCAAGGTTGTGAGATTGAGTCCCAAAATGGGGGACCTGCTTAAGATTCATTCTCTCTCTCAAATTAAAAAAAAAGTCATGAATTATTTCTAACTCCATAGAAAAGTACAGAGGACAAAAACACACCCAGTACTACAATTTAATAGATATGAACATATCTTCAAATGTGCTTTAGATATGCTTGTAAATGAAAACCTCTTATAGGTTTCCTTCCTCCATTTTGGAGCCTCTGCCCTTCCATCCACCCGTCAAATAAATAAGTTTTTTAAAAAACAACACTACATCTAATAACTTGTGTATATGTTTTTTTCCATATTTGTGGGTTTGTATTTTTTTTTTTTTAGGTAATCTCTACGTCCAACCTGGGCCTTGAACTCACAACCCTGAGATCAAGAGTCACATGCTGAGTTATAGCCTAAGTCCTATCATTGTAGGAGGATTCTGCAGCCACTATATCAACCAGCACAGATGTTTCTCTTTCTTCACATGATGAAGATCAGGGATCTAAACTTATCTGGAAAGCTAGAGAGGCACACTTTGTTTCCATTGGAATGGCAGGGTTTGCAGCAATCGTTGCATATGGATTATATAAATTGAAGAGCTGGGGAAATACTAAAATGTCTGCTCACCTGATCCACATGCGTGTGGCAGCCCAAGGCTTTGTGGTGGGAGCAATGACCCTTGGTACGAGCCATTCCGTGTATAAGGAATTCTGGGCAAAGCCTAAACCTTAGAAGAAGAGTAGTTGTTTTGTTGGTGGTGCTTGTTTTAGTTAGGCATCTCATATTGAGTTTGTATGTTTATGTTGAAAATAAATTGTCTGAGTGGGCCAGACAATAACATGGTAATTTAAATTTTGGCTTCCTTTTTTGCGGGCTTGATTTACCTGGTAACCAAATTACTAGTGACCAGTTAACTAGCTAGGTCATTCAGGGGAGTCAAATTAGCACAAAAGAAACACGTCACTTTTAAATGTACTTCATAGTGGTATAATATGCTTCTTCTTAAACCCTTCTGATAAAATCAGTTATAGAGAGGACAATTTGCCAATCCTGAAGTACTCCAGTTGCTTTTGAAGTTATGTAGGAATCCTGTTTAATTTAATTTATTTTCTGCCTGTTTTGCAGACTGATTGAGTACTGCAGTTTTTAGGGCTAGTTGGCTCTTAACCCTTTCAGGACAGTGCATGGAATATAAGTTTCCCCACAACTGAAAATACGTGTATTTAAACCAAACCTAAAAAGCCAATAACAGCTGCTTACAAGTAGTATTTCAGAATCATACTTGTGAACATGAGAATAACTTATTTATGGATCCCAGTTTAGCTTTTTTTGTAATTGCAGAGTTATATTTATGCTGCTGTTGTATTAGATTAATTTTTTTAAGATTTTATTTATTTAGGGGCGCCTGGGTGGCTCAGATGGTTAAGCATCTGCCTTCGGCTCAGGTCATGATCCGGGGGTCCTAGGATCGAGCCCCGCATCGGGCTCCCTGCTAGGCAGGGAGCCTGCTTCTCCCTCTGCCTCTGCCTCTCTCTCTCTCTCTCTCTCTCTCTGACTCTCATGAATAAATAAATAAAACATTTTAAAAAAAGATTTTATTTATTTATATGACAGAGAGAGAGTGAGAGAGGGAACACAAGCAGGGGGAGTGGGAGAGGGAGAAGCAGGCTTCCCGCCAAGCAGGGAGCCCGATGCGGGGCTCGATGCGGGGCTCGATCCCAGGACACTGGGATCATGACCTGAGCGGAAAGCAGACACTTAATGACTGAGCCACCCAGGTGCCCCTGCATTAGGTTAATTTTTAAATGTTATCCTGAAATAGAAATGTGTATTTTAAGTACTAATGCAAAGGTAAATGAAAAACACTTCTTTTTTTTTAAGATTTTTTTTTTAATTTATTTATTCATGAAAGACAGAGAGAGAGAGAGAGGCAGAGGGAGAAGCAGGCTCCCAAGGAGCAGGGAGCCTGACACGGGACTTGATCCCAGGATTCTGGGATCATGACCTGAGCTGAAGGCAGACGCTTAACCATCTGAGCCACCCAGGCGCCCTGAAAAACACTTCTTAAATCTATGAAGTTTATTTTCTCTGTAAGAATCGTAAATGTTGGGGCTCCTGGGTGGCTCAGTCGTTAAGTGTCTGCCTTCGGCTCGGGTCATGGTCCCAGGGTCCTGGGATCGAGCACTGCATCGGGTTCCCTGCTCAGAGGGAAGCCTGCTTCTCCCTTTCCCACTCCCCCTGCTTGTGTTCCCTCTCTCGCTGTCTCTCTCTCTCTCTGTCAAATAAATAAACAAAATCTTTAAAAAAGAAAATCGTAAATGTTAACAAATTACCAATAATTGAAGTGATTAATGATTTATCAGCCAGGTGGTTTGGTTGGACATTATACACAAACTTTGGTATACTCCAGAATGCTTTGTTAAACTTCTCAAATTTTGTCTAACCTGAATTTACATTCCATGGTGATAACATGGTAAGTGTAGTGTTAGTAAAGTAAGTGAACACACACAGAAGAGTCACATGCTCTACTGTATGAGCCAGCCAGGTGCCCCGTGAGTACGTATCCGGAGGGTAAATTCCCAGAAGTGAATTGTTGGGGCAGAGTAAATGCATATATAGTTTTGTTAGATATTGCCAAAATTTCATTTTACACAATGCAATTGTATGCATACAATTGCTTCCTCTAGCGATGTATGAGGATATATCTGTTTCTCCACAGATTTGCTAACAGGATATTGTCAAGTTTTAAAATTTCTACCCATCTAAAATGGTATCTCCATATAGTTTTAATCTGTATTTCTCTTTTTTATAAATGAAGCCGAGTATGTTTTCATGTTTAAGGTCATTTGTGGATCTATCTTGTACATGTATTTCCTATTTAAATCTTTTGTCCGTTTTTCTGTTGGGTTTTCACTCTTTCTCTTACCCCCTCAATTTTTCTTGGAAACCTGCACTACCATCTCTCAGTCATGCATCACAGAAAGGAAATGCTTCCCTTAATTTTAATATTTTAAAGAGCTTGTTATGTATTAAAGGTATTTGTCCTTTATCTGCCATGTAAATCATTAGTAATTTCTCCTAGTTTTCATTTTTGCCAACCAAAAGTGTTTTTTGTGTTTGTCAATCTTCTTTTCTTCTAGATTTCAAGTCATAGTTTAAAAAGCTTTCTTCATACATACTATTTAAAAAATTCAGTCAGGGCGCCTGGGTGGCTCAGATGGTTAAGCAACTGCCTTCGGCTCAGGTCATGATCCTGGAGTCCTGGGATCAAGTCCCACATCGGGCTCCCTGCTCAGCAGGGAGTCTGCTTCTCCCTCTGACCCTCCCCCCTCTCATGCTCTCTCTCTCTCATTCTCTCTCTCTCAAATAGATAAAATCTTTTTAAAAAATAAAATAAATTAAAAAAAATAAAAAATTCAGTCATGTTTTCTGCTACTGCTTCATGTAGTTTCTTTTTTTCACATTTAAATCACTGGGGGTTTTTTTGTTTTACTTTTTTAGGTAGTCGAGGGGTAGAGCGAGAAAGAGAGAGAGAATCTTAAGCAGGCTCCACACCCAGCATGGAGCCCCATGTGGCTCGATCTCACAACCCTGAGATCATGAGATAAAATCAAGAGCCAGACACTTAACCAACTGAGCCACCCAGGTGCCTTAAATCACTGTTTTGGCTTGAGATTTATTCTGGTGTATGCTATCAGTTATGGATCCAGTTTTATGTTGCTCCAGATGGCTGAAACTACTGGTATAAGTTAGGAGTTAATTACTCCTGGAAAGTTTGGGAGAATTTATCTGTATCCACTTTAGCTTTGTGCTTTGGAGAAGAAAGATTTTTTATTATCATTTCAATTTCTTTATTGGATAGTGGTCTATTCGAGTTTACTATTTTTTTCTTTTTTTTAAGATTTTTAAAAAATTTGTGGAGTGCCTGAGTGGCTGTCGTTAAGCGTCTGCCTTCGGCTCAGGTCATGATCCCAGAGTCCTAGGATCGAGCCCCGCATCAGGCTCCAAGCTCAGTGGGAAGCCTGCTTCTCCCTCTCCAACTACCCCTGCTTGTGTTCCCTCTCTCTATGTCTCTCTCTGTCAAATAAATAAAATCTTTAAAAATTTTTTTTTAATTTATTTGAGAGAGAGAGATCACAAGCAGAGGGGCAGGGGTAGAGGGAGAAGCAGACTCCCCGCTGAGCAGAGAGCCGGATGTAAGACTTGATCCCAGGACCGTGGGATCATGACCTGAGCCGAAGGCAGACACAACCGACTGAACCACCCAGGTGTCTTACTATTTTTTTCTTATACGTGTTTTAAAATTTTACATTTTTTTCTAGAATTTTATCGACTTTGTTTAAGTTTTTTAATTTATTGATGTAAAATTGTTTATTTTTAAATAAATATTTTTAAAAGATTTTATTTATTTAACCGAGAGAGAGCATGCACAAGCAGAGGGAGATGGAGAAGCAGGCTCTCCACTGAGCAGGGAGCCCAATGCGGGGCTCGATCCCAGCACCCTGGGATCATGACCTGAGCTGAAGGCAAATGCTTAACGACTGAGCCAGCCAGGTGCACCTAAAATCGTTTATTTAAACATTTTTTTTTTAGATCTTATTTATTTGACAGACACAGTGAGAGAGGGAACACAAGCAGGGGGAGTGGGAAAGGGAGCAACAGGCTCCCACAGAGCAGGGAGCCCGATGCGGGGTTCTAGCCCAGGACCCTGGGATCCTGACCTGACCCGAAGGCAGACGCTTAACGACAGAGCCACCCAGGCTCCCCTTAAAGTTTTTAAATGTCTATTTAGATCTTATGCCCATTTTATTTTATTTTTGAGAGATAGCATGCATGCACATGCTTGTGGGGGTGGGAGGTATGCAAAGAGAATCTTAAGCAGGCTCCATGCCCAGCAGGGAGCCTGATGTGGGGCTGGATCTCAGGACCCTGAGATTATAACCCTGAGATAATGACCTGAGCCAAAATCAAATATGGACGCTTAACCAAATGAGCCACCCAGGCACCCCAATCTTATGCCCATTTTAAAATTTATTTATTTAGTTTTTAATAATATCTACACCCAAACTCACAACCCCGATATGGAGTCACATGCTTTTCTGACCAAGCCACCAGGTGCCCAATTAAAAATATTTTTGTTTGTATTTATTTCCCTTTTATTCTATATTTTGCTCATTTACCTATTTTTCTTTTCTTTTCTTTTCTTTTAAGCAATCTTACCAGGGTTGTCTAGCTTATTGAGACTTTCAAACAACTAATTTTTTTTTTTTTTAAGTAGGCTTCACGCCCAGCCTGGGGTTGAACTCGCGACCCTCAGATCAAGAGTTGTGTGCTCTACCAACTGAGCCAGCCAAGCAGCCCTCTAAACAACTAAATTTTTTAAAATTCTTTTTTAAATCTCTTTTTCACAGATTTCTGCCTTTTTCCTCCCTCTCTTATTTTTTTGAACCTCAACTTTGTAGCTCTTTCCCAAATTATTGAACAAAGTATCAGGAATGTTTTCAGCTGCAGGTTAAAGAAAACATGAATAAAGATGGCTTAAACAAACAGGTGGGTTTTGTTTTGCTTTGTTTGGTTTTGTATTTACACAAGGAGTCTTGATGGAGGTGGTTGCTGACTTTGATTCAACTGCTCAGCCTCCAAGAACCCTGGGGCTCTTCTCTCCTATTTGGCTGTCCAGTGTGTTGGGTTTTTGATCTCATGATTATCAACCTACTTTGTGATCACAAGGCAGCTGACACAACTCCAAACAGAATATCCATGTCCACAGCAAGAAAAAAGAGGATATGTTATGAGCAAACCATAGTCGATGTCATTTCATTCCCTTCTATTAGAAAACAACATATCCCACCCAGAAGCCCCCCAGAACATTCCTGCTTACATCTCATTGGCCAGGACTGTGTCACATGGCCAGCTCTCATTGCATGGAAATCTAGGAAAGCAAGTTATTTAGTTCTTCCAGGCTCTAATGTAGACATGAGTAAGGAAGCTGGGAATAGCTGTTAGATTAGCCACCAACAGTGTGTGTGTCACAAACAACTGGCTCATTTGTTTTCAGTCTTCCTTGTTTTCTTCATCATTTCCCGATGCCTTTGGGGTGAATCCTCACCCTGATGTTGCTTATTGTTTCATTTTGGCTGTAACCATTCTGCTCTTCAGTCCATGTATGGATTTCAACTATTAAAGTTTTCTCTCTCTTTTTGTTTAAGATTTTATTTATTTATTTGACAGAGAGAGCAAGAGAGAACACAAGCAGGAATAGTGGGAGAGGGAGAAGCAGTCCTGCCGTGGAGCAGGGAGCCCGATGTGGGGCTCGATGTGGGGCTCGATCCCAGGACCCTGGGACCATGACCTGAGCCAAAGGCAGACACTTAATGACTGAGCCACCCAGGAGGCCCTCAACTATTAAAGTTTTCATAACTAGTATTTCCAACTGATTCTTCCTGTTTGTTCCTGCCTTATGTTAACAGTGTCCTCCCTTATTTGTTGAGGATATTTATTAAGTTTATTTTAAACTCAGGTTGAGTAAGTTGGCCTCATCGAATATCAGTTTCTCAGTTTGTTTTTCTTTTATTGCAAATGTGTTCCCCCTTTGAGTTCGTATTACTTTGGGGATGTCAGTGAACTTGGCAGGGAAAGGCTAAAGTCCAGACCCTAAGATATGGAGAAGGAGGTAGAGAAGTAATGTTTAAGGTCCACTGGTCTAGCTCTACCTAGCCAGGATGGAGTACTGGACGATGCTGCTGGCTTCCTGCCTTGTGCACAGCAATGAGTCATGTAACTATCCACTCAGGGCCCTAAGGAGTGGGGGTAGGGAGGGGTGGGGCAGTGGGGAGCACAACTGAAAACTCTCCCTCAGCCTCACCCTTACTCAGGCACCTGATTCTCTTCCCCTCTGGCTGCCATCACAGTCCCCACAACTGGTCCCAACCAGCCTTCTCATGGATTTCTCAGTTTTTACTTTAGTTTCTCAAATACTCGACCTCTTTTCACTCCTGTTTCTCCTCCTCCTCCTTCTTCTTTGTTGCTGTTAAGGAGAAAATTTCAAGCAAACAAAAGTGCAAGGATGTCATTTCCATCACCCAGCACCCATGATCATCACTTCAAGGCCACGATTATTTCCTACATCCCCACCCCACACTGCTGGTCTGCTGGATTATTGGATTATTTTTTTAAGATTTTTATTTATATGTCAGAGAGAGAGAGAGCACACAAGCAGGGGGAGCAGTAGGCAGAGGGAGAAGCAGGCTCCCCACTGAACAAGGAGCCCGATGTGAGACTCAATCCCAGGACCCTGGGATCATGACCTGAGCCAAAGGCAGATGCTTAACAACTGAGCCACCCAGGCACCCCTGAATTATTTTAAAACAAATCTCAGACTTTCACTTTTTGGCAGAAGAAGCTACCACTATCAATCTAGATTAGTTCACCATCTTATCTGCCCCATTTAGTAATTTCCCCCACCTTTATTATGAACAATTTCATACAGACAATAAAGTTGAAGGATTACTATAGCACCCAGCTATATACCCACCAACCTGATTCAACAGCTCTTAACATTGTGTCATCTTACTTTTAGCTTATTTGTATGTTCTTATAGGGGAAGAAAAATCTTTTTTCTTTCTATCCTTCTAGGTTCTCAACTGGGGCTCTGTAACAAAAGACAGATTAAAAAAGCAGGGGGTGAGGGGCACCTGGGTGGCTCAGTCGTTAAGCGTCTGTCTTCAGCTCAGGTCATGATCCCAGGGTTCTGGGATCAAGCTCCGCATCGGGCTCCCTGCTCAGCAGGAAGCCTGCTTCTCCCTCTCCCACTCTCCCGGCTTGTGTGCCTGCTCTTGCTATCTCTCTCTCTGTCAAATAAATAAAAAAAACTTAAAAAAAAAAAAAAGCAGGGGGTGGGGGCACCTGGCTGACTCAGTCTATACAGCATGCGACTCTCAATCTCAAGATCCTGAGTTCAAGCCCCACGCTGGGCATGGAGCCTACTTTAAAAAAAAAAAAAAAGAGTAACAAGAGAAAAGCAGACAGAAGTTCATTAACGTGTATCTCCTGTATACATGGGAGAATCTTCAGGGCTGAGTAACTCAAAGAGGTGGCTTGAACTTGGGCTTATATAGCATCTTCAACAAAGAATAAATTTGTAGAGAAATAACAGGACAAAGGAAAAAGTTTTTAGGGTCCAAGAACAGGAAACTGGGAAGATAAATATATGGGGGGAGACTAATGATTTTTGAGTAAGGTTTGTTTGCAGATTCCTCTGGTGCCATCATTGGGTGGATAAAAGTCTAGAGTCTCCTCCCCAGTAAAGGAAAATTTATATTCTGCCTTTAGGCAGAAAGGGAAAGGGTAGAGAGAACTTTTCCTGTATATGCTGCTTCATAATTGGCTTCAACTCAAAATAATTCTTATGTTAAAGAGGCACGTTTTAGGGTGACATATCCTGGTTTTCATTATTTTTTCTGAACTATTTGAAAGTTGCAAACATCAGGGGTGCCTGGGTAGCTCAGTCGTTAAGCATCGTCTGCCTTCGGCTCAGGTCATGACCCTAGGGTCCTGGGATTGAGTCCCGCATCTGCTCCCTGCTCCGTGGGAAGGCTGCTTCTCCCTTTCCCATTCCCCCTGCTTGTGTTCCTGTTCTCGCTGTATCTCTCACTGTCAAACAAACAAACAAATAAATAAATAAAATCTTAAAAAAAAAGTTGCAAACATCATGACCCTTTAGCTCTAAGTATTTCAGCATGCATCTCCCAAGAAAAGAACATTCTCTCACATAATCATATCATTATTATACTTAAGTAAATTAGAAGTAATTCCCTAAAATCTTTCATACCTATTACATATTCAAATTTCCCCAGTTACTCCCAATTTTTTTAAACCATGATCCAATCAAGATACATGATTTGTGTTTGGTTGTCGTTTGTATTATCTTTTAACCTAGAACAGTCTTTGTACTCTTATCTTGGTAGGAAATTTTTGAAGAGACCATGTTAAATATCTTGTAGTGTCCTGCATTCTAAATTTGCCTTGTTATTCCTCCTGGTGTTGTTCAGTTTGTTCCTCCATCCCCTGCATTTCCTGGAAGCAGGAAGTCAAGTCTAGGGACTAGACTGGATTTAGGTTATACATTTTTGGCATTGTTATCTCCTGGATGATGCTGTGTAGTTCATATTATATCCTATCAGGAGACACATAATGTCAGGTCACCCCATAACTGGTTGATGCTAAGTTTGATCAGTCGGTTGCAGTAGTGACTGCCACATCATCCATAGGTATGCTTTCCCTTTGTAAACTGTTAATGCAAATTATTTATGGAGCAATACTCTGGCATCCTACAAACATCATGTACTCAGTAACCTTTCACCTACCATCCATTAAATCATTTATTTCATTGGGAGTTGCAGTATAGTTCCAGAATTGTTTTTGTGTTTTTTTTTATTTGTGTCCTTTATTAAAAAAGTTTTTGTTATTTTTGTCCAATTATGTCTGTTCCTTTTTATATATTGCTTTATCTTTTCACAATGTTTTTTTTAAGATTTTATTTTTTTAAGATCTTATTTATTTTTGGGGGGCGCCTGGGTGGCTCAGTCGTTAAGTGTCTGCTTTCAGCTCAGCTCATGATCCCAGAATCCTGGGATCGGGCTCCCTGCTCAGTGGGGAGCCCGCTTCTCCCTCTCCCACTCCCCCTGCTTGTGCTCATGCTCCCTCTCTCTCAAATAAATGAATAAAATCTTTTTTAAAAATTTATTTACTTTTTGATAGAGAAAGACGCAGCGAGAGAGGGAACACAAGCAGGGGGAGTGGGAGAGGAAGAGGCAGGCTTCCCGCCGAGCAGGGAGCCTGATGCGGGGCTCGATCCCAAGACCCTGGGATCATGACCTGAGCTGAAGGCAGATGCCCAACGACTGAGCTACCCAGGTGCCCCTAAGATTTTACTTTTAAGTAATCTCAATACCCAACACTGGGCTCAAATTCACAACCCTGAGACCAAGAGTCATGTGCTCTACCAACTGAGCCAGCTGGCACCCCCACAATGATTTCTTAATTCTTTTTGATATTAAGTATACCAATTTTATTTTATTTATTTTTTAAAGATTTTATTTATTTATTTGACAGAAAGAGACACAGTGAGAGAGGGAACACAAGCAGGGGGAGTGGGAGAGGGAGAAGCAGGCTTCCCGCAGAGCAGGGAGCCCGATGCGGGGCTCGATTCCAGGACCCTCAGATTATGACCTGAGCTGAAGGCAGACGCTTAACGACCGAGCCATCCAGGCGCCCTAAGCATACCAATTTTATAGACTCTGATTGTTTTATTACCAGTTTAAGAAGCAGAGGGCTTTTTTTTTTTTTCTGTCATGGTAATGTGTCTGTAGTAATATGCTGTAGTCCCTGACATATGTATCCCTAATCTAATGGCTTTGTATTTTCTAAGGTCCTAGAAGTTTCATTATTCTCAGACCATGGGCCTCTCCAGGGTCAGCTCCCTTGCTGCTCTGACTTCTGTCTTCCTTTTTAGCACAAAAGAATTCCTGACTTTGGGAACTGAGTTTCCTGTGGCTTTTACTGGTTTTGGATCACTCCATACTAATTTTTTTTTTAAGATTTTATTTATTTATTTGAGAGAGAGACAGAGAGCCCAAGAGCAGGGGGTGGTGGGGGGGTTGCAGACTCCCCGCTGAGCACAGACCCTCACACAGGGCTGGATCCCAGGACCCTGAGATCATGACCTGAGCCAAAGCCAGACACTTAACCAACTAAGCCACCCAGGCGCCCCTCTCCATGTTAATTTCTTGACTTTCGGTTCCTACAACAGGAATTTTATTACCAATGTAGGGCCAGGAAAAATTCACTGGATGCGCCCAAGGTTGAGGAACTGGAAATAAGCCCTCCTGCAAAAACCCATGTGCCCCAAGGGTTCCACATAGGCCTTGGGAAGCAGCCAGCAAGCGTGCAACTGCCTGGACCCACAGGTATAAAAAGCAAAAAAGGTCTAAATTTACATCGGCTTCCTAACACAGGAGGTAGAGAAAATAACATAATGAACACTTGTGTATACGCATGATTCATGTAAAAAAATAAAATTTCTATTTTGTTGCAATACCCTCTCCAATCTCATTACCCTCTCTGCCAGAGGCAACTGCTCTCCCAAATCTTTAGTGTTTATCTTACCCAAGTATATCTTTATTCCTTTATTACATATGTATGTATCCCTAAACAATATCCCACTTCTACGCTCTCTAGTCTGGCTCTTACCCTCAATACTTCGCCAAGACTGTTCAAGGTCACCAATGCCTTAAATGCTAGCAAAGGATATTTCTATGTCCTCAACCCACCTGCCCTTCCCACAGCTCTCCTGATTTCCTTCCTCCTTCCTCACTCTTTCCCAGGCTTCTCCTCCCTGGTTTTCTTCACCCTTCAAGCCACTCTAATCTCATCTCCTTTGCTGCTCCTCTCTGCCCTACCTCGAAATGCTGGCCTGCTCCATGGCTCAATTATGAATGTTCTTCCAGATCTCATTCAGTTCCACGACAGTAAATACATCTACACAAAAATGACTACCAAATCTCTATCTCTGAACTTGATCTCTCCCTGAGCTCTTAGCTTGTGTATCCATTGCTCACTTGACACTTAACACTCCGAAGTCTTGAAGACATCTCATACTCAACATAACCAAAATGAAACTTACCCCCCATACACACACCTGTTTCCTTTACAACCCCACTCCCCTATTTCAGGAAATATTTCATCATCTACCTACCCAGTTGTTCTAGCCAGAAACCAGAGATCAACCATGATTACCCCTTCTCTTTCACCCACATATCCAACCCTTTGACAAGACCCATTCATATCACCTCCCAAACTTTAAGCCATTCTCTTAGCTGCGTTTCCATTATCCCTTCCCCAGGCTAGGCCAGCATAATCTCTTGCCTACTAAATGATTTCATTTCCAGTCTTCCCTCTTCAAATCAGTTGTCCACATATCAGCAAGCCTGACAGACATAAAATCAAATGTAACTCAGAACTTGTCATTTCTCTGCTTAAAATTCAATGACTTTTTAGAATCAAAGCCAAAATTATTTACTATGGGCTAGAAGATGCTACGTGTTCTCACCCCTCTCCTCTTGCTTTCCAGCCACAATGGCTTCTTTCATTTCTTCAAACAAGATCAAGTTCTTTCCTGCCTCAGGGCCTTTGCACACACAGTCCTCGGATCTTAATCTGGGATGCTCCCACCTTCCTGCCCTCCACTTTGACCTAGTCTGTTCCTTCTTGTTCTCTATACTCAGGTTAGATATCTCTTCAAAGATTTCTTCCCTAGCCACTTTATCTAAAGTAGATTCCTCCATTATTTTCTTTTTTTAAAGGTTTTTTTTGTTTTGTTTTTTAAAGATTTTTATTTATTTATTGAGAGAGAGAGAATGGTAGAGAGAGAGCATGAGAGGGAAGAAGGTCAGAGGGAGAAGCAGACTCCCTGCTGAGCAAGGAGCCCGATGTGGGACTCGATCCTGGGACTCCAGGATCATGACCTGAGCCGAAGGCAGTTGCTTAATCAACTGAGCCACTCAGGCACCCCCTCCATTATTTTCTATCTCAGATCTCAGTTTCCCTCAAAGCACTTACCACAATTTGTAATTTACTTGTTGCTTTTTTATGTTCCCTGCTCACATTAGAAATGTTAGGTCAAGGAGGGCAAGAGCTATATCTTGTTCACTATTATTATCTTCAGCACCCAGCACCATGCCTAGCACGTGGAAGACAATAAATGTACAGGTAATGTGTCTCCCTGGCACTTTAAACATAGTTCCTCATTTAAATTTCGCAGTAACTCCGCGAGGGAGAAAGCGTGCTCCTCATTGTGCAAAGAAGGAAACCGCGAGTCCAGTTTCTAAACTACCCAAGGTCAATGAGCTAGTAACTTAAGAAGTCGGGATGTCTGAAGGACCCCACAGTCTCAAACACCATACCGGAGTTTCTCAGTTTTGAGGAACCCTGTAGCGCAGCGAACTTTCCGCGTAACGTCGGGAAAAGGAAACTTCCACCGCGCGACTGCCAAGCTCCCGGTAGGCCCAGCGCGCGGGGGTGTGGCCAGGCGGGTGGGCGGTCCTAGGCGCCGGAAAACCGACCCGAGACTACATATCCCAATAGGCTGTGGAGGGCGCCGCAGGCTGGCGGAAGCGAGGTAGGTGGCAGCGTGATGACGTTATGAAAGACGCTGGCGCGCGGGATTTAAACTGCGGCGGTTTGCGCGGCGTTAGGACTTGATAGGGTTAGCGGAGCTGTGGTTTTTTTTGCAATTCGTGTTTCTCTTCCCGGCGACTTCCCATGGACTCGTCGCTTCAGGCCCGCCTGTTTCCCGGTCTCACCATCAAGATCCAACGCAGTAATGGTGAGGGGCGGGGTCGCGAGGTCAAGGGGACCCGTGGGCTGTGAGACGGCTGAAATTACTGCTCCCCACCCCCCCCAAACAGCAGGGTCGAGACACTGTTGGGGATTCCCCCGCCTCCACCTGGACTGCATGTCTGCACCGGCCGTCGGTCTTTTCTACCCAGGTCCAGGGGCCTCCACTGGCGGTGGGTCCCCTGCCTGTCCTCGGAAGTGGGCGGGGCTCTTCCAAGTCAGTGGATCTCCTAGGGAAGTTAGGGTTGCTAGATTCACTTCGCCTCCAGAGTTCTCCCCTGAAACTGCCTTGCTTTTGTAGGGACCTCGGCTTCCTGGCCCCTTTACTCTCCTCTAAATATTCCGCACTTGCAATATGTCAGGCACTGGGATTCAGGGTTAATCAGGCAGAAAAGATCCTTGCTCTACAGGAGCGTGCGAATCTGTTCTCTTTTTTTGGTTAAGCAGCTACCGCATCTCTGGCAGGTCTAATACCCTGTCATTAGGAGAATGGTCAGACATAATGTCAGGAGTGAGGTAGGGAAACCCGAGGGCACTAGAGCCTCAGTGCGTGTTGAGGAACAGTACCGAAGGACTAGAGTGACTCCTCTGCCCAGACATACCTTCAGCTCACTGTAAGCTCTCTTTTGATTGGGGGGTGAATCCTTATCCCCTGCAGCTCAGTTTTTGTTTTTTGTTTTTTTAGATTTTATTTATTTATTTGATAGAGAGAGACACAGCGAGAGAGGGAACACAAGCAGGGGGAGTGGGAGAGGGAGAAGCAGGCTTCCCACTGAGCAGGGAGCCTGATGCGGGGCTCGATCCCAGGAACCTGGGATTGTCACCTGAGCCGAGGGCGGATGCTTAATGACTGAGCCACCCAAGCGCCCTTGCAGCTCAGTTTTAAGACCAGTTCCCTGCCTACCTCATGGTGGGATATTCTAAGGGTGAGGTGCCAGGAGGTTTATTTGTCTTCTAGTGTTAAAAAGAAAGAAAAAGGCAGCTGTTGCTTCCTTCAAGTCAACTCCACATTAGAGTCTCTGTGGGATTCTAAAAGTGAAAAAGGTGGGTAAACTGGACTTTTCATACCATAGGCATAATCCACAGTGCCAATGTAAGGACTGTGAACTTGGAGAAATCCTGTGTTTCAGTGGAATGGATAGAAGGAGACGCCACAAAGGGCAAAGAGGTAAGTTCTGTGAGAATGCCTCTACCACATTTAACACCTTCCTCCCTAAGAGATCTGTGTGAAGGGGTGCCCGGCTGGCTCAGTCGGTAGAACAAGCAACTTGATCTCAGAGTCCTGAGTTCTAGCCCCATGTTGGGCAGAGAGATTACTTAAAAAAACAAACAAACAAACAAAAAGATCTGTGTGGAAATGGAACTTGTGAGAGCCTTGTTTCTGATGCTGCCTTGTCCTCCCTAATCTTAAACATGGTCCTCTTTGGATGCTTTAGGATTTTATTTAGTCAGGCCTGGTCTAAATTGAAGCAATCAACAGTTTCTGGTGTGTTTGTAGAAGACAACCTGCACAGAATCCTAAAACCTTGCTTATGTACCCTAGCTTCTGAGTGCAAACTACCTATGACATCAGTTTGGGGAGCAAAACTGATAACCCAGTTGAGGAGACAAAAGTATTTCTGAAACACCAAAGAACCAAAGGCAACTTATGATAAATGGCACAGATGAATACTGCTAGAGCAGCTCAGAGGTGGTAACTCACTGAGGATGAGCTTGACTGGTGGGGGTGGGATGGGAAGTCTTAGCAGAAACAGTGAGATGGCCCTTCTCGGGGCAAGTGAAGAAGCTTGCTCCAGGCAGTGGAAGGCTCAGGATGCTGGACAGTTGAAAAGGGGACAGAGGGTCTTCATTTCTGGCACTAACATGTTTAAGGTTTTATTCTATAGGCGCTGGGGAGCCTTGGAAAGATTTTGAGAAGAGAAGAGGTGTGACTAAAGCATTTATGTTTTAGAGGCATTGTGGTGTGGTAAAAATTTCACCGGGCTAGAAGTATAAAAACCTGGATTCTAGTCTGGCTCTGCCACTATTTTGTATTTTGAGGCACGTTTTCAACTTTCTTAGAAATTCAGCCTCCTCACCAAAAGGTGAGGATGATAATATCTACCTCATGAGGTTGTTGTGAGAATTTATTCAACAGATACTTTTGTACTGGTTTCAAAATGCCAGATGGCATCCTAAGGTGAATAAGACAGACCTGGAACTCCTTTCCTGGAGCATAATGCAATAACACAGGAAAAGGACTTGCCTAGCATAGTGCCTTCTGGTAGGTATGCAGATATTTAGGTGGTATATTTGAGAAATAAAAGGATTGAATACTTTACACTATCTGCCCTTGAGTCAAGAGGTTCCTAAAATTCTTTTTAACCAGCTATTAGTAGTTCCTTGTGGTTTTGTTTGTTAGCTTGTTTTTGTTGTTTAGAAATATAGCTCTTGTAGGGTCTCACTCCAGCTCAATACTGCCTTTGGAAAAAGGTCTGAACGTCTTAGTGAGGCATTCAAAGCCTTTTCAGGATCTGACCCCAGTCAACCTTTTTTTTGGTGCTATACACTCTTCTTCCAAAGTATGCTGGGCCAGGGGCAGATGGGTCCGGCCCCCACTCTGTGACCATGCCTAGTGCCTTGCTGCCTTCACACTGTCGCTCTTACTCCTCCTCCTGGGATGTTCACCCTGAATCATCCGTGTGAGAGTTACTTAATGTCAGAACTAGGGTTAGATCATTGGTCTCCTATGTTGTTTGTTTTCTGTGGTTTAAGTGTCAGAAACAGGAGTGTGTAGGAAGGGTCTGTAGCTGTCCAAGAAACGGGGACAAAAGTGTGGTTCCCGAAGTACTTGCCAGGTTTTGCATTTGGTGATACTATTCTTGTCCTGTTCTGCCTTGGTTTCTAGCCCTCTGTGCTTACAGCTTCGCCATTAGAATATGAGCTAACAGAAGGCAAGGGCAATATATGTCTTCATTCATCTTTGAATACTTTCCCCCCTACTGCCTTAATCGTACTTAATAAATGTTTGAATAAGCTAGTTAATAAATATAGGTTGCATATGTAGGAGGTAAAGCTTTCACCCTGGAGTACATGCTTCAGCTTGGAAACATTTTGAGATGCAGATAACCAAGTTGGTACTGTATTGTGAACTGCTGTGAACTGTGCTCATGAAGTTTGAGTTGTTCCTAGAGGGTTGCAGGACTCTGGTGATGTAAACCTAGAATTGTGACCTCATTAAGGCATAAGCAGGGAAGTAGGGAAGGCATGAACAGGAAGCCATGACTGGGGAAGAAGTTTCTGGGCCCAGTAGAAAATGTAGGTAGACTTAGGGTTATGTAGCAGCTCTCAGGAACTTGTCCCCGCCCATAAGATCCGGAAGGGCCGTCCATTTTGACTATCTCCAGGACAGTTAGAACTCGTTTCCTCCTCCGTGTCAGCCATCAAGAGGTGCTCAGGGGACTGTGCCCAGCAGGACACCCTGCCCAGCAGAACAGTAGGGGAGCCAAGTGGCCTAGATCTACTGTGGACTACCTGTTTGCCTGTCTGTCTGCCCTCCTCTTTACCTCGTTCTCATCACTGACATCTACCATTGGCTTGGCAATCAGGAACCAATATCCATCTAGATGGTAAACCATGACTAAGGACCATTTGTTCATAGTTATTAGTACTTGGTGGAACTTAAAGTTGGTAAATTCTGAATCTGGGGGTAGCCTTGGTTGCAGAGATGCAATTGGATTGAAGAAGCTATGTTGTTCCACTAAAACTTTTTACTTGCTCTTTGCAGATTGATTTTGATGATGTGGCCGCAATAAACCCAGAACTTTTACAACTTCTTCCCTTACACCCAAAGGACAATCTGCCCCTACAAGAGAATGTAACGGTCCAGGTAGGTCCTTGTCATCTGGCCGAACCAGTGCCCCAGATGATCTGCTTGGCTTGTTGGCTTTTGCTGATTTTCTGGGACTTCCTAGGACTTCAGCATAACACATGGACCTAAGATAGGTCCTTGAATATTGTTAGGAACCATTTATTGTGACGGTTTGTTCTCTTTTTCAGAAACAAAAACGCAGATCAGTCAACTCCAAAATTCCTGCTCCGAAGGAAGGTAAATGGATTTCTCTTGGCTTGTCATTATGGGGTTTGTGCCTGGGATAATGTTCCTGGGGCACAGGAAGTTGTGACATAAACTCATTGCTCCACTTTAGCAGGTGGCTCTGTGTGGGTTGAGTCCTGTGCTGTCTTCCAAGCATCTTAGTGAGGAAGAATCCAACCTACAGGGAGGTAGAAATAGGGAGATTTTAGTCAAAGAGTACAAAGTTTTATGGGAAACTTCACTTATGGGAAATAAGTTCTGGAGATCTCATGTATAACATCTGGTCTGTGATTATCAGCACTGTATTGTATACTTAAAATTTTACTATGAGGATAGTACATACATACATTAACAACAAAATAAAAATAAACAAAATACAAAACAAAGGGAGCAGAAACAGAACTTAGGAAGTGATGGGTAAGTTTATGGCATTGATTATTATAATGATAGTTTCATGGGTGTTTACTTTATCTCCAGACACAGCGAGTTGAATAAATACCTACAGCTTTTTGTACTTGAATCGTACCTCAAAAAAGTGCTTAAAAAAAAAAAAAAGAATCCAGCCCTTAGGCCAACCTCCCGAGGACCTGATGTATTTGGGAAATTTGCCAGTTGGCCTAGAAGCCTTTCCCATAGAATCCAGAGGAATAAGCAGCCACTCATGGGCTTGTTTTCTTTCCTCAAGGGAACAGTGTGCCTTGGAGTGAGGTGGTGAGCGGGCCCAGAGAAAAACTAGGTCTGGGCTATTTGGAAGTATAGTCAATGGTGCTGTGGAGATCGGGGGTGGGGTGGGATGGGAAGAATAATAGCATTGCCTTGAAGTCTAGGAGAAGGTTGGGCTTTCTCCACGGAAGTAGTCCTTGTACACCAACTCTGACTACAGTGGTCTGTAGCTATAGGGGGTGGGGTGGCTGTAGGTGCAAACTGCCCAAGAAATCCAACTTATGACTCAGAGCCAGCTATCCCTCAAAGCCTGTGTGGCCTGTCCCAACCAGGGGTGATCACTGCCCTGACATGGTCCAATGACCACAGGGGCCCAGAAACCACTTGCCTGGACCTTCAGGTTGGGGGGATCCCAGGTGGAAGGCGGTGCAATTGCAAGTTGGGCTGGGCCTGAGTGGTGGGGTTGCTGGCCCTCTTGCTAGCTATACTGTAAGGACCTGCAAGAGAAATTGGAATGGTCTTACTGCATATGCCTGTCCTCAGAGGACATTGCCCCAGCCCCTGTCAATGAAAAACAAATCCTAATACAGGTACGTGCTATTCAGCAGTAGAAATGAAACACAAGATGACAAATCTTTTAGGAAATAGGAAAATGATGATAATCTGTGCTGTTAATGAAAGACATGGATTGGGGCGCCTGGGTGGCTCAGTCGTTAAGCATCTGCCCTCGTCTCAGGTCATGATCCCGGGGTTCTGGGATCGAGCCCCGCATCAGGCTCCCTGCTCCGCGGGAAGCCTGCTTCTCCCTCTCCCACTCCCCCTGCTTGTGTTCCTTCTCTCGCTGTGTCTCTCTGTCAAATAAATAAATAAAATCTTTAAAAAAAAAAAAAAAGACATGGATTATACAGAGCCATCAGATCAGCGTAGACTTAGGAGACTCAGAAATTCAGTACAAGTTGGTGTCTGCCTATGTTACACTGGGTGTTCTATTTCCAAGTTTCTGACTTATTTCGTAGGTGATGAATTGTTTGTCTCTTATGGAGGGTAACTATATAAATGGGTAGAAGTTAACAAGAATTCAAATACAACTCAGTTGTTACTCTCACTTAAGCATTCTTCTAAGATTCCAGCATATCAATGTAGCTGACCCTGATGATGTAGTGATCTGATGATGTGGCCTGGGCCTGGCTCTGTAAAGCATCCTGGAGCAGTGGAAAAAGCCCAGCGTTTGGAATCTTGACAGTCTTGGGTTCACATCCTGGTTCCAACACTTACTAACTGAATGACAATGGGCAGGTCACTTAATTTCTCTGAGCCTCCGTGCCCCTCTTCCATCATATGGGAATACTGATATTTACCTTACAGTGTTGTTTTGAAATATGGGAAGATTGTACAGTGGTAGGTGTCACGGCAGTTAAGGTTTAATAATGCTTTTTCTCAGAGATTAGGTCTGCCTCTTCAGAAAGGATTTCAGATTAGCTGTAAGGTCCCTCCATTTACTTGAGACAGATGCTCTTGTGGGAGATGTCCTTGCTCTTGGGAGCTCTCAGATGGGCAGAACGAACAGATTAGTTTTGGAGTCACTAGTACTTGGCCTTTCTAATTTTTCCTTTTCCTCGGGTAGAAGGAACGGGAAGTTGGTGGGCTCCTTTCCTGCTGGTCTGGACCCATCTCACCCTATACAGAATCTTGGAGGGTTGCCCCCTAGTGGCCCCCACTGGCCCTCCTGATCTCGCTGCACTGAATGGCCACTGCCCTTGGTTCTCCAGGTCTCCGCGGCCGCTCCACTCGAATGTCTACTGTCTCAGAGGTTCGCATCACCACTCAGGAGAATGATATGGAGGTAGAGCTACCAGTGTCTACAAATTCCCGCAAGCAGTTTTCAGTTCCCAGTGAGTAATGAATCTGTTTTCCCTGTTTGAGGTTCTGGAACAGCTCCTCACACATTGCCCTGTCCTTGTTCTAGAATATCCTGAGATTCCTACATTCCCCTGGCTTCAGTTCTGTTCTGGCACCAACCCCCCCGCTCCCTTATTTGGAAATCATTTCATTTTACTCTTAATTGTATTGAAACATAATATATATACAGAAAAGCAAATGTATCATTGAGTGTATAGTTCACAAACTGAACACACTCACGTAACTAACACCCAGATCAAAAAGAGCATTACTAGCAACCCAACAGTCCCCCTCAAGCTCCCGACAGTTCCTAAGCCCCTAAGGGTACCTATAATCTTGACTTCTGATAGCATAAATTAACTCTGGACTTTGCATAAATGGAGTTTTAAAATATTTTTAAGGGCACCTGTGTGGCTCAGTTGTTTAAGCATCTGCCTTCGGCTCAGGTCATGATCCCAGCATCCTGGAACTGAGCCCCATGTCGGGCTCCCTGCTCAGTGGGGAGTCTGCTTCTCCCTCTCCCACTGCCCCTATTCATGCTGTCTCTCAAATAAATAAAAATCTTTTTAAAAAAACCAAAATATTTTAGTTGCTAACTTTTATTAGATAAAGCAGGTGCAGATTTTGTAAGATATACAATCATTACGTCTTACATGTCAAATTCAGCTCTAATAAAATGAAGGTAAACGAAAGGGTCACAACCAGGTATGGGAAGTAATGAGTTATCATGGGATGTACTTTTCTGGGATGGCAGTATGTTTAGTTGTGGTTCAGGTTCCTGGTTTTGTTTTTTGTTTTTTTAAGATTTTATTTATTTATCAGAGAGAAAGAGAGACAGGTAGTGGAAGAAGCAGGCTCCCTGCTGAACAAGGAGCCTGATGCGGGGCTTGGTCCCAGGACCCTCGGATCATGACCTGAGCCAAAGGCAGACACTTAACTGACTGAGCCACCCAGGTGTTCTACTCAGTTTCCTGTTATTCCTGGCTTTTCTGTCCGTTCCTGTTAGCCATCCAGGCTCCAAGGCTTTGGAGAAGTCAGAAAAGCCTGGCTTTTCTTCCAAATGAGTAGAAAGCCCTGGCCTGAGAACCCAGGCTTGGGTCCAGCCTAAAGTCTTCAGGCCTTTAGAGGCTTTTCCTTCGTCGTGAAGTCCATACTGATCTATTTACATACCCTTTCAGATATATCTATATACAGATATATATAGATACATATATTTTTTAATTTAAAGATTTTACTTTTTAAAGATTTATTTATTTAGGGCGCCTGGGTGGCTCAGTTGGTTAAGCGACTGCCTTTGGCTCAGGTCATGATCCTGGAGTCCCGGGATTGAGTCCCACATCGGGCTCCCTGCTCGGCAGGGAGTCTGCTTCTCCCTCTGACCCTCTTCCCTCTCGTGCTATCTCTCATCTCTCTCTCTCAAATAAATAAATAAAATCTTTAAAAAAAAATTTATTAGAGACAGAGAAAAAGAGAAAGCAGGGGGGTGGGGGAAGAAGGAGAGGGAGAGAGAGAATCTCAAGCAAACTCCCCCGAAGTGGGGCTCAGTCTCACCACCCTGAGACCACAACCTGAGCCGAAATCAAGAGTTGGACACTCAACCGACTGAGCCACCCAGGTGCCCCTTAAAGATTTTATTTTTAAGTAATCTCTACACCCAACATGGGGCTCAGACTTACAACCCTGAGGTCAAGAGTTGTACTGTCTACCGACTGAGTCAGCCAAGCGCCCCACCCTCCCAAGAATTTTGATCCCAGGAGCCAGCCCTCGCAGAGAGACTGACTGGGCTCAGGGTGTGGGCTGAGGTGAAGGGAAAAGCCCAAGGTCTGCTCACACTGTGGGAGCCTGAGCCCTTGCTGAGCCGGCAGTTGGTTGCACCCGTCCTGGTGCATGACCTGCTAGGGCTCAGAGGAGCACAGCTCTGGTATGCCTGCCTGCTTCGCCAGTGACTCTTGTTCCCCCACAGCTGGCCCCCCTCGGCCCTCCTGTTCGGCAGTGGCTGAAATACCATTGACGATGGTCAGCGAGGAGGTGGAAGAGCAAGTCCATTCCATCCGAGGCAGCTCTTCTGCAAACCCTGTGAACTCAGGTAGATGCGCCGAGCTGTCTGCTCTCCTGCTCCTGGTGCAGGATAGGTTGTTCCATCTGTCCCAAACCTGGCCTGCTTTGGCACCTGAATTCAAACCATGTTTGTCACAATGGGGCATGTTTTCCTGTGTCTTTGGCATCAGTCTTTCACAAGACGTGACCCTGTCCCCACTAGCTGACAGGAGCCCTCAGATGTAGTTGAGTTGCTGTCACAGCTCAAGTCTTGGCCAACACCTGAAGGATAAACCAGAATGACCATCAAGATCAGTCAGGGATGGTATCCCCTCTTCTGATTGTTGAGAAAATGCCACAGAGGCATGGAGAGAGCTTGGGTTAGGCCTAGAGTGCTTGTGCAAGTCTTTACTTTGCGGATTTGGCCCTCCCAACAGTCACATCTGTTGCTGCTGTAAGGATCCTTGCATATGCTCCTTGCATATGGTCATTTAAAAACAAGGGCCTAGGAAAGGCCCAGGACTCAGTACAGCAGCTGAAGAGTAGGCCGGCTGGCCTAGACAGATAATAGTGGGCTTCCTTTCCCCTGCTCCCCACAGTTCGGAGGAAATCCTGTATTGTGAAGGAAATGGAAAAAATGAAGAACAAGAGAGAAGAGAAGAGGGCCCAGAACTCCGAAATGAGAATAAAGCGAGCACAGGTACTTTTCTTAGGTCAAGGGTTTTGAGACAGATGTCCTTAACTGCAACCTCACCAGCAACAGAGATACATTTGGGCCCCAGCATTTCTGAGACTCCAGTTCTGATATCGAGGACATTTAACTGGTTTCTCATTAGGACTCAGAGAAGATATAAGTCAGATAGTTTCTGAGGCCTTCGGGTGAGGAATATTTCGTGCTGACCAATATGTGTGGTGGCAACGGAGCTACTAGGCAGAGTTGCTTGCTTCCCTGCCCCCCCCCACCCGCCCCCCGTCCCCACAGTTGTGTTGGTGGGGGCGGGGGAAGTGCTGCAGTGGAGTTCCAGTTTGGAGCACTTCCTCTCAATTGGGTTCGTTGCTCTCAGGAATCTCAACCTGCTGGTCTCCTAAAAGGGGACAGTGGCTCTGGCCCTAGTTCCTAGAGTGGTTTGGTGCATGCCTAGGCACCCCCCTCTGCCAGTCTCCGTCTTCAGGGCTTTGTTTGTGAGTTCTCAGCCTAGAGCCAGGGTGGGAGGAAGTAAGACTAGGGGGGCTTTGTCAACTGAAGGGCTGTATGCATGTAAAGAGCTGTTGCTGCTTAGCACTGAGCTCTGAGAGCACTTACATGTCGGCATGTCAGCCGTCCGTCCTTTTTCGCCCTTGTCCCAAACAGGAGTATGACAGCAGCTTTCCAAACTGGGAATTTGCCCGGATGATTAAAGAATTTCGGGCTACTTTGGAATGTCATCCGCTTACTGTGACTGATCCTGTAAGTAAGCCCAAAGGGCTTCTACCTCTCCTTCCTGAGTAAGTGTACAATTGAGAGACAAATTTCCCCTTTAGGAGAGTGAGACCCTACAGGAATCTCCACTCACCCTTGAGGTATTTTCAGTACCCTTTGGTGGGCTAGAGCAAGTAAGGCTGCATGGGAGAGTCTGATCTCCAAAACTCCCACCCTCCTCACTTGCATAGGTTGGCTAGATCCTTACTAATAATCACGGAAGTAGCACTGAAACCTGTAGGCAGCAGAGTGAGGAAACTGGGAAGGAAATTCAGAGCTGTCTGCTGTGCTCTAGAGCACAGCAGAGGCAGGGGTCCTAGTGTCAGGTCCTGGCCCCAGAGTGGGCCAGACACGGGACTGGAAAAGGAGGGGTTCTTTCAATATTGCTCTGACCTTTCACTGGTTGGTTGTCTTCTCTCATCCTCTTGAAGATCGAAGAGCACAGGATATGTGTCTGTGTGAGGAAACGCCCGCTGAATAAACAAGGTAAGCCCTGATCAGTCAGAAGGAGGCTCTGGACTGACATCCTCCGTGTCCAGGAATCATCCCCTGAAATACTCTCCTTCTGCAGAATTGGCCAAGAAAGAAATTGATGTGATTTCCGTTCCCAGCAAGTGTCTCCTCTTGGTCCACGAGCCCAAGTTAAAAGTGGACTTAACAAAGTATCTGGAGAACCAAGCCTTTTGCTTTGACTTTGCATTTGATGAAACAGTTTCAAATGAAGTTGTGTACAGGTTAGTCTCTTGCCTCTTTTTTTCCCCTTCCCCCAGCCTTCCTCTTTTCCATGCGGGACATTGTGATAGCACTACTCACAGCCACACTGAACTCTGAGGCCCTTCCTGGTCTCGTATTTTCTTTGGATCAGCTGTCACAGAGCTGGCTCTGGCTCTGACTCCGACTCCAGCTCCCAGGCACCAGGAGGGCCCAGCTTGGGCCTGTTATATCCCATTTTGCATCTTTAGCAGCCCATCCTTGAATGGCTCATAAGTGAGGTATTACCCATTGCACTCTGCTGAGGCCGGGCTGGGTTGGGGTTCTTCCAGTATCTTATGCAGCCACTCACCCACTAAGCTTAGCAGACTCTGCACACACTAGGATTGCTCTAATACAGCACCCACAAGCCTCATGTGGTTTTTCGTTCTTGTTCTGTTTTTTTAGATTTTTATTTTTAAGTAATCTCTACACCCAAGGTGGGGATCGAACTCACAACCCGCAAGATCAAGAGTCACATGCGCCATTGACTGAGCCAGCCAGGCACTCCATCATATAGCTATTTAAATAAAAAATAAAATTAAGAATTCAGTTGGTTTTTTTTTTTTTTTTTTTTGGCTTAAACTCATGACCCTGAGATCAAGAGTTGCATGCTCTACCAACTGAGCCAGCCAGGCATCCTAGAATTCATTTTTTTAGTCATATTAGCCACATTTTAAATGCTTAATAGCCATATGTGGCTGTGACTGCTATTACAGTAGAGAGCACTTCTATTATCACAGAAAGTTCTTTTATTTTTTTTTAAGGTTTGTGTATTTATTTTAGGGAGAGAGAGAGTGAGCACGCAAATGTGAGAAGGGAGAGAATCTTTCAAGCAGACTCCCCACTGAGCGCAGAGCCCAACGTGGGGCTCGATCTCCTGACCCTGAGATCATGATCTGAGCTGAAACCAACAGTCAGATGCTTAACCGACTGAGCCACCCAGGTGCTCCATCACAGAAAGTTCTATTATCAGGACTGCTCCAGACCAGAGGATGACAGACTGCAGCCCATGGACCAAATTTGGCTCACAATCCCTTTTTATAAAAAGGGCTCTCAAACCAAGAATGAATGGTTTCTATGTTTTTAAAGGATTTTTTTTTTTTAATGTGACAGCTGGGTGCCTGGCTAGCTCAGTTGGTGGAGCATGCAACTCTTGATCTCAGGGTTGTGAGTTTATAAGCCCCCATTGGGTATAGAGATTACTTAAAAATAAAACCTTAAAAAATAAGTGACAGAGACCTATGTGGCCCACAAAGCCTAAAATATTTTAAGGTCCTACTTTAGAGGGTTTCCTCTGATGTTTGTAGTGTTTCTTATGCTGGCGGTCAGCTACTAAGCTCAGAGTTTCACCTTGGGTCTCCAGGGTCAGAGGGAGGGCTGGTGGCTCAATTAGAGTGAAGGCCACCTGCTTACTCTTGGCAGGTCAGTCTAGCCCTCCCCAGTTGGCTGGAAGAATTTCAAACTTATTAGTGGGGCTGGGGCCCGGTAGGACCACTTTGCAGGAGAGGAGTGCTAGTGCTTGGAAGGAGGAATTGAAGACCCCGGGAGTTCTGCAGTGAAAGAGCCAACAGGACCACATTCTAGGAAGCACATTTTAGGGAGAGAGAAATACTCTCTCCTATCCTTTCTCCTAGGTTCACAGCAAGGCCACTGGTCCAGACCATCTTTGAAGGGGGAAAAGCAACCTGTTTTGCATACGGCCAGACGGGAAGTGGCAAGACACATGTGAGTATTCAGGCCCGGCAGGGAGCAGGCCTGCCCGTGGTGTCTCACCGGGTCCCTGAAAAGGAAGCCGGTAAGCTTCTTGCAGAGAGTGCCGTTGGCACAGACGCTCCATCAGCAGATACTCTTGTGCCACATGCCTCTGCCGGCGCAGCATCTCAGCTTTGGTGCAGCGATGAAGCCAGTAGTGCTCTGGCCTAGGCCCAGGGCCCTGTACCACAGTCTTCCACCTCTTCCCTTGCAGACCATGGGCGGAGACCTCTCTGGGAAAGCCCAGAATGCATCCAAAGGGATCTATGCCATGGCCTGTAAGTATGTGTTCCCCCGCAATGGGGTTGGGCACAGAAAGCCAGGCTGCTTACTTAATTCAGGCTCTCTCCATAGCCCGAGATGTCTTCCTCCTGAAGAATCAGCCCCGCTACCGGAACCTGGGCCTGGAAGTCTATGTGACATTCTTCGAGATCTATAATGGAAAGGTAGCTAGCTGGCAAGGAGCCCCTATTTGTACTGTTGGGGCCCCTGAACTTTCTAAATCCTTGAGGTTGGCTAGAAATTGTAGAAACCAAACAACCTGTGGGCCTTCAGGCCTTTGATGGGCTGCTCTGCCCGGACATGTGTGGGAGATTTCATCTGATCATGAGATGGGGCCCAAGCTCAGCAAGTAGGGCAGCAATACTCATCAGGGCACCTCTCACATGGGCGGCTTGCCTTGTGTGTGCCCTGCCCTCCCTTGACCCACCTCCTTTATAACCTTTCTACTCTTCCCCTGATCGTGTACGTTCATTCTCTGTTCATCTTCTCTTTCACTCTCTCCTCCACCCCTCATACCCTGTACCCTCTCTCTCTACACTCTGTGCTTTTGCAGAGTTGCCTTCCCCAGAGCAGGATCTCGAGGATAATAATAATACAGCTAATGTGGATTATTGATACGGTATCGTGTGCTAAAGCACACGTCTCAACTTATTCAATCACTACAGTAACCTCTGAGGCAGAATTACCATCATTATTCTGCAGATGAGGAATAAGCCTGGAGCCGTTAGGTACGGGTCTAGGCTCCCATAGCTGGCAAAGTAACAAAGTCAGAGCACACTGAGGCAGCCTGACTCAGCTTTCAGGGGTCCTGCCCTGCCCCCGGCTTAGCTTCTCTCTGCCTTCCCTGCTGCCAGCCTTATCTAAGCTGGGACAGGCCCTGAAGGATGGGGTGTTGGGTGGGGTGCCCGGCCCCTGATGGCCTTAGCCTTGTTCCCCTGCCTGGCACAGCTGTTCGACCTGCTCAACAAGAAAGCCAAGCTGCGTGTGCTAGAGGACGGCAAGCAGCAGGTGCAGGTGGTGGGACTGCAGGAGCACCTGGTTAGCTGTGCCGACGATGTCATCAAGATGATCGACATAGGCAGTGCCTGCAGGTCAGAGTTCTGGTGATGGGAAGGGGCCCCCAATCCCTGGTTCAGGTGACAGACCCTCGCTCTAAGCCCACTGCTGTTTCCACAGAGTGCCGCTCTCCGCAGCTTGGTGAGGGCTGTGAGGGCCGCTGCCTTAAGGACTCTCAATAGCGCAGATGGCCCCAGGCCGGAGGCTCATCAGGAGCGAGTCAAAGTGTCTTAAATCTAACCAAAGTAGACTTTTTTTTTAAAGATTTTATTTATTTATTTGACAGAGAGTACAAGCAGGGGGAGTGCCAGAGGGAGAGGGAGAAGCAGGCTCTCTGCTGAGCAGGGAGCCCGATGTGGGACTCGATCCCAGGACCCTGGGATCATGACCTGAGCCTGAGCTGAAGGCAGATGGTTAACCGACTGAGCCACTCAGGCGCTTCCCCTCCCCCCCAAGGCAGACTTTATTTCTAGGCTCTTACCCCAAAGCATACTTCCTGACTTCTCTAGGTTTTTCTTTGCTCTTCTCTCCCTCTGTGGTAGGAGACAGGATCTCTGGGTATGTTCTAGGCTGGAAGTGATGGGGTCCTAGCTCCTCTATAGAGTTAGGGAAGTGCTCTGCCACCAGGCATGGTGCAGTGGGGTGCTGGGTGGCTTATGGAGGCCCAGAGAATGGGCTGCCCTCCTCAGGGCCCTCTAGCTTTGACAAGTGGTTCATGACAACCCTTCCTTCTCCCCCTGGGCCCTGCAACACAGGCCACTCCTTCCCCATGTGCTGTTGGGCCGTCGGGTCTCGCTAAGGTCCTAGCACAGAATCCAGTACTTTCACTGCCAGGAAAACTTGCTAGGTCCGGAGCTGGAGGGAGAGCTGCTGCCCACGGAGGACAAAACAGAGGTCCGGGACAAGAAGATACAGGACTGTTCCGAGTCCTGACTCATGCCCCTTGTACCAGAGAACTTAGTGCTGTGAAGTGGGGTGCTTGAACTCTGGGGAGCCACAGTGCCTGGTAACCTCAGAGGCTCATAGCCTTTCTTTGCTCTCCTTTGACACAGGACCTCTGGGCAGACATTTGCCAACTCCAACTCTTCCCGCTCCCATGCCTGCTTCCAGATTCTTCTTCGAGCCAAAGGGAGAGTGCATGGCAAGTTCTCTTTGGTGGATCTGGCAGGGAATGAGAGAGGTGCGGACACTTCCAGTGCTGACCGGCAGACCCGCATGGAAGGTGCAGAAATCAACAAGAGCCTCCTGGCTCTGAAGGTAGCAGGGCCTTGACAGAGGTGGTTGGCCTGGAGGGCTCCTGGTGGAGGGACGGAGGGAGTGGGCGGCCCAGAAGGAAGGAAGGGACCACAGTGGCTACTGCTCCCCCACAGGAGTGCATCAGGGCCCTGGGACAGAACAAGGCTCACACCCCATTTCGAGAGAGCAAGCTGACACAGGTGCTGAGGGACTCCTTTATCGGGGAGAACTCAAGGACCTGCATGGTGAGTAGGGTCACTTTGGAGGTGGTATAGAAAGACCCTGAGTCCTGTCTGTGGGCAGGCTTGGTGCCCCTGGCCATCTGGGTTTCCAGGCTTGATCTTGACTGGGCATCCCCTGCTGCCTTTTATTTATTCACTTACTTATTTTAAAGATTTATTTAATTATTTGAGAGAGAGAGCACGTGCATGCACAAGCAAGGGTAGGGGCAGAGGGAGAGGGAGAGAGAGAATCCTCGAGAAGACCCCTTGCCAAGTGCAGAGCCCAGCATGGGGCTCAATCCCAGGACCCTGAGACCATGACATAAGCCCAAATTAAGAGTCGGATGCTCAACTGACCGTACCACCCATTCGCCCCCCTCACCCCCAACCTGGCCTTTTAGTGCTAAGTACCTATTCCAAGAGGGAAGGAAAGGATATGCTCGCTTTACTGTATGTCTGGGCAGCTCTTGGTTTGGGGATGGTCCATGCTCCCTTACCTGGTGAAATGGGGCCCCAGAAATCAGAAGGAGGGCTATCGGAAAGCAGGAGAGGGAAATTCTCATCTCCTCTGTGGCTTCCTTCAGGTTTGTTGGCTCCCAGCTTTGCAGATAGGAAAGGGCTATGGCCTTAAATGATTTTTGTCCCCTTATTTTATCTACGAGCCCTGCTAGCTAGGGTCTGCCCTTCTTCCCCTCCAAGGAATCTCCTCTCCCCAGCCTACGAGGGAAGGTGGGAATTTCTGACTAAGCTCTAAACCATCATTCCTGAGCCTAGCTGAATAGAAGTTTCCAGCAGGAGCCACTGCTCCTTAAGATGTGACCTTGGTGAGAGGGTCAATAAAGTGATAAAGCAACAGAGGGGATAACCAGTTGCACCAGGAACCAATTTTCAAGGTGCATTAATTTTCGGTGCCCATGGGGCAAGTTGCCTGGCACAGAGTGGGTGCTTAATTATTAGCTTCCTGCTTCAATACTGTGTGGGTGTCAGCAGCTCAAATAGATAGTTCCTGACAGTCTCCAGCAGTAGGAGGTCTGGTGCACTTACCCTGTGATCTTCAACCCTTAACTGCCTCTTTCCCCCTTTTGCAGATTGCCATGATCTCACCAGGCATAAGCTCCTGTGAATATACTTTAAACACACTAAGATACGCAGACAGGTACTGGTACCCATGGCCAGTGGGATGGGGAGAGGGGTGTAGGAGGGAGGAAAGGAAGAGGGAGGAAGCTCTGGAGTCTCAGTGCCTACTGTATATGCTTCTGTGACTCAGTGAATCTGAGACTTGGGAGTTCAGACATGATGCTAGATGGTCTGTCCCAGTCCCCTTCAGGCCTTGGTTGAGAGCCAGCATGGGTCCTCCAGGCCAAAGTCAAAGCTGCTTCTCCCCTTGAGCCTCATGGTCTGAGTGGTGCTGCAGTCTTGTGAGTGCCAAGGAGGCTCCTGTGGACTCTGAGACCTTCTTGTTTCCTCAGGGTCAAGGAGCTGAGCCCCCACAGTGGGTCCAGTGGGGAGCAGCCAACTCAGATGGAAACAGAAGAGATGGAAGCCAGTTCTCATGGGTCCCTGATCACAGGCAATGTAAGGTGTGGGGTGGGGCCAGGCAGAACGGAAATGTGGCCTGCTGAGACTGGAACTAGACCATACTGTTGTACCTCTCCTTTTGGCCCCTTCAGTTCTCCAAGGAAGAGGAGGAACTATCTTCCCAGATGTCCAGTTTTAATGAAGCCATGTCTCAGATCAGGGAGTTGGAGGAAAGGGCCGTGGAGGAGCTCAAGGAGATTATACAGGTGAGGAGCTGGCCCTGGCTAGGGAGGGATTGGGTATCCATACTAGCAGAACCCCTCGGTGGTGCCTAGCACCATTCTTTGAACGTGACCTGGGCTTTGCTCCCACAAGTCTTCAGATGGGTATGGCAAGAGGCAGGCCTCTACCTAGCATTCCATCATTCTCTACCTATTCATCTAGCTGTTCTAGAACAACTAATTAACAAACCCCCTTCTCCAGCCTGGCCCACACAGCCTTTCTCCTCCATCTTCCTAGCCAGAGCTAGTGTCTCTCCTCTATGCTCCTGACTGAGGTTTTGGAGAGTGATTTATATGCAGAGACCTTGGCTTGTTTATTCAGTGAGTGTTTGGTGAGTACTTTCTGTATGTCAACCGCTGTGCTGAAACCAACAAGAGGTATGGATAGTATGCCCTAAAATAAGACTAGATCAATCCTGACTCTTCTGTTTATAAGCTGATTTCCTTATGAAAGTCATTTATCATCACTAGGCCTCCGTTTCTTCATCTCTAAAATGGGCAAGATGGGTGGTTGTGTCTGAGGATTAAGTGATATGCTTTTAAAGCAGTGCATAGCACGCAGTTAGTGTGTGGTAGGTGTTGGATGCTGATGCTGCTGTGACTCCTGCTGTGGGAGAGCAGGGGGAGGGGAGGCCCGAGAGTGCATTCTGCCAGGGAGGCGCTCAGGGTGCAGCACAGAAAGGAGCTTGGGCCACTCTGAACTGAGGAGGGGACGTGAAGTGTAAGTGCTTAAGCCTGTCCTCCCTCCCTGGAATGCTCAGGGGTACAAATGTGTGAAAGGCCATGGTACTTTCAGGAAGAATGAGAGATTCACTCTGACCAAAGCAAAAAGAGTAAGCAGATGATGGAGTTAAGGCCGTGGCCAGGTCAGCTAGAGGGCCCATGGTTCACTCCCAAGGCCTGGACTTGGTCACAAGGGCAGTGGATGCCTTTGAAGGAAGTAAAGCGGAGTATGGTCGGATCAGATGGCATGGTCTTATCAGAGCTTTAGGTGCAATGTGGAGCCTGGTTTGGGAATGTGGGAGAGCATGAGTAGAGGCACTTTGGAGTTAAGAGCAGTTAGGAGATTATTGTTAAGAGTTCAAGAGAGGTGTTGGTGCCTTGATGGAGTGTGGCCATGGCCACCATGGGACTGGAGTGAGGACATGAGACTCAGATGCCATTTAAGGGGCAAAATTGGTAGGATCCGGGGACAAGCAGCAGGGTAAAAGAATAAAGTTGCTTCTCCCATTTCTGGCGTGGTCTCAAGACAGATTGTGATGTTCATTTGACCCGGGGAGAGGGACAAGTTGGAGGCAGGAAAGAGGATGGATTCAGTTGAAGATTTCTGCGTGAGGTTAGGAGGCAAGAGTGTGGGCTGTGGCCGAAGGAATGGGCAGCTCGTGCACGTCATCCGCATTGCAGGTGGTAGGGGTGCAGGAAGGGTTTGCTAAGTTGGTTTGACAATTTTTGAACTGACAAGCTTCCCCCGTGTCACCGCAGCAAGGGCCAGGCTGGCTGGAGCTCTCTGAGATGACTGAGCAGCCAGACTATGACCTGGAGACCTTTGTGAACAAGGCAGAGTCTGCCTTGGTCCAGCAAGCCAAGCACTTCTCAGCCCTGCGAGGTGGGTATGGCTGAAGGATGGGGCCTCTGCCCTGAGGGAAAGGGGCCTCTGAGACCCCCGCTGACCCACAGTGCCCCCCGCTTCCTTCCAGATGTCATCAAGGCCTTGCGCCTGGCCATGCAGCTGGAAGAGCAGGCCAGCAAACAAATAAGCAACAAGAAACGGCCCCAGTGACGACTGCAAATAAAAGATCTGTTTGGTTTCACACCCAGCCTCTTCCACTCTCCATCCCTCCCCAGCAAACTTTGGGCACCGGGTGGGTCTAGTCAGGGTCTGAGCTGGGACAGGCTTTGGTAAATGCCAAGTATGGAGGCCTGGGGCAGCTGGGGAGGTGGTCAGAGTGACATGGGACACTACTTTCCTTTTCCTCAGTTGTAGCGCTCAAGGGAGCAAGAATGGGAAGAAAGAAGATGGGAAGGGTGTTGCCTTCTCTCCAGGAGGGGAAGACTCTCTGGTATAGAGTTTTCCCTTGGGCGGCCTTCTGCCTATGTGGACTGGCTACTGGTGGGGTGGTCCGTGGGGTTATCCTGGCTCTGGGGAGAGGGAAGGAGGCTTTAGTCCATCTCTCTGCTGGCTCTGGCCTGCCTTCCATGCCCTTGGTTCAGGCACTATGTCTTGTACTTTAAAAAAAGTCTCTGGGATCTCTTCCTTGCTGGTTTTTGAGGCTCAAGAGGTCCCTGCTGTTTTCTGTTTTACGTGTTTATACATTGTGTCTAACAATAAAGAAAGGGAAAAATCAATCTGTTGAGTGGTGTGTGGGAAGGACTAAGGACAGACACTTCCGCCACTCTCCGTAGTGCTGATTCTGTACTCTCCCTGAGGAGGCCAGATCCACACCAGCAGTTTCAGTGATGTGGTAAAGCTTCAGCCCCTGCCTTGTTCAGTGCTTCCCTGGTCCCAGGTCCTCTTCCTGGGACCAGGAGCTAGAAGCAGAAAAGAGATGGTGCTCTGTCAGTTACGGTCTGCTCAAGGCAACACTGACAAGAAGGCATTTGGCTTGCTAGATGGGAAGGGATCTGATGAGCAACACCAGTTTGGTCTGGAAAAATTAGAAGTTTGCCAAGTGGACTGAGAAACCAAGGATAGAGCATGGACAATTTGGGAACTGGAGGGTTCCAGATTCCTTGTCATAGAACATGAATTATCCAAATAGTAATATGCCACTAAAACATTTTTAGTCTTAAGTGCCACACAACCAAATATGTGTTCTAGAAAAGCCTCAGGAAGGTGGGTGGGGAGCACGAGGCACATGGGCTACTGTAGAAACTCTAGAGTAAAGAGCTCGAACAGACCAGGTTCTGGCTCTCCCAGACTCAGTTACTTCATTTGTAAAACAGGCACATTCTCTACCTCATTGCATGAGTTAAAGGTGCCAGTCAATAACCAATTGTAGGACCTAGCTTCAGAAATTTAGCTGAACCAAGTTCACAGAGACAGCACTAGCTCTGAGGCCTTCAAAGCTTCCAGATACCTAACTTTCTCCCTCATCTGTGAAATGGGGTCACCAAAACCCACCTCACAGAACCGGAAAGATTAAATGAAGACCTTACCAGACGGCCCATCTTCTTACCTGGAATACCATAAGTGTTCCTAATGGGGGTGCATCCTTACAAGTCATCCCCTGCTCCGAACCCTTTATTTATTTATTTTTAAACACTTATTTATTTATCTATTTTTAAAGACTATTTACTTATTAGAGAGTACAAGCAGGGGGAGAGGGAGAAGCAGGCCTCCCGCGGAGCAGGGAGCCCCATGCAGGACTCAATCCCAGAAATCCGGGATCATGACCTGAGCTGAAGGCAGCCACCCAATGGACTGAGCCACCCAGGTGCCCCTGCTCCGAACCCTTTAATAGTATCCCTTCACACAAAGGATAAATTCTGAGCGCCCTACTGTGGCCTGGTCAGCTCCTTCCTCTGTTAGTCCAGTTGGAATGCAGTTTGGCCAGAACAGTTCGAGGTTAAAAGCCCAGTTTCTGAAGCCACACAGCCTGGCTCTGACTGCAGAAACTTATGTGGGTTTCACATCTTTGTGCTGTCTGTGACATGGGGTAATACTGGTATAGAAGTGTTAGGAAAATTGAGTTGATATACACACAGTAAGTACAATGTCCCATATTTAACAAATGCTATGTAAGTGCTAGTTAGCTATTTTAAGCACATAAGGACAAATACTGTATCCACAATGTCTAGAACATATGGTGAGCATACAATATATATTTTTGAGTGAATAAACTATCTCCTACCACTCACTGTTCTCCAACTACACTGACATTTATTTCTTGAATATGCAAGACCTTTTTTTTAAAAAAAAAAAAAAGCTTTATTGAGATATAATTCACATACTTTTTTTTTTTAAAGATTTTATTTATTTGACAGCTACACAGTGAGAGAGGGAGCACAAGCAGGGGGAGTGGGAGGGAGAAACAGGCTTCCCGCCAAGCAGGGAGCCCGATGCGGGACACGATCCCAGGACCCTGGGATCATGACCTAAGCCTAAGGCAGGCGCTTAACAACTGAGCCACCCAGGTGCCCTGAGATATAATTCACATTCTTTAAAATTCACATATAGTGGCACCTGGGTGGCTCAGTTAAGTGTCTGCCTTCGTTCAGGTCATGATCTTGGGGTCCTAGGATCGAGCCCTGTATCAGGTTCCCTGCTCGGCGGGGAGTCTGCTTCTTCTCCCTCTCCCTCTGCCCCTCCCTTGCTCATGCTCTGTCTTTCTCTCTCAAATAAAATCTTAATTTTTTTTAAAGGTTTTATTTGAGAGAGAGAGCACGAGCAAGGGGAGGGCCAGAGGGAGAGTGAGAAGCAGACTCCCTGCTGAGCAAGGAGCCAGATGCGGGGCTTGATCCTAGGACCCCGGGATCATGACTTGAGCCAAAGGCAGACGCTTAATGACTGAGCCACCAGGCATCCCTAAATAAATAAAATCTTTTTTTTTTTATATTTATTTATTTGACAGAGAGACACAGCGAAAGAGGGAACACAGGCAGGGGGAGTGGGAGAGGGAGAAGCAGGCTTCCCACAGAGCAGGGAGCCTGATGCAGGGCTTGATCCCGGGACCCTGGGATCATGACCTGAGCAAAGGCAGATGCTTAACGACTGAGCCACTTAGGCGCCCCAATAAAATCTTTTTTTTTTTAAGATTTTATTTATTTATTTGAGAGAGAGAGAGAGCACATGAGCTGGGGGAGGGTCAGAGGGAGAAGCGGGCTCCCTGATGCGGGACTCGATCCCGGAACTCCAGGATCATGACCTGAGCCAAAGGCAGTTGCTTAACCAACTGAGCCACCCAGGCACCCGCCCCAATAAAATCTTTAAAAAAATAAAATTTACATGCTATAAATTCAGTGGTTTTGGTATACTCATTTAATTGGGCAACCGTCACCACTAATTCCAGAACATTTTCACCCAAAAAGAAACGCAATACCTGTTAGCAGTCACCCCCCAATCAACTCTTCCCCCAGCCCCAGGAAACCACTAATCTACTTTCTCTATGGACTTGTTATTCTGGACATTTCATATAAATGGAATCATACAATATGTGGTCTTACTGTCTGGCTTCTTTCACTTAGTGTTTTGTTTTTTTTTTTTTTTAAAGTACGCTTGGCACCCAACATGGAGTCCAATGCAGGGCTTGAACTCATGACCCTGAGATCAAGACCTGAGCCCAAACCAAGAGTTGGACACTCAACCAACTGAGCCACCCAGGTGCCCCCAAAATGGATGAATCTAAAAAACACACTAGGGCGCCTGGGTGGCTCAGATGGTTAAGCGTCTGCCTTCGGCTCAGGTCATGATCCCAGGGTCCTGGGATCGAGTCCCGCATCGGGCTCCCTGCTCAGCGGGGAGCCTGCTTCTCCCTCTGCTTCTCTCTCTCTCTCTCTCCGTCTCTCATGAATAAATAAATAAAATCTTTAAAAAAAATAAAAAATAAAAAAATAAAAAACACACTAAGTGAAGGGTTTTAGCTCTTATATTTGACCCAATTTTAGTTAATTTTTGTGGATGGTGTGAGGTGTCTGAATTCACTTTTTGGCTTGTGGCTATCAGTATTTTCCAGCACCATTTTTAAAAAGACTGTTGTTTTCCCATTGAATTGACTTGGCACCTTTGTTGAAATCCATTGACCAGGGGCGCCTGGGTGGCTCAGTTGGTTAAGTGTCTGCCTTCAGCTCAAGTCACGATCCCTGGGATCAAGCCCAGCGTCAGGGCTCCCTGCTCAGCAGGGAGCCTGCTCTCCCTCTTGGGCTCTCTCCCTCTCTCTGTCAAATAAACAAATAAATAATCTTAAAAAAAACAACAACAGTGCGCCTGGGTGGCTCAGTTGGTTGAGCGACTGTCTTCGGCTCAGGTCATAATCCTGGAGTCCCGGGATCGAGTCCCAGATCGGGCTCCCTGCTCAACGGGGAGTCTGCTTCTCCCTCTGACCCTCTTCCCTCTTATGCCCTCTGTCTCTCATTCTCTCTCTCTCAAATAAATAAAAAAAAAATCTTTAAAAAAAAAATACCAGCCTGTTCACAGATGATCCAAGAACATTCAAATAATAAAATATAAACATGTTAAAGATTGATCTTCAAACATTGTGCCAGTGATGCCTCCCTTGTTTATGATCTCCCTGACAAAATCACATCCACACCTCAGTGGCCACCAAGCCATTCAGCTGAGCTTCCTTAACTGTGAACTGTTTGAAACTACCCATCTGAGCAGTCTTGACTTTTTTTCAAGCTCTGAATAGCTATAGGGATCTCAGCAGGAGTTGGAAGAACCAGCTCAACCTTGGCATAGTGCCAAAATGCAGCCAATCTGCCCATCAGCCCACTAAGGCTTTGAGTAAGTTATAGCAGTTTCCACTAGCACCAGGGCCTTCTCTGCAAGGTTATGGAAAACTGGGCCATGGTTCCAGGATAGAAACTTGATTTCTGGACTTTAAATGCTATTCCATTTGTCTGTATATCTGTCCTTGTGCCAATACTACACTGTTTGATCACGGTAGTTTGTATTAAGTTTTGAACTCAGGAAGTGTAAGTTCTCCAACTGTGTTCTTTTTCAATATTGTGTTGGCTATTCAGGGCTTCTTGCAATTCCATGTGAATTTGAGGATCGGCTTTTCTGTTTCTGCAAAAAAGGCTAATGGGATTGCACGGACTCTGTAGATTGCTTTGGGTAATATTACCATCTTAACATTAAGTACATGTCCTTAGGATGTTTTGTACATGTACAAGGATCCATATACACAGGATGTCTTCCCATTTATTTAGGTCTTTAGTTTCTTCCTTTAAAAAAACGAAAAGATTTTATTTATTTGACACAGAGTGAGACAGCACAAGCAGGGGGAGCGGCAGGCAGAGGGAAAGGGAGAAGCAGGCTTCCTGAGGAACTGGGAGCCAGATGAGGGGCTCGATCCCAGGACCCTGGGATCATGACCTGAGCCGAAGGGAGGCGCTTAACCAACAGAGCCACCCAGGCGCCCCCTTTATAATTTCTTTTCACAAGGTTTTATAGTTTTTGGTGTACAAGTCTTTCACCTCCTTGGTTAAATTTATTTCCTAGGTTGGTTGGTTGGTTGGTTGGTTTGGATGCTATTGCAAAATGATTTGTTTTTTTAAGTTCCTTTTCAGATTGTTCATTGCTGGTGTATAGAAATAATCCATTTTTGTGTGTTGATGTTATACCTTGCAACTTTGCTGAATGTTTATTAACTGTAATATTCTTATATGTGGATCCTTTGGGACTTATATAGGGTCATGTCATCTGTGAATATAGTTTGACTTCTTCCTTTCCAAATGGGATGTCTTTTATTTCTTGCCAAATTGCCCGGATAGAACATCCAAGACAATTTTGAATAGAAGTGGCGAGAGTGGACATCCTTGCCTTGTTCCTGATCATTAAATATGATTTTAGCTATGGGTTTTTGTAGATGATCTTTATCAGCTGGAGGAAGTTCAATTCTGTTTCTAGTTTAAGTGTTTTTATCATGAAAAATCATTGGGTTTTGTCAAATGCTTTTTCTGTGTTTTGAAGTGACCATACGTCTTTTTCTCTCATTCCATTAAAAAGGTAAATTATATTGATTTTTCAGATGTTTAACCAACCTTGCACACCTGGGATAAATCCCATATGCTCATGGTGTATAACCTTCAGTTCCTGCTTATGAAGCTTCAAACTGAGCTATATCTTACGAATAAAAGGCAACATTAGGGTCTTTTCGGGTCTTCCTGGGTATGTATTCAGCCCTGCATATGCATGTGGCCTTTAAATTCCCAGGAATATGTGGGAGTTTTTCCAAATCCCCATATCCCCCTGCTTTTCCTTTTCAGTTTTTTATTGTTTTCTGGTTTTCTGGTCAGCCTCTTGTTAGCCCCAACTGGTAATGTCACCTCAGCAGCTCTGTTGCCCACCCCCCTTTTTTTTTTTGACAAACACCCTAGGGATTGGGCTGTTCAGAGTGAGCTTTGAGTGGGGTCAAATAAAGACAAGCCCTAAGAATGGAGCTTTTTGGCAAGTTGCCAGACAGGTCACATGGTGATGATTCTTTAGGGATGGGGCTTTGGGGGACCTCCAGACCCATCTTCCCCTTCCAATTGCTATTAGGCTGTTTTTCACAGCTACCATAGTTGAAAGGCTACTGGTTTTCAAAACCTCCATGGAGCTGGGGGAAGGGAATGGGATTAGGGCAAATTAAAAAGCAACAAAGATCACTGTTCCCAGATTCAGCTGCTATTCTTGAATAGTGCTCCTTGGATTGTTGCAAGCCTTAGTTAATTTCAGAGTTCTGGAAAAGTTGATTTTGACAATTTTAGTCAGCGTTCTCGTTGCTTTTATGGAGTGGTTTTCTGAAGGTCCTTACTCCATCATTCCAGAAGTGCTTACCCTTCTTAGGGCTTTTTACACTTGACATTCTTTCTGCATGGAATCATCTGCTCTTCAAAAGGTTCTTTTTGGGGGGTGCCTGGCTGGCTTAGTCAGTAAAGCATGTGACTCTTGATATCGGGATCATGAGTTCAAGTCCCACACTGGGTGTCGAGCCTACTTAAAATAAAATTAAAACCATACAGGAGTGCCTAGGTGGCTCAGTCAGTTAAGAATCTGCCTTTGGCTCTGGTCACGATCCCAGGGTCCTGGGATGGATCCCCTCATCTGGCTCCCTGCTCAGCAGGGAGTCTGCTTCTCCCTCTCCCTCTGCCCCTCCCCCTGCTCCTGTTCTCTTTCTCTCAAATAAATAAATAAAATCTTTTTAAAAAATTAAAGCTATATGAAGTTTCTTTTTTTCTTTCAGGTCTGTTTACCCCAGATCTGTCACCCTAGAGAAGTCATCTCACACCATCCTATCTCATTTGCCCCTTTGCCCCATGACAGCACATTATTTCTTTCATATCGTTTATTACAATCTATTTATAGTGTCTTCTCCAGTAAAGTTTATGCTTCAGACAAGCCTTTCATTGTAAAGATTTTCCAGGGCCTAATACCAATTGTTCTTAATTTCTAGTGTTATTAGTCTGCAGAGCTAAGTGACTTTATCCAGGTATCAGGGACAAGAGGTTGGATAGATCCCAGGTTTAAGGACTTACTGTGTGAGGAGGTGGTGAAAGGTTAACGTTGAGGGAGATAAAGATGCTCATGTGTAGGCACCCAAAATAGGACAGGAGTAGCATTAAAGTTACAGCGAGTCGGGATCTAAAATCTTCTAGACACAAGTTGGTGAGAAGCAGAATTTATAGGTAAGTACAGTAAAAGAGTAATGAGTGTTATGGTTTTATAGCATAAGATTCAAAGTCTGTGGTTTTTAGGATAGAGTAAGGATGGTCTGAAATTGGCCAACACCTGTCTCCCATCCAGAGAAGAGGAATGCAGTTGTCCTCCACTTGAGAAGGCTGGCAAGGAGGAAAACTCCTCAGAGAACCAGATTTCTGTTAGAGGCTATGGAAAAGGAAACATTATGAAGGCAAAGGAAATATTTCCAGAAGAGGTTGAAAATACAGAGGATTTTTCTGATGAATGACAGGACATAGTGAGATTTTAGGAAATGGAGAATGGTGGGAGATCAGTTTTTAAAAGATATTATAATAACCTATGTCAGGATTAGAATGTGGGTGACAGATTTAATTTGGGAAATGATTTTTTTAAGGTGACTAATGAAAATAGGGACAAAGGCATAGTACAATTAATGCCAATGGTCTCAAAGCAAATGGAATCGTGGCCAGGCTAAGGTGTTGGAGGGGAGCAGGAGAAAAGATCTCTCCAGGATGACAGGGAATCAGAGAGCTCCTATTTGACTTCTGCTAAAGCCAAAGTAGAGACTTGGAGGGCATGGTGTGGGACACGGAGAACTGTCTTCGTCTGACTTTAAGAGCTACAGAGATGCCTCTAAAATACTGCCCCCAAGAGATGCAGATGCATTTACAATTAGTCCACTACCCGAGAACATTAAGAAAACAACATGCTCATGTGATGCAAACTGGCTGACAGGATGGAGCACTAGGTTAGATGGCTAGGGGAGCCAGACTGTGGTGGGTGGGGGTGGGAAATAGCAGTCCCATTCTCTTCCAAGCTTCACACTCATCTTTCCAACTACTTGCAATACAAAGAATAGCCACCTATATGTCTCACAGGCAAGTCAAACTCATCCTAAGGTTGAACTTTCTAGAAACCTGCCTCTCCTGTGTTCTTTTAATTGGTGTCATCCCACCATTCATATGGTTTCTCAGGTCACTTTTCTCTCATCCCCCTAATCCAGTCTATCTAATTCTGTCACCTACCAAGTGCCCCCGGAAACCATCTCCTTTTTATGTCCCATGCAATTACCTTTTCATTTTTTTTGTGCCAAAGAGCTGGAGATGGAGAGATGATTAAAATCCCTGCACTGGGACCACATCGGGCTCCTTGCTCAGCAGGGAGCCTACTTCTCCCTCTGCCTGCTTGTGTGCTCTCTCTCTCTCGTTCTGACAAATAAATAAAATCTTAAAAAAAAAAAAAATCCCTGCACTGTACTCAAAGAATTCACAGTCTACTGGGAAAACCCATTGAATAAAAATGTGGTAAGCAAAACAATAATTTGTTCAAATATTTGAGTGCCATTCAAGTATTTATTGAGTGCTTACTAAATGCCAGGCATTATTCTAGGTTTGGAAACACAGTAGAAAGCAACAGTTACTACTCTCATGTTTATTATATTTTAGTGGGGAAGGCACATAATGAGTATATAAAAACAATGTTAGTATTAAGAGAGTAGAGAAAGGTAAGTGTTGCTACTTTACAGTTTTGTTTATTTTTTATTTTTTTAAGATTTTATTTATTTGACAGAGAGACACAGCGAAAAAGGGAACACAAGCAGGGGGAGTGGGAGAGGGAGAAGTTTTGTTTATTTTTAAGTAAACTCTACCTCCTATGTGGGGCTTGAACTCACAACCTGGAGACCAAGAGTCACGTGCTCTACAGACTGAGCCTGCCAGGCACCCCAACTGTTGCCACTTTAGAAAGCAGGCTTAGAAAAGGCCTCCCAATGTGTGTATGTATGTAGAGGTGAGATTTTGAGCAGGAACTTGAAGTGAGAGCAGGAGCCATGCTAAGACTTGGAGAACAGCATTTTCTCTCAAAGTTCAAGGGCCTGAAGCAAGAACAGCAAGGTTAGAGTGCCTGGAGTTGAGGGAGGGAGATAGTAGGAGAGAAGTCAAATTGATAAAGCAGAAGAGATAAGCAGAGGTCTGATATTTCTGGGCCCTGGCAAGCAATTTAGACTTTATCCTGAATGTGGTAGGAAGCCAGGGGGAGGTTGAAGATACAGAAGGATAATGTTGAGAGACTCCCTTCAAAGGGATGAGGTAGGATTTGGAGCAGACTGTAAAAGGACTTATCCATTAGGCAGTTTACTCCTTTTAATACTGTCCTATGATCTGCTTCCCTCCAGCCACCAGCCTCATTGTCTCCTCCCCTTTATTTTTTTCCTTAAAGATTTTAAGTCATCTCTATACCCAATGTCGGGCTTGAATTTACAACCCCAAGATCAAGAGCTGCATGTTTTACTGACTGGGCCGGCCAGGCGCCCCTATTTTATTATTTTTTAAAAAGTTTATTTAAGTAATCTCTGCACTCAACGTGGGGCTCGAACTCAGGATCCCCAAAATCAAGAGCCACAGTCTCCTTCAACTGAGTCAACCAGGCACCCTTCTCTCCTTCCCTTTAAAGTCATACTTCTTGAGAGAATTGCTTACATATACCGTATCTTTTTTGAAAAAATAACTTCTCATTCCCGGGGCGCCTGCGTGGCTCAGTTGGTTAAGTTGGTTAAGTGTCTGCCTTCAGCTCAGGTCATGATCTCAGGGTCCTGGGATGGAGGCCCAGCATCCAGCTCCACTCTCAGCGGGGAGTCCGCTTCTCCCTTTCCCTCTGCCCCTCCCCCCTACTCGTGCCCTAACAGGTAAATGAAATCTTAAAAAAAAAAACCAACTTGGGGCATCTGGGTGGCTCAGTCTTTGGCGTCTGCCTTCAGTTCAGGTCATGATCCCGGGGTCCTGGGATCGAGCCCCACATCGGGTTCCCTGCTCAGCTGGAAGCCTGCTTCTCCCTCTCCCACTCCCCCTGCTTGTGTTCCCCCTCTCACTGTGTCTCTGTCAAATAAAATCTTTAAAAAAATAAGAAATAGGGGCGCCTGAGTGGCTCAGTCGTTAAGCGCCTGCCTTAGGCTCAGGTCATGATCCCAGGGTCCTGGGATCGAGCCCCGCATCGGGCTCCCTGCTCAGCGGGAAGCCTGCTTCTCCCTCTCCTACTCCCCCTGCTTGTGTTCCCTCTTTCGCTGTGTCTCTCTCTGTCAAATAAAATCTTTAGAAAAAAATAAAACTTCCCATTCCATTTTTTTAAGATTTTATTTATTTTACAGAGAGAGAGACAGCGCGAGAGAGGGAACACAAGAAGGGGGAGCTGCAGGCAGAGGGAGAAGCAGGCTTCCTGCTGAGCAGGGAGCCCGAAGCAGGGCTCGATCCCAGGACCCTGGGATCATGACCTGAGCCGAAGGCAGACGCTTAACGACTGAGCCACCCGGGCGCCCCTTTCCCATTCCATTTTAAATTTTGCTCACTCCCCTGCACAGAAACTGCTCTTGCCAATATTACCAAAGATTTTCTAGTTACTAAATCCAAGAATCACTTTTTAGTCCTCATTTCAACTAGCCTTCACAGTAGCATTAGACCATGACATCATTCTGTGATGGCTGTCTTCCTGTTATTCAATTGCTCCTCCGTTCCTCTGCCAGTTTTTCTCTACCTGGCCTTAAATGCTCACATTCCTCAAGCGTTGGACCTAGAATATCTTCCTGTATTTCTTTGTTAGGGGTTGGCACACCACTGTATGCTGACTGGGCCCATGCGCCAAGAATGGTTATGTTTTTAAATGTTTGGGAAAAATCAAAAGCATAATATTTCATGAGAGGTGAATCCCAGTACCCCAAGCTTTATTGGAACACTGCCATATATTCCTTAACTATTGTCTAGGGCTGCTCTCACACTACAAGAGCAAGTTGAGTAGTTGTGACAGACTATATCCCACAAAGCCTGAAACAGTTACTTAGTACACTTTACAAGGAAAATGTGCTTTATGCTCTGTCCCTAGGTTCCGTTCATTCTGGTGACTTTAATTACCGTTTGTATACGGACGATTCCCAAAGTAACATCTTCTGTCCAAGATCATCTGTAAGGATGAACAGATATGAACATCCAGCCGCCTGTCATTCCAAACGATCAAATGAGGAATTAGGAATCCTTGACACACCTCCCTTTTCCTAACCCCCACGTCCAATCATCAAACCCTTCAAAACAAAACCCAAGTCCACCACTCGTCTCCATCCCTACTGTCTTCCACCCTTTCCCAACGCAGCCGCGCCCAGCCTCTAAAGCGAGGCTTTTCAAAACGTAAAGAAAGCAGGCGACTCCCCGCTCGGGTGTGCCCTAAAGCCCTCAACCTCTAGCACTGCCATTCCCACCGCCCTCTCCCGGGATTCCGAGCGCGGACGGCCCTCTCGCGGCCGGAGGCTCGGAGAAACATAAGTTACGTCGCGCTCCGACTCCAGGCTCCTCTCCGCGGCGCCCGGAAAACACGTAAAGGGGCGGGACAGCGTTTTACAAACCGGACCGTGAGGCTTTGCGTTTTCTTTTTCGCAGCCAGCGCCGAGAGAGATGGGTGAGTGTCGCTCTGCGTTGGGACCGGGGAGGGGGAATGAGCTTGATCCAGTGCCATCCTGCCTCGCAGCCAAGTCAGGAGTGCCGGCGCCCCGACCGATGGCACGGAGCAGCCACGAGGAGGGTGGTGCTCGGGTTCTGGCCGCCGAGGCTCGCTCCGGTGGCTGCAGGGGCTGGGTGCTGCGGGCGCCGCCAACATGGCTGCCGCGGGAAAGTGCCCGGGCTGGGCCGCATGTGGATGATGACACTCTGGTAATGCTGCAAACTCCCGAGTGCGCAGTGGGGGAGCCAACCTTGGAGAGCTGAGCTTGCGGCCCGCCCGGTGCGGGGGTCTGGGGCTCGCAAGGTGCCTGCCCGAGCCCCAGGGGCTAAAGCTTCCGCGCCCTGCTTCCACATGTAGGCATCTCTCGGGATAACTGGCACAAGCGCCGCAAGACCGGGGGCAAGAGAAAGCCCTACCACAAGAAGCGGAAGTATGAGCTGGGACGCCCCGCTGCCAACACTAAGGTGCGTGCGGGGCCCTCGTGTCCAGCGTAGTCTGGCCGCTGCGTGTGGTGGTGTAGGGCTCTGATTTGTCTAGGGGACTGGGCGGCCTCCTCACCTCTACGCGTTGGTCAAAGAGGTTGAGTGGAGACATGTCATGTATTAGGACTTGAAGGGCGCCTGGAGGGAGTGGGCTCGTCGGATGATAGTCAGAAACCTGGTATTTTTGTTGTTGCGTAGAGACTTAATTTTCAGTGTTTTGGAATCAGATTTTTCTTCTTGGAGGTAACTGGAGTGATGAAAAAGTATCCTTAGGTGTGGTTGTGGCCGTCTTGGCCACCTGTGTGCCACTTGCCAGTGCTAGGACTTGTCATAGTTACACTGACCGTTGCCTCCGTCCAGCCTAGGTTCCCTACCTTCTCTTGTCTTGCTCTCCTGGATAACCTAGTTCCTGTTTGTCTTTTGCAGATTGGCCCCCGCCGCATACACACAGTCCGAGTCCGGGGAGGCAATAAGAAGTACCGTGCCTTGAGGCTAGACGTGGGGAACTTCTCCTGGGGCTCTGAGTGTGAGTGAGGCCCTCCAGGAGTGGGTGGGAACTCCACACCTAAAATTTTCTAAGCTTCAGTAAGTGCTTTTAACAGAAGTCCGTGGCCTCCACCAAGATACTGAAGTTTCTCTTTGAAAGCTGTTAAGGTTGTGGTAGCTGGAGAATTCTCTCCATCCTGTTTTGTCTCAACTCCTATAACTGCAGGGATTGGGACTGAATCTAGACACTGTGTGGTTGCCAGTTATCTCTGGAAAGGTGGCTTTGTGGAAGATGAACTGACACCCCATAGCTGGGTAACAGACTAGAGTTCCCTTGCTGTTTCTTAGGCACTTTGAGGGGAAGATGTGGTGGTACGGGACAACAAGGCCATTTGCCTTCTGGTCTGTAAGACTTGATTCTGAAATTCTCCCGTGAGCAGGTTGTACGCGAAAAACAAGGATTATTGATGTTGTCTACAACGCATCCAACAACGAACTGGTCCGCACCAAGACCCTGGTGAAGAACTGTATTGTGCTCATTGACAGCACACCGTACCGACAGTGGTACGAGTCCCACTATGCACTGCCCCTGGGCCGCAAGAAGGGGGCCAAGCTGGTGCGTGTTTTGGGGGAGCCACCTTCACTGGGGGGGTGAGGGGAGGCCAGCCTCATTCCAGCCTTCTTATGATGAAAACTGCGTCCAGTTCTGCTACTGAAGGGAAAGAGATGAAAGCTTTTAGTGCTGAGGAAGGCAGCAGGGATTGGGATGTACAGGGCCCAAGGCTGTGGGGACATTCCTTCCCTGAGCCAGGGCCTGGGGAGCCCCAGCTAACCCATCTATCTCCTTTATTCAGACGCCTGAGGAGGAAGAGATTTTAAACAAAAAACGATCAAAGAAAATTCAGAAGAAATACGATGAAAGGAAGAAGAATGCCAAAATCAGCAGTCTTCTGGAGGAGCAATTCCAGCAGGGCAAACTTCTTGGTAAGACGGCTGTTGCATTGGGGGGTTGGGTCACAAGATACAGTGTGCCCTTTGCATTTTATTCTTGCCCCTTGTTCTTTTAACTGCCTGCCAGCTGTGTGGTAGAGGCTTCACTAGGAGAGTCGATGACCGCATACAAGCACAACTCAGAACTTGTGGTCATCCCATTAGCCTGAAGCTGAAATGGGAAATAGGGGGCAGGAGTCCATAGGCCTCAGCTTGGCCTCTGCCTCTAACTTCCAGAAGTATTTTGAGAAGTCTATGTGTGGGCTGAGGGGGCTGTCTCGGTGATGAAAACTTTGTCCAGTTCTGCTACTGACTTAGAGTGACGATAAAGTGTATCTGAGGAGACACTGGGCTTCAAGCCTGCCCCCAGGATACCTGAACCAACATGGACTTCCTTAGGAGAAACCTAGGTTTGGGTAGGGCCGCACTCTTATTTTGCTAATGAATGCATACTATCTTGCAGCGTGCATTGCTTCAAGACCAGGCCAATGTGGCCGAGCAGATGGCTACGTGCTAGAGGGCAAGGAGCTAGAGTTCTATCTGAGGAAAATCAAAGCCCGGAAAGGCAAATAAATCTTCCTCCTACCTTTGGTCATGTAATAAAGGTGTTTATTGTCCTGTCCTGTGTTCACGTGTGAATATCCAGTTGCTCGGCACGCTCTCACTGAAGGCCAGTCTTAGATATGGGCTGTGCCTTTATATAGCTGAGGGAACATTTCTCACCCCAAAGGCTAGTGTTCAGTGGGAAACAGGGGTGTGGCATGCAGGGCAAGCATAGATTGTATGAGGAGTTATCCCAGCACTGGGCCCCCAGTATTACTGGGGTATTGATTGGAACCTGAAGCCATGCTGCCTCTGTGAATTTGGCTCTTTGAGAGATCCTGTACCCTCTTCCTGTGTGAACCTTGGTTTTAAGGTTTTAGCTTGAAGTTTTCAGCCTGGGTTCATGGATGGCCTAAAAACCCTGAAATTGGGTTCCAAATTTTTTTGGTATTGTTGATAGCAAGTTGTACACATTTACGTATCCTGTCAGCTTTTGGATGTCTTTTTGAAGTTAATTTTCTCTTCAACCCTAATCCCTTCCCCCCTCACTACTCAAGTGTGTGAGATAACCAGTGATTTCTGCATTGCTAAATCTGCAAGGGTCAGCTCTTTGTTTTCAGGTTGGCTACATTGTCTGCTCTTGGTATGAAATGTAGTTTGTGCTGCATTTTTTTTTTAACTTTAACCCAAACCTACTTAACACCTGCACTTGGATATCATAATTGGACTCTCAAAGGTGAACATGTGAAAAACTGGTAACATTCCTCAGCTTTCCCTTTTCAAATAGTTTCTCAGCTATTTGATTATAGCAAATTGTTGCCTTTATACAGCTGCTTAAATCAAAATCTTGGGTCATTCTGCCCTTAGACTCTAGCGTCTAAAGTCCCCAAATCTTGTTGGTTCAACCTTTAACACCACCTCTACCTCCTGACCACTCTTGCAAATAGCACTGAAGGTTTCTCTTGTCCCCGACAGTCCTAGCAATAGTGATCAATGGGGTTTTGACGAGACAGCTTCCCATCTCAGAAGCCTTACCAAACACCCAAACACTATGGAACTCAACGTGACCTGGTCCCTTTTTCTACAGTGCTAGTCATCCTGGCCTTACTGAGCACGTGTTCACTTGCTAGTTCATTTGTTGGGAACATTTTCCTTCACATACCCACATGGCTTACTCTTCAGGTCTTAGACCTTAGTGAGTTTCTCCCTGATAATTTTAAATTATAGTCCCTTCTGTGCTGTTAATCTTTTGCCCCAGCTTTTTCTCCTTATCCCTTAGTTGGGCATAAGTTTTGCTCATTTTCCTTTTTGTCCGGTTAGAATAGGACTCCACGGGAACAGGTATGTTTCCTGCTCTGTCTCCAGTACCTGGAAGTGCATGGCAACATACCAAGCACTCAAATGTGCTAAATTAATTTAAAAAAGAAAAAAAAAGATTTTATCCAAGTTGAAGATGATGGAAATACAAGCATAACATAAGAGCCAAGAAATGAAAATCCAATTGGTTCATTAGCTTAGCTAAATGGCAGAGTTCTGTGAATAGACAATAGGGAAAGAGGAACTAGGAGATGACCCCTCCCTTTTGAGTACAAAAACTTTAGGACATACAAAAAGCAACCCAGCCTTCTCAAACCTTACCATTGGCTCTGGGAGGCCTATACCCCACTTTTCCTTCCATCCAGTGGTTATCTTAATGCAGCACCATGATTTCAGCTGTTGTTTACAGTATGGGTCAGTTGTAGCAAAGCCACACTAGACACTTTGCCTTTATTTCCTAATTTGAGCTCTACAAGATTATATCTCCCCTTCACTTCTACCTCTAATCTGTGACTAGAACCAGTGTGTTTAGTCTTGGATTCATCCACTATTCATTCCCAAAGCCTTCAGCTGACCATTCTTGCCCTGAAGCAAGGCTAACTCCTGCTAACCCTATGAAAAACTTCAGACACCTACATGAATGGCTATGTTGGGGTGCTTTTGTCTCTAGACTTTGAGATCTAGGCTTAGGTAGCCTGTAACCCATGGGGGCCCAGCAGGAAAGTAGCAAAGCCAGCCTCAGATGTCCAGATGTCAGAGGCTGCGCTCAACCTCGACTACACCCTTGTTTCTTCCCTCCGAGTCCTGTCATCAGTCCCATCCTTTGATCTTAAGACTCCGTTTTGGCAGTCACCAATTTCCTTGGTGGGGGCTGAACTTGCAGCGCGGAGCTCAGTTCAGTCAACACGATCTGTGCTCCATGAGGCTGGTTCCCCCCCAACGCTGCAGGCCCACCACAGAGCCAGACTCGCAGCTTTCACCCCATAAATCATGCTTTCTCCTGTTCAGCTGGTGGGAGCAGAAAAGGGTGAGGCACTCAGAAGTCCAAACGCCCACCCAAGGTCTAGGCTGGGTGGTGTACAACTGCCTTCACATCTGAGTTGGATCAGCCTCCAGGACAGATCCCCAAGCTTTTACCATATTATCTTTATCCCACTTCACAGCATGCCAACTTAAACAACTGTAATTGCACAAGTAATAAACGATTATATTCTCATTGTAAATAAAAAGTTGAGTATTACAGATAAAGCAAAAGTTCCCCAGCACACACACTCTGATCCCTCTTCAGAGTAAGATTACCAGGGTAAGGTATATCCTCAACATCTTTTTATAAAGGACTCAAATTGTGATGCCTGGACCAGCAGCAGCACCATCACCTGGGAACTTCCCTAAAAATGCAAATTCTTGAGTTCCATCCCAGATCTAATGAATCAGAAGCTCTGGGAGTGGCACCCGGAACTATTCTGAACAGGCCCTTTAGTGCTGCTGATGCTCCCGCAGGTTTGAGACCGCGCCCAGCAACCTATTGCCCAGGAAATTAACAATGCATCTGGGTTCTTGTTCCCTAGGCCCTGCCCATTTACCCCAGCCTCACCTTCCCCAAGCAAGCCATCCTACCTTCTGCCAAAATGGGCATATTCCCAGCCCCAACGCCGGCCCCGCCATCTTGCCCCTTCAAGGTCCGTCCCTGAATTCTCCTGCTCAGGAAACAGCAAGCGACACAGCAAGCGCTCTAATAGCGCTGGAGGTCAGCAGGGGGTTGGGAAAGTGAGCCGAGGTAGGCCTGGGGCAGGCAGGCAGGACGGCCTGTGCCTGGCAGCCTCCAATCAGGGCTCCCCGGCCTCGTCCTCTGACCGCACTGACGCCTCCTCAATGCGGTCCGCGGCCTCGGGGTCACCACTCTCCTCCGCTCGTAAGCGCAGCACATGCGGGTTCCAGGGGGTTCCTCGCACGCGGCCGAAGGTCCTGAGGCTGATGGCCGGGGAGGGTGCTCCTGCAGCCAGGAAGCGGCCGAGCAGCGGGGTCTGCGTGGCAGGCAGCGGTCGAGCGGACCCTGGGGACGCCTCCACCTGCACGCTCTGCTCGGGGTCGTCGCTCATGCTGCGGGTGGGAAGGTGGGCTGAGCGAGCCTGGCGCCAGGGCCACCCCAGGGCTGGCTTTCCCAAGAGGGTGGGGAGCAGAGGCAACGGAGTCATTGGCGCCCCCAGAGCGGTGGTGAGGACCTGGGGTCAAGCCCTGCCTCCACCAGCGCAGGCCGCTCACCGAAGGTTGAAGGTGGAGCCCAGGAAGGAAGGCCGCAGAGCCTCGGCCGCCGTGGCCACCGTGTAGGGCGGCTGCGCGGAGTCCTCGTCCCAGTACAGGTCTTTCTCGGCGGGAGGCAGGTTCTGGTACATGTCGTCCACGGATAACAGAGACACCTGGGGCAGGCAGCAAGCCATGAGGATCCCCCTGTCTCCTCTCCACATCCAGGCCCAGCACTGGCAAGGAGGAAAGCACAAGGCACTGCCCTCAGACCCCTGCCCACCTGCAAGTTGCGGTCTATGAGCTGGTTGGTCTCAAAGTCATCATCATCCTCACCAAAGGGGTTGATAATCTGTTCGGCCACCTACAGGTTGTAAGACAGTGTTTTCTGGGCTCAGAGCCCTATTCTCTGTCCTGAAAGGTGAGGTGGGCCCTGGGCCCACATCTCTACAGAGCAAGCTGGTATGACCGGGCTATGTGCCCACCTTGAGCCAGCCAGCATAGAAGAAGAACTGCAGCAGAGTAGTGAGAGGCACATACATGTCCAGGTCCCCCATGGTGGACGCTGCCTCCTGGCCTGGCTCTAAAGGCTCCTGAGGTTTAGCCCGCCCTGCCTCAGGCTCCACGAACTGGCGGCCAACCAGGGAGAGGGCAAAGAAGGAATATACCGCTATGGTCACCACCTGGAGAAGGAAGCCTGGCTGAGTAAGACAGGGAGAAATGCCCTCCGTGACCCTGAGGGCCAGTGAGGGAATCTGACAAGGAAGTAAAACGTGTGGCAGCATCAGAGGGGATGGGGGCGTCTGGGGGGTGGTCTGGGGATGCTCTGAGGATGAGCCCTTGGTGGTTCAGTGTCTCTCTGGACTGCACTGCCCCAGGGCAGGTACCATCTTTAATTCTCCGTGTCACATGCAGCACAGGACATGCAGTAGGCAGTGGGACGGGAGAGGGGAGAGGCAGTTACTTGGGTGTAGACGAGAGGGATGCTGATCCAGTCATAGTGGAATAGCATGCTGCATTTGGCCCGGTACTTGTTCAGCTCCTGGGGGAAAAGCAGGAAGATGTCGGTGGAGGAGAGGAGGGAAGAATGGAGAAAGAACAGGGGAACCCAACACAAACTCGGCCTAGAGGCCCATTCTGCTGTCAGGGATGTTATCGTGCGGGGGTGGCGTGATGGGAAGCAGCCTAGCAAAATAGCTGTGAGCACAGACTGTGGATCCAGCCTGAGTCCCAGCTCCCCTGACTAGCTGTGTGACTTGGGCAAGTTTCTTTTCCACTCTGTGCCTCAGGTTTTCGCCTGTGAAAGAGGGATGGTAATGATGTCCCAAGGGCTGTTGTGCAGGCCAAATGAGTTAATGTATGTACAGTGCTTCCAACTGTGTGCTGTACACAGTTGTTGGCACCATCTAAGTGCTAAGTACTAAAATTATTATTCCAGTTTGCAAAGCCAAGGAGGTCAGACAGGCCTGGTCTGGAGCCAACTCACTTCCAGGAGCAGACAGAGAGCAATGTCATCACGGATCCGCCCATCCCTCCGGGCCTGGGCGGCCAGGTTGGTAAACCAGACACAGGGGATCCAGTACTTGTTGAAATCGGATTTCAGGCTCTCAAACTTTTTCCTCTCTTCCTGGGACATGAAACCTGAGGAGATACAGTGAGTGGGGGCGCAGACACCTCCCTTGCCGCTAGGACGTGCCCCTCGGGGGTTTGACCTCCCCTCCCAGGAGGCCCATGTTCTGGTCCTGGCCCCCGGGGGGCCGCCCCCGGGCTCCCCAGCGTGGCACCTGCGTTGGCCAGGCTGAGCGCGGGGGCGCCTGTCCGCACCTGCGTCCACCACGTGCTCCATGGTGGGGAAGCGCTTGAGCACGCGGGTGCTGACCGAGCGCAGCACCAGCACGGATGCCAGGTTGGCATAGCGGATGAGGGTGCGGCGCAGCAGGCGACCACGCTGGTCTACGCCATGCACGCTGGCCGAGATGACGCACATCAGCTGGTCTGGCAGCGGGATGCTTGTATACTGGGCCCACCAGCGGTTCACCACCAGGGTCACGTAGAAACCTGATCAGCCGCCATGGAAGCAGAGACAGGAAGGAAAGATGGAGAGCCCGGGAGTCAGCATGCCCTGCCCCCCAGCCGGAGCACCTGGTCCAGGCGAGGCTGAACCAAAGCAGGGAGAAGGACACCTTTGGCTTCCGTGTCCTGCCTGGCTGTCAGGGGGAACGCCTCTTCGTAAAGCCTCTGCCTTGCTAAGCCAGGCTTGGAGGATGGAGGAGTGCAAACCTCCTCCTGCAGAGAAGTGGTCAAGTAATGGCTAATTCTGAGCCCTGCTTCCCATGAAGGTGGAAAGGGGGTGTCACCTCTCTCCAGCTCCTCTCCAGGACACAGAGTGGGATTTTGAAGCCAGCAGGTGTCTTATCCCTTGGTGGAGTGAGGGTCCAACAAGTGACAGGCAGGGTCTAGCTGTCTGGAAATCCTGGACCCCGGACGCAAGTCCCATGCCTGCTGAGCCTGCTCTGGTTGACCTGTAGGCTGTGCTGCTGGGGTAACTTTGACCCTCGGAGCTATCACCTCAACCCAAAGGTCAGGGAAGATGGTCAGAAGGATACCAGGAAGAATTAGAGGGAGCCTTACCCAGTACAAAGGATAAGGGGATGAGATCTGCAGAACGATTACAGTATCGGGCCACCTGAGCATACACATGCCTCTGCTCCTGGGTCAGCAGGAGCCTGGGGAAGGTCCGTTGTAAGCCTGGGTTAGAGGGAAGTGGGCAGCCGAGCGCCCACCCCACCCCAGGCCAGCCCTGAGACCTCACCGGTAGATGATGCTGAGCAGAGCATACAGGGCAATGAAGAGGAGGAATTCTTTGTAGAGGAGCTTGTAGATGCTTCCCCTCCAGCGGAGAAGCAAGCTGGAGAAGCCTCCGAAGCGAGCCTCTGCCACTTTGAGGGTATATGAAACCGTCATGGTGCTGGGGTCCTGGGTGGGAGGTCACATGAGCTGCCCCCAGAGCTGTCCCTCTTTCCCAGCAAACCTTTTCCATAGCTTGCCCAGGCACCCTCCCTTCAACTCTGGTCACACACACCCAGCCTTCACCCTGTGTCAGTAGACGAGGGGAAGAAGCTTCAGAGCAGACAAAGCACCCCCCCCACCCCCTCCGGAACTCAGTGGTACGTGGATCAAGCCAGGACGGGATGGGCCTAGGGGAGCTTAGATCTATAAGCTCTCATGCAAGAGCCTTCCCCGAGATCCTCTTCCACTCGCAGGGCCAGAAGGAACCAGATCACAACTCCTGAGGACAGAAGATCCAACTCTTGCCCAAACCTACTATACTACCCGCTGGGGTCTTGCTGACAGCTGCTCTCCCAAGGCCCCGGGTACTGCCACCTCCCAGTGACACCGGCCTACCTGCTCTGGGCAGCGGCCCGCGCTGAGGAAGCAGAACTGGACTAGCCCACACACCGCATGCACTTAAATATCTGCTGGACCCATAAAGCTTAGCTGGCCTGAGGTTGTCATTGATGGATTGAGGCTGTCACCCAGCTTCCCCTGGTCCTGGGAACTAGATGTGTCTCCCTACCCCTGCAGGGCTGGGCTAGGCTTTGGGTGGCAGAAGTGCCATCTGCACTGACCCTACAACTCACACACATGACGTCATGTCCTTGAAACCAGGTTGGCTGGGATTACTGTCCCACGCTCCAGGTGAGAAGACAGACGCATGATGATAAATTGTTATAATCCTAACAGCTACTGATCACAGAGCACTGACTGAGGACACTGTGCCAAAGGCACTGCTATATCAGCGTCTCATGGAATCCTCATCTCAACTCCATGGGGCAGGAAACATCCCCATTTACAGATGAGGCTCCAAGAGGTAAATGACCTTGTTCAAGGTCATCGAAGGCAGGATTCGAAGCCTGAGTTGATGGACTTGGTGGGTGGAGCTTGTAAATAAAACAGCCAGTTATTTTACCAGCAAAACGGGCTTATTCAAAAACAGAGGAATTGCAACTCAGGATATGCGGATATGCAAGCTACAGAAAAACCCTAGGCAAGTCCAGAGAACAAAGAAGGGGAATGTTATATAGAGGAAAGAAAAGGGAAGTTGAGTGGGAGCTACTTTGAGCAAAAGTCCACTGGAGGTTGGTGATGTTTTCTCATTGGCTGAGTTGTGACAACTTCTCATTGGCTGGACTCTTGCTCTACAAGGAAAAAGTCTTTCTCCCTCTTGCAGGGGGTAGTAAAGTAGGTCCTTTCCAGTTGGAAAATGCAAGGTATGCTTCTTCCTGTTGGGGTCTGCAATTGAGGACAAATTGGTAGTGTGTGAGAACTCCCCCCATTCTGGCGACCGGATTCTATTTTAAATGTTTCCTTTGTTCAGTTTCACAACTCCAAAGGCTGGAAGTGGCCCAGTTGGGGCTAAACAAGGGCTTGAGCCCTGGGACCAGGGTCCTGTGCACTGACCACACAGCTAGGCTTCTGGTCCAGGCTCTGGGGGGCTTCGCTTGACCATTCCCCATCCCTATTCCACAGCACTGACAAGGCCACAGGTCTGGGACTCAGGCCTAGGGATGCAGACCTCCCTCAGCCCTGTGTCCAGCATCTTGACTCCTAAGGGTATCTAGCATCCTGAGTGGCCATTTCTGCTTCTAGGCCTCAGTTTCTTCCTCTTTCAAAGAGAGGAAATAATATTTGAGGCACCAGCTCAATTACCTACCCAGTGCTGAGATCACCCACAAAACCCCAGGAGTGGTGGTCCCACTTCTGACCTGTTTTGGGAAGCTCTTTCCCCCCACACTGTGAGCTGATTCTCACTCGCAAGCGTTTCCTAAAGACAGGAAGCATGGAGAGGTGGTAGGAGCAAAAGCTTGGGAGTCAGACAAACCTGGGTTTGAATTCTAGCTCTCTGTAGCCTTATACAAGTTACCTCATCTCTCTGAACCTCAGTTTCCTCCTCTCCAAAACAAAATCAATAACACCTTCCACACAGGGCAATTGGGATGATTCAAAGAAACAGTATCCAGAGTCTGGAGCACTGCAGGCATTTAGCCTGGGCTGCTATTACCACGAAGAGCCAAGTCTGTTCCCTTTAGTTTCCACTTACTCCTTCGCAGATGAAGAGGCAGAGACCTTTCCCCTGAAGCCTTTCCTGCCTGTCCCCAAGCCAAACAGTGCCAGGTCCTGGCTTTTCAATAGGGTACTCAAGGCATTCTGAGATGCTCCCACCTCTGCTCCCATCACCAGCCTCTGGCCTAGCTCCTTTTCACTGCTTCTGCAAGGTCCGGCTCAGAGCGTCCTCAGGGAAGCTTTCCATGATCTTCCCCCTGCCTCCTCCCTCCAGGTTTCCTGTCTTACAGCAGCAAATCGCACTGGGCAGTGACCTGTCTGCGGGGCTCATCTGCCCTCCAGCCCGTGTGGCCCTTGAGGACAGGATTGTATCTGACTCATCTCAATAGAGCTGGGGAGAACTTGAGCCCAGGCAAGCTTTGCTTTGCTTTTCCTTTCTTTTCTTTCTTTTTAGTTTTTTCCCTTTTCACCTGAAAGACATCTGGCCCTCCTTTCCCTTTTTTTCTGAGAAACCTCCTGGATGAACAAGGTCTGGAAAACTACTCATGGCCAGAAGAGTCATGTTCTCTTTCTGGGCCCCAGGTGAGCCAGGTGAGATGTCAATATGAGGAAAGAACTGGACTGTGTGTGTGTGTGTGTGCGTGCGTGTGCATGTGTCTCAGAGGTCTGGAAGACCCAGGACCTCTCCCCTGGGGAGGGTGAGATACCGCTCTGGGGCCTCAGCCATCATGGCTGTGCAACCCATCCCAAGCTCTGGTCTGTGGCTTTTCTAGAGCATTCTGGGCTGCATGCCACTTAAAGAGTCTTGTACCTGGGGGGCCAGGCCTGGGACTGGAGGAGCTTAGGCCCTGAGATCCTGGGAGCTTCCTTGAGGACAACCCAGGCTGCTGCATTTCACTCATCGCCCCCCATCTGCTTTTGTGGCCCTCACCCTCCTGCCTGTTACCAACACTCTGGATCACCGGGCTGCGAGCTTCCCACAGAACCATGTGATAAAGGTACAGGACTCGAAGCCTCACTCCAGGAAGGGGAGTCCGCAGTCCCCACCCAGCCCTTCCCTCCTGAGTCACCTTATCTCCCTTCCCAACTGCTGACAGGTCCCTTTGGTTTATGGTCCAGGAGAGGGAACCACTCCACCTGTAAATCATTTGCTCCACCCTTTATCTGTCCTCCAGTTCTTGCCTCTCAGTCTCTTCTGGTCCTAACCGCCCATGGCCCTCTCCCCTCCTCACAGCCCGGAGTTGGCTCTATGGCTTGGCAGTTTACAGCATGGAGTCTGGGAGCCAGACTGCCCAGATTTTCAAATCTGAACACTGTGAATTACCTTTGTGACCTTGGGCAAAACGTTAAACATTTCTGTGTTTAAGTTCCCCATAGGGAAATAGGATAATACCTTTCTCATAGAGTTGTGAATAATGAATGAATTAATATTTATAAAGTGCTCAGAATAGCACATGGTAAGTATGAAACGCTACTGTAGCTAGAGCATCTCTCTGGTTTGGCTTTAGTACTTCTGCCTCTGCACCCACCAAAGACACCTGAGATCTCATTGCTGATTCCAACGGCCCCCTCCCAAGTTCTACCCTTACTTGGCAGCTCTCAATTTTTTTTTTTTTAATTTCAGATAGGCTCCCCATCCAATGTGGGTCTCAAACTCACAACCCTGAGATTAAGAGTCACATGCTGTACTGACTGAGGCAGCCAGGCGCCCCTTGGCAGCTGTCACTCTTCAAAGACTCCCTTGACCTCAGTGACCTGACACTGTCAAGAGATTCTGATTCTTTTTTTTTTTTTAAGATTTTATTTATTTATTCATGAGAGACAGAGAGAAAGAGAGAGAGAGGCAGAGGGAGAAGCAGGCTCCCAAGGAACAGGGAGCCCAATGCGGGACTCGATCCCAGGACCCTGGGATCATGACCTGAGCCAAAGGCAGACGCCTAACCATCTGAGCCACCCAGGCGCCCAAGAGATTCTGATTCTGAGAGGTGCCTGGGTGGCTCAGTGGGTTAAGCATCTGACTCTTTTTTTTTTTTAAGATTTTATTTATTTCAGAAGGGGAGGGGCAGAGGGAGAGGGAGAGGGAGAGAATCTCCAGCAGACTCACCACTGAGCATGGGGCCCGACACGGGGCTCAATCCCACGACCCTGAGACCAAACCTGAGCCGAAATCAAGAGTCGGATGCTTAACCCACTGAGCCACCCAGGCGCTCTGCATTGGGCTCTGTGGTCAGCACGGAGTCTGCTGGAGATTCT